>NC_056615.1:19240200-19840200 GCF_018340385.1 Cyprinus carpio
AGCAAGGGGGAATTAGGAAACACGAGCACCCAAATCAGAACTTTTCTCTTTTGGAATGCAGTGTGCTTAATGATCTCTGCACTGGCCAGGCATTAATGGGGTTTAAGCGTGTGCCTCCAGTTTGAGCTTTTAACCCAAATAGAAAAAAATATGAGGACATTAGTGAGGTTGAGACATGGACCCTCTCAAGACTATGAGATCATGGTGTGTTTTTGTGAAAGTGTGACTCCTAAACACACGTAAGCGTCAGAAGCTGATGTGTGTTCAGTAGGATTGATGATCAGGGTGAGTGAAGACGCACGTCAGTCCTAGTGCCTGTGAGCCCAAACAGCCTCTGCAGGCACGTTCACGAACCATCAAACCCACTTCAATTCGGTATTATCTTTCAAGTTAATGCTCATCGTGAAACAGAGCCTGCTCAAAGCTGGAGCCCTTTTTGCAGTTAATTGCTATCTCTTTCTTTCTTTCTTTCTTTTCTTTCTTTCTTTCTTTCTTCTTCTTTCTTTCTTTCTCATTCAGTTCTCTCTTCTTTCTTTCTTTATTCTTTCTTTCTCCTATTTATCATTCTGTGCTGTCTGTCTGTCGGTCTGTCTGTCTGCATGTTCTATCTATCATTCTGTCTGTCAGTCTATCTATATATCTTTTCATTTGTCTATCCATCCATCAATCTGTGGTTCTGTTTGTCTATCTATTGATCTGTCATTGTATCTGTCTTTCTTTCTTTCTTTCTTTCTAATACCTGTCTGTCTGTCTTTCTCTGTCTTTCTGTCTGTTCATTTGTCCTTCCATCCTTCATTGTATCTATTGTTCTGTCTGTCTATCTGTCTGTCTATCTATCCGCCTGTCCGTCTATTGTTCTGTCTGTCCATCTCTCTATCTGTGTCTCTGTCTGTCTGTTTGCTAGTCTTTCTGTCACTTTTTCTTGTTAACTCAGTTTTATGATCAGGTCTCTGTGAAACAGAGTTAAAAAGAGAGCTGACAGCAGCACATGACAGCGGCCTCTTCCTATTCTGACCTTTCGCGAAGACCTCCCATCATGTTCAAACTCCCACAGTCACCCCGCTGCAGCCGATCCCTGGCGATACACGCCAGCCCCGTGCGTTAGGCCAGCTGTGTTCCGCGCTCCACCCTAAATATACAGAGTCAGCAGCCGCATTCATGGCTCAGTATAAGCTAGTGGGCTGAGGGAGCATTTTGTGTGCTTTCGCTGGCTCAGCCATAGCATGTGGTTAACAATTAACAAACTGTGATGAGAGATGTGCGTTCAAAAGTTGACAAATGGGAAAACTAAAAAGACCGCATTGCCTTTTCTACAAATGGAAAACAACTGGCTGTGTAAGCCAGCCAGCAGAAGAAAAATTCTCTCTCCATAGTAGTTACAGACGAATACCACTGGCACAGGAAAAATATCATAGCCTGCACATGTTCAGACAACAGTGAAGTCTGTGTAAAATGGTGTGAAATGCTGTTTTGTTTTATGTGTGGATATGTTGCGAATAAAAAGCTTGTTGTGGATGCAGTCTCTTCATGCAGTTGGTTATGTATATGTACGCTGTATGTTTGTTTAAGTGTTTTGGTATGTTAACTGAGTTTGTAGTCAGCTCTATGGATAGATAGCTTACAAAATATGGCCTTGGACTTAGAACAGTGTTTGTGAAATTTAGATATGTAATAGTTCCAGCATGCTCCATGTGGTTCAGAGTGACTCCAGACAGAATAGATAAATTGTCTGTAGTACTGTGCCTCAATAAAGACACTTAATGTATCTGGAAGGCTCATTGTGCTTATCAGATTTTCCAGCCTCTGGGCTTCTATCTTTCTTTTTTTGCCCTTAAGAGTTTGAGGAGAAATTAAAGGGATAGTTCATGCAAAAAGTAAATTCTGTTATTATTTCTAACATATCCTAAATTCGTCCAAACAATGTGTACATTATATATTCCAATACTTATTTACTCTTTGTGTTATTTCAGTCATGATAAAACTTCTTCTCCACCAAAGTTTATGTCTAATTATGTCAAAAAAGAAATTATGTAAGGTTACTGCATACTGTAAAAAATGTACTCAAAATTGTAAAATTAACATTTATTATTGGAGTACATAAAATGATTATTGGAGTGTGTTTTAAAAGAAAATACTATTTCAGTCATGTTTAATTCAATGTGTTACTTTAGTGTTTCTTTGTTGCTATTTTATAATTTACTAGCAATTTCTATGAAAACTGTTTTCAGTGAACCTACACCTTTTTTCTTTCATTATAAATTTGAGAATTGCACTTAAGTTTAGTATCAGAGAGGCTGATGCCATTATTTTTCACGTCAATTTTACAATCAATTTTCAGTGAATAAGAAGTGCATGAGGTTGTAAAGACTAATTAATGGTGCTTTTTATCCTTTTTGGAGCTTGTCAGTTCATTTTATGCTGAGCGGTCCCTTTAAGTTTCAGTCAGTTTTTTACATTAAAAGTTTTTTCAAACTTTTTTTATAAGATTTGAAAGATCTTACTGTCATGGGTATGCTCACAAATGATAACCACATATGGTCTTAGCCAATGGCTGTAAATTGGTCTACACATGACTAAGTAGATGTATTTCATAATTCTCATACAGCAATTTAATCTTAACCTTACACTTCATCAAGAAAACATAGAAAAAGTGTTTAATGAGAGGGATATTTCATCATCTCTCAATTACCCACTACATGTGATACAAAAAAGGGGATGAGAAATGAAATGAAATGGAGCATTTTTAATTATGATCATTTTTGATCTCAGCAAACATGTTCCTCTTGGAATTAGTTGGAGCAATTAAAATGTAATTTATGTTCCTTTCAGCATACAGCGAGTGTTGATTTAAAGCTCAGCTAGCATGCACTGTTTGTTCCAGTATACAGCTTTATGGGGCCTAATTAGCAGTGGTTAGCCAGGACTGCTAGCTGTCCAAACAAACTAAATACTGTTGGCCAATGAGACATACTGAGATGTGTGGAGGCTGGTCTCTAAACGTGTGTTTGTAAACCAATCAGCCTCACTGTGGTTACATTGATTAGTGTCTGGCTGAGTGTGTGTGAGGTTTGTGTGTTTTATGTGGGTGTGCTGCTGCTCACGTTTAAAAGGAGCTGAGTTAGTGACTGAGGTACATGAGAAAAAGAGAGAGGGGGAAGAAAATTCTTCTAGAGAGAAACCAAAAGCTGTATAATTATCCACACACACACTGGATCAAGTTTCTCTTTAAAAAGCAACCAATTTTTTTGTAATGTGTGGTTGAAAACAAATTCCTGAAAAGAGCTGGATTTTATATAAACACGATACTTTGTCCAGCAGCAATTCAGGGCGGTGCAGGTATTATGGAAAGATTGTCTGGTCCGAAATTGCAATGTAAAACTATCAGAATTATAGAGTGTCAACCGGTTTAACAGACAAAATCTTAAACTAGTGTAGCGTTTAACTAGATCAAAATTAGTAACACTATCAAAGTTTATTAGTGCTCTTACTAAATGCTGGCAGACTTGTACAACATGGAAATAACCGCATATATCTGCTGTTCATTCATTTAATTAAGGACGCAGTACCCCTTTCAGCCTGATGATTAATGAAACCATTAATGCAGCAAAAAATAACCACAATCTAATAATCCAGTGCCAATGTTTGGAATGCATTAGCACACATATAACTTACACACACCCAAGCACAAACATATTTTATATATTTTCATATATAAAAAAAAAAATAAAAAAAAAGAAAAGACAAGAAAAAATAATCCATTGCCAATGTTTGGAATGCATTAGCACACATATAACTTACACACACCCAAGCACAAACATATTTTATATATTTTCTTATATAATTTATATAATGCATACATTATATATTATATGAAATTATATAATATTATATATATTTTTATATTATATGTAACATTTCTGTAATATATATATTATATTATCTATCTATCTCCTCTACTGTTCTATCTATTTATATATCTATCTATATATATATATATATATATATATTATATATATATAGGTATTTCTATATTATATTCATATTTATGATATAGCAACAAAAAATTATTTAGGCGCCCAAAACAAGGGAAAATTATGCTGAAACATTTTATGTCATCAACCAAGAGGCAGCATAGTGTTGATAAGGACATTCTGAGCATTTGTGTTAGTTGTAGTTATGCAACATCTCACCCTTACTGTTTTATGGTGGTACTGCAGCTTAAATTTATGTGAATCAGATTTGCTATGAACTAGTATTTAAAAGACGTAACGAATTCACTTTCATTGTTTAAAAAAGCAGCAAGTGTAACAGCAAACCATTTAAATAGAAATGTGTTTATATCTTAATGTTTTCAAAAATTGTGTAACGTTGAAAATTTTTGAACCCTAAAATACGCAATCTTCCCATGGATGTGAAATGACTGAAGAAACTCAAAAGGAGCGACTGCCCTGAGAAGCAGCTAACCTCCAAAAACCTCCAAATAACTGAATGTTTTTCATCTAAAAAATCATCTTGCTTGATTGGTGAGGCTGAAAAGCTGAGCTTAACCTTTAAAAATATAGCCATGTGCTTTTAATAGATTCTCTGAGAGCCCCATGATGAAGAGAAATTACAGAAATGAACAAGGCAAACAATAGAGGGACCTCGCTACAAGGCCCTTGCCATGAGAAGCATTTCAATACAAGCACCCAGCTGAATTTGCTCCCCAGACCGGAGGTTAATAGCAGAAATGCCCTTCAGTCTCCCTGAAAGCGAAAACTGGAAGAACAAGCAATATATCTGTTTCATAAGTCCAACCAGCGACCTCATATTACACCACAGAGTTGGCTTATAATTCAACATGGGAAACATATTCTTTGGAGTTCCAAAGGAGGACCCCTGATATAATTGTTTATTTGTATGTTTTAAAAGCGGCAAAGGCAAAACTGCATTGTATTATCTCTGTCAATAGAGCCGCATTTATTAGTGGATGTGTTATTGACTGCAGTGAATAGAGAGCTTGAGATGAGGCATACATGTTTTGTACATACAAGATCAGAAAGTCCCTTGGGGGATTTTTATTTTCTCCACAAAAGTAAAAAATATGAGATCGAATGGGGCTTGGTGAATAAACTAGACATTAGAATAAAGTTCTAAACTAGTTCAGCCTTGTCTGTTATTATTTAGTGGGTGACTGAAACATTGCCCAATACATTTTTAATTTGTGTTTTTTTCAGTCATTCGTTTGATTAATGCATTTGTCATATGTATATAATTTTTTCAGGTTCATTGATTTATTGTTAATATTGAATATTTTGAAAAAATTTTTATGTATCATCATAATTTACTTACCCTCATGTTATTCCAAACCTGAAAGGAGCAGGAAAGTTGATTTTTTCTTTTATAGAATATAGTGGGCACTCTTTTCAATGGAAGTGACAGGGGACTCAATGGAGTCAAGATCCAAAAATGCCAAACATTATTGGCTCTTGTGAGTCATGTGACCAGAAACTCATTGACATCCATGGTGCCACATTTGATTTTAAAGCAACAGCTGAGATTTTTAGCAAATAATGTTTTAAATCTCAGTCTGTTCCTTGGACAGTGTGTTTGTATGGCTTGAGAAGACTTGAAATATATTGTCTACTGGACCACTTTTATGTGCTTTTTGTTTTTGTGCATGTGTGATTTTTGTGCTTAATAGCTCTAGTCCCCATTCACTTTCATTATATGGAAAGAGCAGCAGGATATTCTTTAAAATTCTCTTTTATATTCCACAGAAAATCATATGAATTCAATATGACATAAGGGTGAATATATATTATTTAGTTGGTTTTACTTGAGTTTGATTGCTTTTTGTTGTCCCCAGATGCAAATGGCACTTATAATTCATCGCAAGTCACATTAAAATTCTTAATGATTCGAAGCATCGTTAGCTGAAAATCCACTGAAATGCTGCAGCACGTTGGCTCTGGATTCTGTTAGGAAAGTGTCAACAACAACAGCCGATGCATTGGTCACTCAGAGACATGCGGTACATAAACACATGGAGACTGTGTGAGAATCATAAAAAGTCTGCCGCCCTGTTAACTCGGACCCAATATGAGCAAATATGCGTCACTGTAATTGTGTTTATTGGGAGAGGGCCCAGACACTGTGGTAATTACATATTGTTACAGTCTGCATCCCTATATATTTGATTTATGTATTTTGGCTCCAGCTGACAGATAAATAAGAAAAATTGTTATAATTAAGCGGTAATAAATATGAATCATTTCGCAATCTGCCAGGAAATAATATTGTAATCTGTGAGGTGGAAGGCTTTAAACAATGTATGTATTTGTGTGAGTGTACAGCGTGGTCTGTACTTTGAAGAGAGACTGATAAATCACAACCAGCTGAGACACATTTAAGTCCTGTACTGTGTTGGTCCTTAATACTGGGCGTTACGTATGAGCTGAGGGGTACACTACACTGGTTTCAGTCTGGAAATATGTGAAAAACATAAATAAATAATTGAAGTAAGTTATTAGGATAATTAAAGACACCATTTTCATTGTTTATGGCTGATGTATAGGAAATAGTGGGGTACGATGTGCTACATTTAACCAAAAGGGATAGATCGCATAAAAATGAAAACAAGATATTTTGTCTATGCAATGAAAGTCAGTGGGGTCCAATGTTGTTTTCTATTATATTAAAAAAAAAAATAATAATGAAAAACATTCTGCAAAATGGCTTCTTTTGTATTAGGTAGAAGAAAGAAAGTCATAAAGGTTTAGAACAATACGAGGATGAATAAACTCTAATTTTCATATTTGGGGGGAACTGGTCCCTTTAAGTTGTTCTCCTATCCTTCTAAGTCTCCTATCCACAGAAATGATAGAGCTGAGAGAGCGTTAGCATTAGTGCTATAAACATGAAAACTTAAAAAATAAACTCCAACATGACTCACACCAATCCCATTTTAAAATCTTATTTCCCTGCACATTATTATCATTTGCATAAATCAACCTGAATGTTTAATATTCATATACATTTAAATTTATTCATTTAGCAGGCGCTTTTATCCAAAGTGACTTACGGTATGAATACAACAAGCGATTCATCATAAAGATGTCACGACACGCACACAAACAGGTAGATCCAATCGCAGTATGTTTATTTAGGATAATCCAAATCTCATGGTCAGCCAGGCAAAGGTCACAATCCAGGTAAGCAGTCCAGAAACAAGAAACACAAAACAACATCCAAGAAACCACGCCAAACCAGGGTGACATTCAACAAGGACTCCGTGACAATGACAGAAAACAACCGGGGTATTTATACACAGGGAAAAAAAGAGGACAATGGCTAACGGGGAATTGGCTGAGTGCAAGATTGATAACCACGGACAGCTGAGTGCAATGAGCAGTGATGAAACAGACAAGATATGGGAAATGCAGTTCTAAAGTGGGGTGACGATAAGGGGAAGTGAGACCTCTAGTGGCCACCCACGGGAGACACAGAACAGACACCGTGACACTACCCCCCCTCTAAGGAGCAGCTACCAGATGCTCCTCAGAACAAAAATAACCACAAAACAAAGAGACCAGGAGGGAGGTGGACTGGTGGAGGCAGAACAGGGGAGGGATGGCGGGCCAGGCCCGTGTAGGGGAACTGGGACCGGCAGCGATGGCTCCCCTGGTAGCCCATGTGGCTCGGTCAGATCAGGGGGCCATGGTGGACCCGAAAGTTCAGGGGACCACGAGGGACCAGGCAGGTTCAGGTGGCCACGGTGGATCAGTCCATTCTCGTTGTGCAGACGGCCAGGGAGGAATTCGCCATTTGAGTGGCCCGAACGGAACCTGCCAATCGGGGAGCCAGTAAGGAGCAGGCTGTGGCGATGGCCAGGTCACGGCATTGGGAACGGCATCGGGAACGGCCTCAGACAAGGCGGCACCGCCTCGGGAACGGCCTTGGACACGGGTATCGCCTCCGGAACCATCTCGGGCCCCGCATCGGCCGTCCGGAACAGCATCGGGCACCGCCTCGGGAATGGCCTCAGGAACGGCATCGGACAAGGACACCGCCTCGGGAACGACCTCGACATCGGACAAGGACACAGGAACGGCCTCGGGCTCGACCTCGGACAAGGACACCGCCTCGGGAACGACCTCTGCATCGGGCACCGCCTCGGGAACGGCCTCAGGAACGGCCTCAGGAACGGCATTGGACAAGGACACCACCTCGGGAACGGCCTCGGGCTCGACATCGGACAAGGACACCGCCTCGGGAACGACCTCGGCATCGGGCACCGCCTCGGGAACGGTCTCAGGAACGGTCTCAGGAACGGCATCGGACAAGGACACCGCCTCGGGAACGACCTCGGCATCGGGCCCCGCCTCGGGAATGGCCTCAGGAACTGGCATCGGACAAGGACACCACTGCCTCGGGAACGACCTCGGCATCGGGCACCGCCTCGGGAATGGCCTCAGGAACGGCATCGGACAAGGACACCGCCCTCGGGAACGACCCTCGGCATCGGGCACCGCCTCGGGAACGGCCTCAGGAACGGCCTTGGACAAGGACACCGCCTCGGGAACGATCTCGGCCTGCGCATCGGGCAACCGCCTCGGCCTCCGGAACAGCATCGGGGCACCGCTTCGGCATCGGGCACAGCCTCGGCACCGCCTCGGCCTCCGGAACAGCCTCGGTCATTACATCGGGAACCGTCTCTGGCACAGTCTCTGGCACCGCCTCGGCATCGGGCACCGCCTCGGGCATCGGGCACCGCCTTGGCAACGGGCACCGCATCGGGCACCGCATCGGGCACCGCATCGGGCAACCGCCTCGGCATCGGGCACCGCCTCGGCATCGGGCACCGCCTCGGCATCGGGAATTGCATCGGGAACCTGCCTCGGGCACACGCCTCGGCATCGGGCACCGCCTCGGCATCGGGCACCGCCTCGGCATCGGGCACCGCCTCGGCCACCGCATCGGGCACCGCCTCGGCATCGGACCTTGCATCGGGAACCACCTTGGCCACCGCCTCGGACACCGCCTCGGCATCGGGCACCGCCTCGGCATCGGGCATTGCATCGGGAACCGCCTCGGGCACTGCCTCGGCATCGGGCACCGCCTCGGCATCGGGCACCTCCTCGGCATCGGACATTGCATCGGGAACCGCCTCGGGCACCGCCTCGGCATCGGACATTGCATCGGAACCGCCTCGGGCACCGCCTCGGCATCGGGCACCGCCCTGGCATCGGGACCGCCTCGGGCACCGCCCCCTGGCTCGGGGACCTCCTCGGCATCGGGCAACGCCTCGGGAACCTTGGACACCTCCACCTGGACGGCAGCGGCCTGCCTCGGGAACGTCCTCCTGGACTGGCAGCGGCCTGCTCGGGAACGTCCTCCTGGACGGCAGCGGCCTGCTCGGGAACGTCCTCCGGGCTTTGAGGAACGGCCCTGACGCCTGTCTCCTCCTCCTGCGGCCTCTATGATGACGTGCCGGTGGCTCCTTGACGGAAGACTCAGGCGTTGAGTCAACCATCTTGTCTGCCACACAGGTGTAGATTCGACCCTCCTGTGCAGTGGTGCTGGGCTGGCGGCCCATCCTTGTGCTGTGGCGCTGGGCTGGCGCCATCTTGTGCTGTGGTGCTGAACTGGCGGCCATCTTGTGCTGTGGCGCCGGGCTGGCGGCCATCTTGTGCTGTGGCGCTGGGTTGGCGGCCATCTTGTGCTGTGGCGCGGGGCTGGCGGCCCTCTTCTCTGGAGACACAGGTGTGGTCGAAGTATCCCATTGAGCAACGAAGTGGCACATGGTAATGGGTAAACCCCCAAAAGTCTAGGATCTCCAGCCCCTTCATCTCCCATTGAGGTAAAGGGGTCATCCAGACAGTTGTTAAAAAAGTCCTTCAGTGCTGCATCATTATAACCCATCCCGACCGCCATGGTCCAAAACAATTGCGCCAGGCCACCCACCTCACTCCCCCTTTGACGAAGGGTGGTTAAGTTCCGGAATCTCCCCCTCCGTTCCTCCATGGTGGCTGGGGAACAGATTTGAAATCCCACACCGCTGGATCTAGGCATGACGGAGTCCTTATGTCACGACACGCACACAAACAGGTAGATCCAATTGCAGTATGTTTATTTAGGATAATCCAAATCTCATGGTCAGCCAGGCAAAGGTCACAATCCAGGTAAGCAGTCCAGAAACAAGAAACACAAACAACATCCAAGAACCACGACAAACCAGGGTTACATTCAACAAGGACTCCGTAACAATGACAGAACAACCGGGGTATTTATACACAGGGAAATGACAATGCTAACGGGGAATTGGCTGAGTGCAATGATTGATAACCACGGACAGCTGAGTGCAATGAGCAGTGATGAAACAGTTTTACAAGACTATGGAAATGCAGTTCTAAAGTGGGGTGACGATAAGGGGAAGTGAGACCTCTAGTGGCCACCCAGGGAGACACAGAACAGACACCGTGACAAAAGAGGCAATAAACATGAGAAGTGCTAGTAATAAAACATCATTTAGAATAGTAAACTAGTGAGGCATTAAGGAATAGTGAAAGCAGAGAGGAAGATTTATTTATCTTTTATTTATTTATTCTGTTTGGTTTTTTTTTTTTTTTTTTTTTTTTTTGTGGTGAAGAAAACATTTTGTATCATTTGTAATGGTATTTGCAACAGTATTTCAAATTAAAAGGGGAAAGATATCACTATTACTTTCTTACCATAATATGTTTATAGTAGCATATGCGAAGCATAATAAGTTTCCACAAAAAATTTGAGAGCTATGACATTAGTTTGCTATTGTTTCCGAAACTCCCTCTTTGGGCCATCAGAGGGCTCCATCACTGGAGTTTTGATAATTCTCTCTGCACTACAATTCCCAAGAGCCCCATACCTGGCACTGATCACCTCTGACACCTGTACCTCATTAACCCGGCTATTTATAGCAGACCCACGCTCAGGCTCTCTGCGAAGTCTTGTTTTGCCTTGGTGAACATTTCTGAGCATTTGTTTCTGTATCTTTGGACTGCCTTTGTTAATAAACCTGCAAATGGATTCCAGTTGTTGTGATGAATCATTACAGCTATAATATGCACATTTAAAATCCGACTCAAATATTACTAATTTTGACTATTGAATTGATTGACTGGGGATTATGTTTTTCTAATTTGCTCACTTATTATAGTTAATCTTGGCCATTTTGTACTAATTTGTTTGATTAAATCTAAATTAAGTAAAAAAAAAAAAAATACGTTGCCACGATTTACTAAAATGGGGGAATGAATTAACAAGTTGTGGGTTGTTTAATATTCCTAATTTTTATGTAGTAAAGCCATTTTTGTTTTTGTATAAAATTTTGCACTTGTATGTAACATTACTTTCTACAAATAAAATAGACATTCATTTTAGTTGCTTACACGTTTTTACCTGAAGCATGTGGCCCACTTTACCCCAAAGATACTATTTGGAGAAAAAAAGGCTTCATTTAATAATTCACTGCTCAAAAAATGTTTATAGTAGCATATGAATCTATGTGGAGCATGTTTATTAATTTTCAGAGTGCTGCACGTTAAAGCATGGCAAAGTTTTGCCGCCCTACTCCCAACCAATACTGTACCTCTTTGCCTCACACCCATATGCACAGAGACAAGCAGTCAGTCCTGCCTGTCAGAGGCTGTAGCGTGGCAGAGTCAAGCTGTCTCCTCCTGAGCTTCTCTGTCCTCCTTTTGTTTGTTTAATCACATCTGTTCTCTATATAGATGTGGAGCATCGGCAAGACTCCAGCCTGACCTTGCCGGTAATCCTTATAAAACATAAATGCATGATATCTCCGCTTTTCTCTCTCACTCACTCATCTGTCTCCACATAAGACCACCCCATGGTCCTCATTACAAGCATCCCACTGCCAGCCGATGTCACTGTCTAATTACAATCACCCTTGATCTGCTAGATCATGACGTGAGACCTGCTGCTCACCGGCGTGCAGTGCCGAGGGTCTTTTCCCCGAAGGCGGTGTGCTGAGACGGGCCGACATGACTGATGAGGACGCCGCTTGCGGCCCTCTCTCTCCACTCCTCTAATCTGCACTGCGAGCCGACAGGCGGAGGATCATTAGTGAACCAGCTGTTAACAAGCAGCGACAGGACAGCCAATATCACTTCCTGTGTGAGTGACACACCGTTGGTGGCGACAAGAGGCCAGGTGGGCACAAGTTCATCTGATTTTTGAAACATTAATCACCTAGTTTACCAAGTTTTTCAAAGAATAAATTAATTAACCAGCAATTAATATATTTACTTGGATTTGATGGTTATGGTCGTCATGTTTTGTGAGCATAAATGATTTAAGCTTTCTCTCATTAAGACTGTTAAAGAAATTGATCACCAAATGATTATAAAATATTATTTTTATATTTAATATATAGATCAACACAGCCTCATGAAAGTTGTTGATGTGACTAAAATCTCACTTAGTTTTTTGTTTTTTTCTTCTTCTTCTTTACTAGCTTTTGTTTTATGCGGTCGCTATAATTTTTCAGGTTTATTGATTTATTGTTAATATTAATTATTACAATCATATAAGTCTAATGAAAACCAAAACAACTAAACAACTACCTATTTATTAATTTTTTATTTTATTTCTTTACATCCTCTAATCCTCTACATGTTTGCATATGTATTTGTACAGTCAAACCAAAAATTATTCAGACATCAGATATAATTTTTGTAAGTGAGGATAGCAAAGCATATTATATTTTGGGGTATAATATGTCAGTTTACTTTACTTTACTTTAAATACTTTACTATAATATACTTTGCTATCCTCACATCCAAAAATTCTATCTGATGTCTGAATAAGTTTTGAAAAAATTCTTCATACAGTGGGCTTAGTAAAATTGATAAAAAAATTTGTGAACCAAAAATTATCAGACACTTTTGACCTGATCATGTTTTGCTTAAGTGTTATCTGCCCATTATAAAGATGAATTTGTTCTGACACAGTTGACACTCTGAGTTCTAGTCATATTTTATTACCATTTTTCAAAACGCATAATATCATAAACTGATAACTGTGTGAAATTGCTGAAGAGTTCAGATGCCAAATAACCCTTTTCTATGCAACTAAAAGTATGATATAACTGAACATACAATATATGTGCCTGATAAAAATTGTTAATTTTAGAAGAAAATTTCAGATGGCCCTTAGAAGCCTTTTTAGCATCTGAATTCTTCTTCTTTTTTTTTTTTTTCTTTTTTTTTTTATTTAGTTAGTAATTTAAAGCCATACAATAGCTTTACATACATTTGATGTCAGTGGAACGCCACAAATCATTGGATCCCAGGAGTCATCTGGACCAGAAGTCTTCGTCTTCATCGACATCAGTAGTGTACACATTGATTTGAGAGCTAACATTGCAAGATTTTTTAGCAAATACATACACACTTTTAGATATTTTAGATAATTAGTCACAATATATTAGAAAACTCCAAACTCTTGCATAGCGTCTACTGGTACCGCTTTAATTTTTTCTTTTGATGTTATTTTAGTAGCTTTCCAACACTCCAGTCCCGCATTCACTGTCATTATATGGGAAAGAGCTCCGCACGATATTTTTAAAAATATGGTCCACAGAAATCAATCTGGATTGGTACGACATGAGGGGTAGTCATGATTGAATTTTCATCTTAGTTGAGACTATCCATTTAAGCGTGTTAAATGCTGGTTTGTAGTTAGGTTTCCACAGATTAAGCAACGTGTATTTGTGCATAACGTGTAAGCGTGAGTGTGTCAGTGTGTGCGAGAAGAAGAGAGAGCTTAGAATGATGGTATGACACTCTCCCATCAGGGACAAATCCATCACTGTCAAAGTAGCAGACTAAGTAGCAGAGCTCCAGACACCACAGATTCCATTTCACTCCCTTGAGCCGTTCAGAGCCTGCCCACCACGTATAGACACCTTCCAGTCTGAATAATAATCTCCGCAAGATTTTGAATCTTCACTCTGCACTCCAGAGGCACGGCCACAATCCAAATCAATTTAGGAGTTTTGTTCTTACACATCCCCCTTCTCTCACCCCTATATTTATGAAAGGTAACCAGCTTATTTGTTACAGAAAGTTTTGTGCAAGTTCATAGCAGTTCAGCTGGAGTTTGTAATTGCATGGAAAAAAGGTGTTCAATCACAATGTCATGTTTTGAGGTGACCTTTTGGGTTTTCAGTAATTGTAGACCAACACTGGATTAGTTTGTTATTTATGTTCTGTCTTAAAATTATAATTTTCACATTATATGATATGATATTTATGATATTATAAATTTACGCAGGCCCACGATTAGGTCCAACAATGCACCTTAGCTGCTTGGTTCCAATTAAATGCCAACTACTGGGGCCACCAGAATGCCACCTCTATGGAGTTCTGATTGGAGTGCAGACATGCTTGACAGATTTGAATTTAGCAACTGGATGTGTGTGATCAAAGTTTTAAGGCCGTGGTCCCCATCTGACCATCTGGCTTTAACCACCTTATGTCTCTGCTCATGCACAGGGTCACAATTACATAACTGATCTCTCAGAAAAGCCACATGGATTCATTGGTTGTGAAAATTGGTTGAGAGCTGTGAACTCCAGTTGGTGTAAGCCAATTAATGATTAATGTGTGGCTCTGCCACCTAAAAGGCAGAAAGGTCAGCGACTCTGCCAAAGTATTCACGGGGGTCTCAAATACTTACAGAGATAATGACAGCAGGAATGATGGGACTCTGCAATTAATTTTCTTCCATTCCTGTACGAATGATCAGGAAAAAGTAATTACATTATAAATTATTGAAGTATTGATTATATATTAGATATACTATATATTATATATCTGATATAATATATATATATATATAGATAGATATAGATATATATATATATATAAATATATAAGAGAAAGCAAAAACAATGCACTTTTTAAAAATGCATTTAAAAGGGAAACAAATGTAATATTCCAAATAGATGATGTGCACTGGCTTCGATGCCCCTCAGTACTGTAGGAGCTCGCACTTTGAATAAAAGTTTTTTGTGAGTGAAGCAGCGCCATTCCGTGGAATAACACTGTATTTGTCTTAAACATCACTGTCTTAGTACAATTGCATATAGGGGCTGTTGAATGACTAATTATAATATACCAATAGCATGATATTTATATCTAATATAATAAATTAGTCAATACCATACAAATAAATAAAATTCTTATAATTCATAATAAACTATATATGTAACAAAGGTGATATGTTAAACAACATATATATAATTAATATATATGATATATATAATATATATAATATATATATATATATATATATATATATCATCAGCAAGAACTTGGTGAGAAGGAGACAACGTTTGGTGCGATTATTCGGTAATGGAAGACATCCAACAAGCTATCATTGGCCTCGGTCTGGAGCTCCGTGCAAGATCTCACCTCATGGGGTAAGGATGATCCTGAGAAGGTAGGGACAGCCGAACGACACAGGAGGCGCGTGAAGCTTTAGGCTGGGAACACAGGCAACACGCAAACCATTGTAGTGACTACGCCGCTAGGAATGAATCCTGCAGCGTAAACAAGGTCCCTGCTGAAGAGGCACATGTACAGTCCCGTTAAAGGTGCCAGGGAACATCTAAATCAGTGGTCCCCTACTGGTCTGGAGAACCCCAAGCACTGCACATTTCGTGTCTCCCTATTCAACCACTGGTTCACTCATCCGAATCCATGAGTGAAGACTCCAAGCTCAATGTGGTTGTCAGATATAAGAGGAGTACTAAAAGCATGCAGTGTGGGGGTTCCCAGGACCAGGATTGCGGCATCACTGATCTAAATGATTCAAAGAAGGCTTGGGAGAAAGTGCTGTGTGGGCAGATGAAACAAAATTGAGCTCTTGGCTTTGGCGTGCTTGCCTTCGCTGTGTTTGGGGGGAGAGAAATGCTGACTATGACCCCAAGAACACCATCCCTACAGTCAAGCACGGAGGTGGAAACATTATGCTTTTGGGCTGTTTTTCTGCTAAGGGTACAAGACGACTTCATCACATTGAGGGGCAAATGGATGGGGCCATGTACTGTAAAATCTTTTGGATGAACCTCCTTCCCTCATGCCAGAACTCTGAAGATGGGTCATGGATGGGTCTCCAGCCTGACAATGACCTGAAACATACCACAAAGCAAAAAGCAAACCAAGGTGGCTCAAGAAGAAGCACAAAAAAACATCGTTACCTCTGTGCTTGCCCAACAAGGGTTTCTGAAACAAGTACTATGTAACAATGTTTTTGATTGGGGAATCAAATCACTTATTTCATCTCACTGAAATACAAATCAGAGTTTCTAACAACTTTATATAATGTTTTTTCTGGAGTTTGATATTCTGTCTTTATCGATTAAAATAAACCTCTTATTCTGTCGTAGATCGTGTTCCATCGACGCACCATGGACAGATAGCTAACAGGGAGTCAGAACAGGGCCGAGAAGGCGCAGTAAGTAGAAGTTGAAAGTTTTACTGTTTTGTTCTTTCTCTTCTTTACCTCTTTTTGTAAAACTGGAAATATACAAAGATTACAAATGTCTTGTTACAAAATATTCTCAAAAATAAACACAAATGAATTTCCGCTGTTTACAAATATTCTCTGAGCACATATTAAAAGGCTACAATCCGTTCTTCTTAGTGTAATTATAAACAAATTGCCATCACTGTTGAATAGTTCGTTTTTAAAACTAAAACTAATGAATTACAAATATTTATATACACATTCATGCAAACACTGCCAAAAAAGATAACAAACTTACGGGCAAAGCCTTTCTGGGGCACAAAATAATAAAGAAAACAGAGAGAGATGACTTGTTGGTCCACCACACAGAAAGAAAACTAGAATACAGTGGCTACCTTTCCTGGTTGAAACCTCTAACCCCAAGAGTCACATGACCTAAACCAACCACACGAAAATGGTTACAATAATCCAATTTCTTTGTTGTTATAACATCTAAACTTGCCACAAGATGGTGCTAGTAAATAAAAAAACAAATGTATAATCATGACACTCCCATACCTGGTATTGTTTAGATACCACCCATATAACTCTGAGAGAATGTTCTTTCCGCAGAGACCTCACAAATATCAGTCTCGTTTGGCATGAGCAGAACTGTTTCGATATAGGTCTGAGAGATATGTACTTGATTGTCCCCCATTCCTTGCAACTCTTGGTTCAACGTTCTGACTCTTTTGTCACTGCCAGAAGAAGTCTTGGTCACAAAGAGCCATAGGCCATTCATTGCGCTTACTTTGAGCATCCTTAAGAAGGACAACATAAGCCTCTCTCTCTAGATTTGATCGTTCCTCTTGCCATTTGCTGGCTTTGAGCGTTGAGAGTGCATGAAATTCACGCATCTCATCTATTCCAGAAAGTATTAGCAAGATGTTGCACCCCTTCTCCATTGCTGTCTATGGAGATTGGTTTCCCTTAACGAAATCACCTGGAGGTGGGAGGAGTGTATGACCTTTTGAGTTAGGAACATATATTTTGACGTTAACCAAGAAAAGGTGAATCTGGGTCTGTTGAAATAGGAACAAGAGGGTCTTGAATTAACGATTCCTGTAACCTCTGCCATCCAAGGTGGACAACACTTCATGTGTCCAAAGCGGGGAGGGACTGATCTGTTGGAGCATGGACCATCTAAGTATGCCAGCCTGGAGACTCTATCATCCGCTCCCAGGCTCACTCCATGTGGGATGCATGGAGGTGGATTGAGACCCATGAACAACCCTCTCCCTCCAGGTACTTCCCTCACACCTAGGCTCTTGGGGATCATTTAACCACAATTTCCAAGCTCTTTACAGGATTCCTACAAAATTAGGGTCCCGCCAATGGGGCCGAATTTGTTTTGACAGGGACCTCGTTAGAATAAAAAACCTTCTCAAGAGGCGTTTATAAAGGTGGATGAATCCATACTGTCAATCAGCTCAATATGTATAGCCGCGAATACTCATACCAAGTGAAAAAGAACAGCCATCTTTGCTCTGAGCTTGTCATCCAAACGCGTGCGCCGACCGAAACTGCCAAGGGTCCACAAAACATCAAGACCGACGTTCACGGTGAAGGGAGGTTCAGTGCTCTCAGAGCGATCGATGGGCAAGTCCGCCATCTTCTACTGCCAGTTCACCTTCCACGAAGCTTGTGCGCCTATGATGCACTTGTGTACAATGCTGTTGATAAGCTTCCTAACACCAACAATCAATACCCTGCATTGCCCGGATAGCTGATTCCAGTAAACACCGCGACCCCTGATGCTTGGCTTTGATAATGGTAATGATCCACAAGTAGCTTCGCGGCATGACTGCGTCCTGGAACCAATCAAGGAAACTCTCTTGGAGATCCAAAGTTGCATTTTTTAAATGACCGACGCCTATCCGACAGAAAGACCTCTACTATCTACGTGGGGTTCAGTTTTTTCAGAGCACTTTGTGCCTCGGGATGTCATCTTTTTGGCGATGCAGGTGAGCTCTTCTTGGTAGCTTCCCTCTGAATACTCTTGATTACAACTTCCTCACTGCTTGTAACAACTCTTTCACTGTATGCAGAGGCTTAGCACAGTATTTGGCATGAGCTGATAGGCTCTCCTCTCTCATCAGGTGACTTGTAAAGTCAGGGGACATCGCCAAAAAGCTATGGCTCTGACTAATGACGTAATCCAAGAGAGAATCGGCGCGAATCGTTGACATTCAAGATGCAAAATCATGGGATACAGTAAGTAGCAAGAGGCGAACTTCTGTGTCCAACTCTGGCCGGAGCGAGGTCAAAATTCCCTCCTCTCCAGAGACAGAGTGGGATCATTTCGACAGGAAGGCAGGTCCTGTAAACCAGGTGGTGGTGCCCAACAGAGCTGCAGGAGCGGCGGGGTAGCATGATCTGCAGGGTTATGCTTAAGTCAGACACATAGTCGCTTGATGCATTGGGTTTGACACTCTATGGATGCGCTGCACTCTGTTGGCTCAGTATGCATAGAAACCGTCTTGTCTGGTTATAGATGTACCCCCAGGACGGACTCTACTATCCGTGCCAAACTCCACAGCATCTAAAAAAGTGAAGTCCAGCTGGTTTTGTGCTATCTCTGCTATCTCTGCAGCTAAAACCGCAGCTCTGAAAGTTCCAGCCTGGAATTCCGGTATGAGCAGCTTGGACTAATTTGGCCTTCCCAATATGGAACCCAGTGTGGCATGCTCCTTAGCATGGTGTGTGTGCGAGATATGCCCACTGCTGCCAATCGCGAGGCTTTGACCAGAAGCATCAGGAGAGAAAATGTGGGTTCCTTCCTCAGGCTGTAGAGAGAGCGAGTATAAACATATGTTCTAGGAATCTCAGCTGTTTAGATCTTGTAGGGATCTCCTCCATGCATTCCGTAGCTTCTTCCTTGTCTTCAGGGAGGGAGAATCCAAGTCACTGATCTCACCTAGTAGAGAGTTCGTAGCGGTAGGAATGATTTCCTTCGTAGTGAGCAGGGGCAAGCGAACCCAAGGTAGATTGAAGGGGCTGTTGACAGTGGCCAGTATCCCTCTCCGAGTAAAGGGGCTTCTTAATGTCGGTTTTATGAAAGGTGAATGTGTCCCCCTTCACATCAGCAGCTAAAGTCCGGAGACTTCGTTGGATGGGGGTAGGGTCAACTTCAGGGCTGAGGATCTTTGAGTCCCCTTTGCATGATCTTCAGTCGGGAAATGCATGCCATTACTTCCTTGCTATGGGAAGCAAACTTGTGCAATTTTAAATTTGAAGTTGCCAAGCATTTTCTTTGTTAAAGTACAACAGACCGATTGTTCCGGCAGCTGTGGATGGCTGACAAAAGTCCATCATCGGCGTGAAATTCTCTCTCTACAAAGTGTCTGGCGCTTGTGAACCATATTCCATCTCTACCGCTAAACAGCGCTGCTAGGTCAGTGGTTATAAATGGCCTACAGCAGGAGATGGACTATTACCCGGTGCGTGCACGCTAAATGGGGTATTCAGCAATCGCTTGCTGGTGTCATTATCAACTGAACCAGACCCAGAGAGAGTCTCATCATCTTCCTCTTTTCACGAAAATGAAACTGTGAAACATCTGTTCGATGTCTGCAGTTACAGCCCGCAGCTCCCTTCTAAAGCGTGGTAAGACTCCCAGAAGGCTCTGGTATAGAAGTCAGGACCAGAGAGAAGACGCTCCGTTCAAGGAGATGCCCTGTTTTTTGCGGCTGGGTCGAGGCCAGCCTCTGATCTGATCGAGGCTTCACGTGGTGCGGTACACACACCCAAAAGTGTAGAGTAAATACCAGTTGTTCTGGACTTCTCGAAGAGGAGGAGGCTACTTCGGCATAGTCGCGATCAAAGATGTTCTGCATGAGGGTAACAAACCGGAGACTTCATCTCAGGCGCTTCTTTTCCAGTGTGTAAAAGAAGGGGAAGTTAAGAAGCGTGCTAAAATGCCTGTTCTCTCTATTATTAGGAGTGGATTGGCCGGTGTTCTGGATGGGGAGTGGTGCGAGCTAACCTATTTGCTCTAGATCCATAGAACATCTCTTTATCCATGATGTTCAAAAAACGCCTGTCTTCAAATGGATAATCCCTCATTAACTTTATTATCCTCCTTTGTCCTCTCAAGAGATGGTATCTCCTATGGCATGGTCATCAAAGATGAAGGTGCCGTCGCATGAAGATATCTCAGGCTTGATGTCAAACTTCTCCCTAGCACTGGGTTTGTTGGGACATGGAGGAAGTAAGAGAAGGGCGTCCATTGCTCAGAAGTATTTTGGAGTACGGTAAGCACTGAATGTGCTGTAGACCTGCAATGGACAAAGATCCCTAAACAGGCGATCTCCAGACTTCGACCATCCAGGTCACAGTCTTTGATAGCGTGGGGTGCGTTATTGGGACGATTCACGTTTGCTCCATTACTTTATGTGAACCTGAAGGATGTCCGCGACCCAAAAGGAGAAAATTGGGCTTCTGGATCAAAGGAGGAATACAATTAGCAGATGGAGGGCTTTAGGTGAGTGTGCCAACGTGCTGCATCAGGTGGTGGTATGCCATCGGCCCTCTCGTCTGACATATTGTGACATTCCGATCAATGTTGTAACCGTTTCCTTCATTACTCCATCTATAGACTCTATAATGAAACCAGTAGCTCTTCTTCCCGCGGTCTCTGTCGCGCCTGCACAGAGTGCGTAAGAGTATATGTTGAGTTCTCTCCTTTTGAGCATGCACAGTCAAGAGAAGAGAACTTGGTTCTAGCCCGGCGATCTATTGCTCTGGTCATCCAGGATCACATGAGCTTGATTGCTCCATAAGGGGTGGCCCTTCTGGGTAAACCTTAGCCAGGTAAATCTTAGAACATGACCCGTGAGGGCATTCACCGTAACCACAGACTTCTGGCTGCACTTGGAAGTTATAGCAGGTTGAGGCGTGTCTTTCTCTCCCTCCCGCCATGATCAAATAAGTTTGAAGGCCGGTGGTCCTGGATGAAGAAGCGCTCACGATATGAACATCACTGCCACATTCCTTGCATTTAATAAGCTGCCTTACAGTCCTGGCCAGATGAGTGGTTGTTGCGCAGCACCTGGCGTAAACACCTTTGCTCGCTTCAGAAGAGTCTTGCGCTCATCCAGGGTTTTGATCCTAAAACCTCTGCAGCGATTGAAGAGGGTGGGGCTTCTTATAGTCGGGCAGACCTTATTCACGTCATCAAACTCACTAGATTTGAGCTGTGTGTCTGACTCACTGATGGCATGCTGACACTTCCTTTGATCTTTGTGAGTGTAGAGCCAGGCTTTTCATATTGTCTGGTGCTGCTGCTGGTTTCAGCTTACGTCGCACTATGGATTCCTGAAGACAGAGCAAAACTTTAATGGATGGTTGTGCGTGTTAGAACCTCTCTCTGCTGATGAAATACCTGAAGAGTGAGAAGGTGGAGGAAGGAGGCTTGTTGCCTTTGGTTGGTACTGAGGAGCAGGCCATCCACCTCTCCTGAAAAGACTGTGGGGTAACTTATCTCACGATGGGAGCAACACACCGCGTCGCGAGTGTCGAGATAAGAAATACAAGTCGGGTAGGTAGCCTTCATGTTTAGCATAGACTCCACTTCCCTGTAGAAGATCTCTCCAAGTTCTCTCTAAGCTTTTACCATCTTTGTTGCTGATTTTGGAAAGCTATCATGATCATGTCAAGAGGAGTTCTCAATAATCTCTGGAGAATACTTCTGCAATCTTCACAAAGCTCCCCATGCTTTTCGCCCCAGAAAGCCTAGCGTTTGGATTACCGCAATATGCTTTAGCTCTGATCCAGCCGCTTTTGTATTTGTGAAGACTATTCTCCTAACCATTTTGGTGGGAAGGTCTAACTGCTCTCAGCAGCTAATCAGTTACCAAGCCTTCAAGTGGATTAGTTATGAAGAAGGACTTCCGCCCAATAATTCTAGGGACGATGAACCAGAGCTTGAAGAGCCCTGAGTTAACAAGCTCTGCAAAACTAAGTACCTAATGATCTCATCTCACATTAATTAATGGATTTGTTGTTGAGCGATGATTTGTGGGTGTTGTCTTATATGGAGAAAGTGGTGAGCGGTGGAATTTGGAAATGACGCGACTATTTGTTGTTTGCCTTTGACTTCTGGGGATGCTAGCGTTATACTCTCAGTATCAGGTTTATTGTGTTAGAATCTCTGACATCCCAAGATGCTATGATGATGCCTTGGAGGTGTCTCAGGCCTCAACACATGGACAATTGGCTGGGGGAGATGCGTTGACATGGCTCATCTCTCAGCCGGAGACAATAACCTCAGTTGAGGACTGATTCATGAAGCGTCATCAGAGTGTGATCAGAAACTTCTTTCACATCGGAAATCCCCTTTACTACAGTTCACCTATCTGCTGCTGCACTGCTCAAAACCTTAGGTCTCATAATGGCTGCTGCCACATCACTTTCATGCTTTATAGCTGCCAGTGGCGGCTTGCATGCGCTGCCTCTGTAACTTTCCCAGTTGAGCTTTCTCAATCAAGATTTCAGTTCTTTTTTAAGAATTCAGTCCTGGCCCGTGCAGCTTTCCAGTTTAAGTACTTGAGCCTTAGCGGCAACTCAAGCTAGCTTGATGAGCTTCTAGATCCTATTAGTCGAAGCAGAAGCTATAGATCTTGTTTCAAATGCTTGACTTCAGGCTCTGTAGCTTCCCCCAGCCTCCATAGCTTTCTCAGCCTCCGTGGAATTTCTCAACCATCATGAATTGCTAATGCACGATACCAGGAGTGCAGGAGTGATGATGAGCGAGGGAATGATGGAGTTGAGAGCTTGCTCGCGAACTCGAGTACCTACTGGGCGGGTTGCCTTTTACACTGTTCCTGTCCTCGATAAAGTGTTCCATCATAAGCATTGACAGATAGCTAACAGAGAGCTGAATTAGAAAGGCCTTGTGTAGTAAAGTTTAGAAAGTTTTTACTATTTTTTTGTTCTTCCTCTTTAACATAACGTAAAACTTGTAAATATGCAGTTACCTGTGTCTTGTTTTGAAATATTGTCAAAATAAACACAAAATGAATTTCGCTGTTTACAACAAATGATACTCTGAGGCGCATATTAAAAGGCTACAATCAGTTCTTCTTAGTGTAATTATAAACAAATTGCCATCACTGTTGGACCGTTAGTTTTTTAAACTCAAACTAATGAATTACAAAATATTTATATACTACATTCATTTGAATGCACGACATGCAAAAGATAACAAACTTACAGGCAAAGCCTTTCTGAGGCACAAAATGTAAAAAAAGAAAACAGAGAGATGACTTGTTATTGGCACACTGAAAGATGGCTAGATTCAGTGGCTGCTTCCTGGTTGGCTTACTCTCTAACCCAAAGTCACATGACCTAAACCAACCACTAAGAAAATGGTTTTACAATAATCAATTTCTGTGTGCTAACATTAAAGCTACCACAAGATGGTGCTAAATGAAATAAAAAAACAAATGTATGTCACTGACTACCTATCATATAAATTACAGACCATAATTTTTTTTTTGTAGAGTGGGCAAACTTATACAAGAATCAGTGGGGGATCAAATAAATATTTCCCCCACTGTATGCATATGTGATTGAATAACTAGCCAATTCTGATTTATTAATATATACACACACACACATGCACACATACATACACATAATTAATTCACCAAAAATTAACTTTTCTCAAAGATTGCCCGAATTTATTCCAAATATTATTTAGAGTACCCACAGATAAAAACATCATCAAATATATATATTTATGCAAAAATTAAGTACATAAGAGCTAATGACTGGAAGACAAAAATATGGGCAGAGTTCTGGTAAGGCAAACTCTAATTAGACATTTTCAAAAGGGTTAATAGGCAGTGTCAGGTGAGACCAAACAGTAGCTACGTTTCCATAATCACACTTTGGGTATTCCTGTCAGCCAGGAGCAGTTTGTACATGACGCGACCGTCATAGACAGTTGCTATCTAAGTTCATTGGGTGTTTTAACAATAGGTAAACACTTCTGTCTTCCGTGAAATATCAACTTGATATCAAAGACAACTGTAATTTAATATCAAAACCTGATATTACTATTTTATCACTACCGCATTATAAAGACCAAAAGTTTATATTGGTATTGTAGCTATTAGCAGGGCCTTCTCTGGCAGGATTGGTGGTGAATCCGATTTCATCAGTTTTAGACTGGGTGTCATTCAAATAAGAATCTTCGAGGATCTACAAGGAGCATCTACCATTCTAATAAAGAGTGCATCTGGCCCAGAATTCCACCAGTGTAAATAAGTAACAAACAACTTGAGTGAATTTCTAAGTAAAGAAATAAAAACCTACATCAGCTAAAGCAGCACATTGCTGTCAAAAAACAACAACAGTGCTACGCCGTTCTGGAGGCCAACCTTTCTGAGTAACTTCCTCAAAGCAAAGAGTCTCCTCATCTGGATGCTTAAGGAGAGAGGATGCTCTGTTTGCCTTTTTTTTTTAAGGTGTCAACCCCTCAAGCTCAGTTTTAAGTCGGCCTACTAGTGGGGGGTATTTCCTGATTCTGTCACTGGGGTCCTTTATGTACCTCCCGCTTTGCCTTCTTCCTGCTTTGGTTTGGAGTTTGCCACGGCTCTGGCTTTTTCTTCATCATTCCCCTGCCTCTGAGGGAGTGAAAAATAGAGAGAGTTAATTTGTTGGTGAAAAGCAAAAAGCAGAAACAAAGAGAGACAGATGGTTTTTAATGAAAGCTAGAAAGCTAAGCTTACGCGCCAGGCGGTTGCCCAGTTGCTGCAATGCTTTTTCACAGGATTACCCCTCAAGCTAACAGGCGGTATTTGATAAAGCACATCGATGTTTTGTCTTAAGCTACAAAAAAAAGTGCTGAGGGCCCTTCTTTATGCCAAATGCAACTCTACCTATGGTGCTTAAAAGCAAACTTGTCTGATATATTTATTCATGGCTAGCCTGCCTCTCAATGTTTTGATTGCCACTACAATGTTCTTCTCTGAAGAAGCCTTACTCACTCTACTCACCTGCTTCTGCTAGCAGTGAGCTCAGACAGACTTGCGGAGAGTCTGCTAGCGTCAGAGCTGAGGAGGTTCCCAGGATAATAGGTATTACAGCATTAAGTCCTGCGGTCCTTCAAGAGATGAAGTCTTCATATATCACCTGGAGCATCAGTCATATCTAATCGCGTTTCAACATAGCAGTGCTTGTGACAGGAGTGCCTGACATTTTTTTTTTTTTTTTTTTTTTGCTG
This sequence comes from Cyprinus carpio, assembly GCF_018340385.1. Classification (NCBI taxonomy): domain Eukaryota; kingdom Metazoa; phylum Chordata; class Actinopteri; order Cypriniformes; family Cyprinidae; genus Cyprinus; species Cyprinus carpio. Next base: position 19,265,984 of record NC_056615.1, read on the forward strand.
TGACGTAGTTGCTTTAAGAAATGTTCCTTTAATAAAAAAAAAATGTAAAAAAAATTAATGTGATTTAAGAATATAAAGAATCACTATACCTACTAAATGGAATCTAAACAGAAAGAACATAAACAGCACTCAATTGCTGCATTAAAATATTTTTTATTACAAGCGTAATTATTAAAAAATATTTATTTGCTTACTACTCTCTGATGCATTTTTATATTTTATATAGACACTATTTTAAATATTATAATAATATTTAACAATTATAATATTAGTAATTTCTCTAATTAAAAAAAATATAATATAAAGACAAAATAATAAAAATAAAAAATAAAATAACTTTGAAAAATATATTACAAAAATATTATTGACTGTTTTCAGCATTGAACATAATAATGAAATGTTTACTATTCTTGAATCAACATATTAACTAAGCCTTTTTTTTTTTCTTCTTTTTTGTGACGCAGAGAGAGTAATGGCTGCTGAAATTACAGCTTTGCCATCCACAGAATTAGAAATTAAATAATTAAAGCACAAAAAAACAAAAAAAAACAGCTATTTATACATTATATATTATTATATAGCTAGCTACCATTGTATATAAACTATAATATATTTTACAACTTTTATTACTAGTAGCCTTCTTACTGTATTTTTTAGACAGTATGCGGCCTTGGTAAGTATGAGACTTTGGTCAAAAGAAAACTTCTTACTGGAAGCGTTCAAAAAAATCTCTCTGATACCAATTTTTTTAACAGTTACAGTCTTTTTAGATTAATAAATTTCAAACTTTTTCAAAATGATTCCATTACTGATCAACACATTTGAACAAAGACTGTTCTAACAATTAAGAATCCCAAACAAGTGACAATGCTTCTTAAAGTTATATAAGCGTGCATAATCATGCCCTAGATAAGAAGATATAAGCTTGGAAAAGGGACTATTTAATTCAACCTTACATTTGTGATCTCATGCACATTTCTATATTGTCCCTTCTGGATTTGCTTTTTATTGGAATTCTTTTTTTATGTTATTACCAAAAAAAAAAAAATATATCCATAAAACATTTTTTTATAATCTGATCCCTGATGGATCATCAAAACAGATGTTGGCACAACTCTGCCCAGCAAGATTATCTAGAATTGTATTGAACTAAATATCACTCATGATGTGTACTATAAGGACGGTCTTCCCTGAGCTCAGAGTTATATTTAGCCAATGTTATTATCATCTGCTTGCAATCATTCTCAGCTATTGCCTTCAAATGATTGCAACTTTGTGTGGTGAAACACCATAAGGAGGTCATCATTAAGGGCTGTTCACAATATTATTCTATTCTATAAGTGAAAAAAACAAACAAGAAATGAGTATTATTTGTATTAATGTTCTCTCTTTATGTAGTTATATGACATACAGAGCATGTGACACATGCGGGTTTCAAATTTATGCAGAAATGCAGACATTTCTGAAACTTTTTCACCACTGTACTTTACATACCATAATATTATCAATTCTATTGAAAGGCCTCTGCTGTAACACTAAATGAATTTCCTTTTTTCCCTTTATACATGGGAAAAAGGCAAATTTAAAGCCCATTGGCAAAAACAGTTCAAGTCTAAGTCCAAAAATCAATAAAGACTTGAGTAAGCAGTTCCTCAAGGCAACAGTAACAATTGTGCAGAAGAGTTGTCACACACGCTCACGTTTGTTTGATACCTATATTACAAATGATTTCATCAATATGTGATGGTAAAAAATACATTTATTCCAGTTTACTAATTTTAATCTATATGTAGTATTAGGTATGATCTGAGGACAGGTGGTTTCAGGGGAAGTGAGTGATAATACAACGTTATCATTTCAATGTTAATAAACAGAAGTCAAAAGAAATACTCATACTAGTTATCTAGTAATATTATTTTAATATAATCTAGAAAAAATTCTCTGGCGTATTATGAAGGGAGTATGTTTACAGAGCTCTAATGTTAGTTAGAAAGTGCATCATAATAATGTGAGATAATCTAAGATTTGCTTCATTCATATAATTAAACCCTTCATTGCCCCAAACTCAGAATATAAAACACCTTATTAACTAAAACAAAACTGAAAAAAAAAAAAAAAGCATATTGTTGTGAAATCATAGCTCGCCCCCATTTGCCTTTGTTTAAATGAAAACCCCACAATCCTGACATTTTGACAGATCTGTGAACAATTAGAGCATAAAATGCATTATTTGATATGACGTAAAAATTAAAAAAAAAAAAAAAAAATGTTTTTGTTGCAAGACACTGGCTGCTCGCTCTCGTCCTTGATATCTGCGTGTACTCGGTATGTATCATAAAACATAGTATCCAGCATGACATATCCCGATATGACAGCTGCAGAGTACAAATCCTCCACCAGAACAATTATTTCATTTACAGCACAACATATACGGCGTCCTGAGTGCAACGGGTTGAATAAATCTGACAGGCTATACAAGATGCTAATAAAACAGGCGCGAGAATGCGACTCAGAGGCCGAGCAGATTCGCAAAATCATACCTGTTTTAGGCTGGATTGCTCTTCTAATGGTCCGGGCGCTGCAGCTTTTGTCTCTGCAGTTATTAGGCTACTTCAGCAGGGATGCGACGGTGTGCTGTCAAAGTGCTGGATGCTGCTGGTTCAGTTCATGCTGGGTCTGGCAAAAGAGAAGAGATGGGTGATGTATGCGCGCTGCTGGGAGTGCTGATGATATACGAGGATTATCCAAAACCATTCTGTCTGCTTATGCCGAAGTAGCGCGCTGAGGCGTTTGATTCATCTCAGTGACTCGAGTCTTTTTGTACCAGTTCACTGGATTTGTTCAGTGATTCTTTGTTTTGTGTTCCAACGTCTGCCAGGAAAGGTGGCGACAGTGAGTCGTTTTTGTTATGATCTGTCTACTGGTTCTTTTGAAAGATTTACCATTTTGATTTTTACACATTGTATTGTTTTTTTTCCCTAAGTGGAAGCAAATAAGAGAGACATAACAACTATTTGAAATTTAGCAACCACTGAATACTTAGTTTTTTGAGGGAAATATTTTATTTCTAAAAAACATTTATCTGAATCTCTATTTTGCTCTTGAATTCTCTACCTTTGAAATGATTTTACTTTTGGAAACTATATATCTGAATTTATTTGTTTCTGAATTTACTTCCCTCAAAAGCCGGAATTTCAGCTTCTCATTATTTTGTCTGCCTACAAGTTTCAGATTAAAAAAAATCAACTTGCCAGGAATTTCCCTGATAAAATAGATTCAAGCTGATCAAATTTGATTTGCTCAAATTCAGATCCCAAATTCCCAAGTTAATATTTTCTCTCAAAGAAAACATTAGTCTAATTCGACTGCTCAAATTCAAATTATGTGTGTGTGTGTGTGAGAGAGAGAGAGAGAGAGAGAGGTGCGATCGAACAGTGGAAACATAAAAAAATACCAAGGCCATTTTTGTGCATACAGGGACATCATCATTCAAACTGCAAAAGTGTTTACTTATAGTATATGTGCACTCACAATAAAAACATAAAAGCACTGTGCTTTGTCAAACTTATAAACTCTTGTCAAACTGTAACCTGCTAAACTGCCGCTCAAACCAAAATCTCTCTTCTCTCTCTCTCTCTCACTCACACACACACTGTTTTAAAAGCAAAAAATATTTATCCAACTCCCATTTAAAAACAGTCTGTTGGTGCTTAATTTTAGATATCTAATCATATTGCATTGGTTTTCTATTTCTTGTCCTCTCTTTGGGGGTGTCAAGAGACGAACAGTCCATCCCTCGACGCATGGCTGAGTCTCAGTTAGGGAACTGTACAGGACTCTGATAGATGAAGAAGTGACCCAGTGTGTGATAGACATAAAATCGAACAGCTTCATTCTGGATATCAGATGGTGAAAGGACTTCTTCAAGCTCAGGACTGTGGGTGCGGTATAGACAGGTTAGAGCTTCCATGCACCGTGTTGACACCATCGGAGTCATATCCCGGAGTACCAACTTAAGTTGCATTGTCGGGGTTGTAACCTACCGCCTTCCTAGCCCACAGTCCGCCCGTGCACACATGGATACACAAATCATAAACTAATCCGGTAAGTTTTTAAAGTCATTTTATTGACAAAGGACAGATTAATTAAAAACATTAAGATAGTATTGTAATGAAATAATTATACTTTTGTATAGGCCTATTCATCATACTCCATCTTTATTTAATAGTGCTGATTTCCATGCTACTGCACATATATCTCCATCAAACATGATAGCACAGTATATGTTCACATTCACTTTTTGACATACTAAATTACTTTTTTGATTGCTTCTAAAAATGACAGTAATAACCTGAGGGTTTTGCCCCAGAAATTGCTTTGTATTTCATTTTTGCAGTTGTTAAAAATATTTTTTAACTTGATTCCGCAAGTATAAGTTCACAATTCAGATGCTTTTTCAAAAGCTTACCTGTGAAAAAAGCAAACAACTAACATTTTCTCTGTTATATTTATCTTTTTGTATGTGTGTGTTCCCTCCCGGCTACAAGCATTGTCATCTTTAATTTGGCATTTGGTTGTCATTCTTATATACATTTGTAAGCTTCATCAAAGTAGTAAAACCGTGTGTGTGAGAGAGAGAGAGATTTTGGTTTTGGTGACGGTTGTAGGTTACAGTTTGACAAAAAGAAACACAATGTTGTGTTTTATTGTGAGTGTACACAATTATAAGTAAACACTTTGCAGTTTGAATGATGTCCTGTATGCACAAAATGACGCAGTGTATGTTTCTTTTTATGTTTCCCACTGTTCGATCCGCCGCGCCTCTCCCTCTCTCACACTCACACACACACACATTCCAGCACCGCAATCTTGACATCGGTGAAGTCTGTTCATTATAGTCCACAGAGCTTCAGAGATAAGGCAGGGCTATAGATTAGATGTCCCTAAAGAACCCGCGTATCTAACAGTGGTTCAAGACTACATTACTCATCTTGCCACGAGGTTTTATTTATTTTTATACCGTGTATTTTCCGTGTAAATTCATGCACCCGAACCGTGGACGCATCACAGACACAGAGTGGTGAACCTGGAGTTAAGGCATATGCCCAGTCTGTTCTTGTTCTCGCTACCCACCCTAGGTGCTCTGCATCTCCTGATTGGATCAGATAGCATACCGCGGGAGGTGGGACCTTGGAAAATCGTATGCTATAAAGCAATTTAGAAATCGGCGCATGCTCAAATCGCGGATTTTATTACGATTACTGACGATAAATTGCATAACCTTGGCCTGGAAGTCATCTTTACAGGTTTTGCTTTAACATCCCTCCGTCGTCGATCGACTTCTTGGATCCACGACAGACAGGTCAGTCGTGTCTTCATGGGCTGCATCCCAAAAGCAGGTAGGTGACTTGCTGCCTCGCTGCCGTAATCAGGCAATGACTTTGCAGGCAGTGGTTTTTGCAACGAAGGCACCTCATGAAACTGGATTTTGGACAGGCTTCTGAGGCAGAGTAACGGTTTAATGATCTACAACAAAATATAGAGAGCTTTGGTGATAACTAAGTGATATTGTTCATTACTGCAATATTCATTTCCTCGCTATAAACTGACCATAAAAAGTTGAAAAACGTTGTTGATCAAAAACTATAGTGAACCACACAAACTTAACCACCAGACACGCAACTTTTAGACCGCCATCTTTGTATTTTTTTGCTTAACTTCCAAAAAATGGCACGCAACAGGATTGTGGATATCAAAGGCAGCGAAGGATACAATCAATGCTGCCTATCAAAAATTGGCCATATGAAGGCATCTCATGAGACCGGAACTGAAGCCTAACACGTGAATTTCGGACGTGCCTTGATGCCTTCCTGGGGATGCGTCCTCCGAAGGCATCATGTTTTCCGTTTTTCGGATGACAGCCATGGTCGTGCTCTCTTCTTTCTGTTCTTTCGTCCTTTCTTTCTGTCTCTCTTCGTCTTGTTCTTCTTTCGGTTATGGCCGTTCACGATCCTTAGAAGGTATAGACAGGCCACCTACTGATACCGTGCGCACATGAATCGTCGTGCTCTGATATTCGCTCAACTGGTTTTGCTATCCTGGTTATGCCGGATGTTACATGTGAATCTTTAACCTTCTTGATTTTTTTTGATCAGAATTTGAGCAATGGTCGATTTAGACTGATGTTTTTCTGTTGAAAAATATTAGACTTGCCTGATCTGAATTTGAAGCAATCAATTTGAATCACCTTGAATCTATTTAAGCTGTAAGTGGATTTGTTATTTTTTATTCTGAATGTTGTGTAGCAGTGAAAAATATTCATTCGAAATTTCAGGTTTTGATAGGTAATTCGAAAAAATAAATTCATAGTACATGGTTTCCTCCAAAGTAAAATAATCTCAAAGGGGTGAATTTTCATAGCAAATACATTCAGATAAATGTTTTTCAAAAATAAACTTATTTCAAAACTAAGTATTCAGTGGCTGTTTAAGTTCAAATCGTTTATGTCTCTTATTTGCTTCCCATAGATAAGTAATAAAACACACTTCTGAACACACGAAAAATAAGTCAGAAACTCTGTTTGTGACAATACACAACAGTAGACGTGCTACAGAATCAGAATCAGAAATACTTGAATAATCCCAGGGGGGAATTAGTTTTTGTTTACAAACTCCAGATCTTACCACACACCATATATTAATACACTATAAATTATCTTATAGATTGATATGTGACATTTTCAAATCAAACAGTGCTGTCCATTTGTTTTCAATTGAAATAAAATTCAGACCAGTGCAGCTGTTGCACTGACGATTTCCCACCCCAACGGCAGTTTGTGCTGGGATGGACAACCCAGCAATATAGCCATCCAGAGCTATTTTTTATCAATCGCCTCTATTGTTTGACCATTTAGTCCAACACATTTTGTTTTGTTGCGTGCCAGTGCCGTTTGAACATTATCCTTTAAACAGAAAGAATATGGGTGCCAAAATAAATGGCATCTGCAATATCCCTTTATTGTGGTTTTGGACATAGTAGCGTTGTAGTCTGTAATTTTGTCCAGAAAAGTTAAATAACAAGAAACCCCGTTAATAATGAAAAAAATTAACGTGCTTGTGCAAACGCATTCATGCAGAAAATCGATAATTATATAGATATATAAATATAGTAGGGTGGGCGATATTGCAACAAGTCCATACATAGTGAGTGGATTTTTTCTGTTTTCTTGTTGTTGTTTTGTTATCTGTTAAAGGAATAGATCACCCCCACCAGAAATACTTCATTTTGTCAGCTGTCAATTCGGTCCATATGGTTTCATTTTTTATACCAGCCAGTTCTCTACGTCAGAGTTTTTTTAAACCTTGAAGGAGTTTATTTCTGCTGCTGAACTAAATGCTTTTTTTGAAGAACGGGGAAAACCAAACAGTTGCTGTCCCCACTTCCATAAGTATTTTTTCCTACTATCAAATTTTTGGTGGACCAGCAACTGGTTTTTTGGTTACCCACATTCTTCAAAATCTCGTCTGTTGTGTTCAGCACAAGGAAGAACTTAAATTTTGAGTGGCATTTTATTGTGTCCAGCCTAAGGCACACCTGTGCAATAATCATGCTGGTCTAATCAGCATCTCGATATGCCACACCTGTGAGGTGTGGGATGGATTATTCTCTTCAAAGGAAGTAGTAGCTCACTAACCCATATTTTCGGTGCGTTACAACGGGACTCTAAGTGCTGAAGGGCACTTCAGAGTGAAAACAATGATGGCCGCGCCATATTGAAGTGTCATGTGTCTTAGCATGGTGTATTATTTAATCTTCCACACCATTCTGTTCGCCTCCCACGTCCCACCTAGTGGCCAGTCTCATGTAATGCACAGCTGTTATGTCGGCAGGGAACCGGGAAAATTGCCATCAACAATAAGGATACTAGCAGTGTGGATCGGCTACCATGGAGGAAGCCGACGTTTGCTACCTGGTGGCTACAGCATCCTACAGGTCCTTACTCTGGGCAGAAAAGAGATAACTAGAAGGTAAGTGTAACAAGAAAACTTCCATAATCACGGGATGAAGGAAGCGGGAATCCGGGCAACAGTTAATAAACCTTTAATAACAAAATACACACAAACAGCACGACAGCCCCTCACGGAAGACGCCGCGCACGCACAAAAACAAAAACCAAACCACAAAATAAAGCCCCATGCCTGGTCCCCCGCTCATCCTTCACTTGTCCGTCGCTCCTCTTTTTGAGTATCCTTCGCGGTCTCCTCCGTGGACTCGGAGACCTGTGAGTGTAGCAGGTGTCACTCATTTCCCAATCAACTCCATGTCTGGCTCTCGGCCCACTCCCACTCGTCCACAGTAATGTCTTGGGGGGGGGGGTTAAATAATGGTTAGAGAGTTGGAACTTGTAACCCCGAAGGGCTCCCCTGCAGTCTCGAGTCCTCGGTGCTGGCAACTAGTTTGTAGGTTGGGGGGAGGGAGTGAATGACAACACTCCCTTCACCCTTAAATACCCATGGCCTGGAAGTGCACCTTGATCACGGGCCACTGAACCCCTATTTGCTTTCCGGGCAGCTGGAGTATAGCAGCCCACTGGCCTCCGGGTGTGGTGTTCACGTTGTTTTCGACAATTCTCACTGCTGTGTGTGTGCGACTTGGTTGGAGGTTACATGCAGAGCAAAAATTCCGAGTAGGGGTTTACCATACTTGGCAAATGTCACGACTTTCACTTTTTCTGTTTTTTCACCTGTACAATGGAAGCCAGCATTGTTTATTTTTTTCGGTGCTTCGTGGTCGCTGTTTGTTTGAGGTTATCACACCATGGAAGAGAATGAAGGCTTTGTAGGAAAATTACTGACAATTTGATATATATTATATCAAGGTCAATCCCGTTTCGTATTTAACACACACACACAGTTGGTAGGGTGGGGGGAGTGAACACACCACACCCACACATCACACACATCACACACAATTGAGGGCTAGATAGCTTGACGTGCTGTTTGTTGTGATATGTGGACTCGTGAAGTGAGCTGCAGCAAAGCAACCTACATTACATTTTTTTATGATTTGTTCTGGGCTGTTTAAAAATATAAATGTCAAACCCTTAAGATATCCTTCAGAAGTTTTGTTTTTCTCCCGTCCATCATTCATTTCAACCATAGGTTCCTGCCTTAGTCTCCCTCAGTTGTTTTGCATGGACTGACTGGAGTGACCTATTTTCACATACTATTCTGCTGTGATCTGTTCTCACTCATTTGTTTTAGCTTAAATCTAAGCCACTGTATCTAGTGACCCTGGTCGGAACAGCCAAAATAGACTGAACCTATTGATCGTTATCATCTTGTGTGGGTGTGTGTGTTGGTGTGTGTTGTTGGGTGTGGGTGTGTGTTGTGTGGTGGTGTGTGTGTGGTTGACTTATCATGTTGATCTGTTTTATATTTGTGTTTTTGTATACATAATTCTCCTCTTCTAAAGACCTCTGCCCTGTAAAATATGTGAGACCTTTTTTGCAAAGGTTCTTTGTAAAGTATTTTCTGAATGGATGATTCAACTGAACATCTGGTGGTTGATAAGTTTATATGAACTGTCTTGCAGTCAAATGTGCGCAAAACATAAACATCAATTCAAGTGACTTCTAAATTAAACATAACTATATAATATTTTCACTATGTTGCCGTATGTGCAGTATTATGTGTTGCTAGCAAGTTTGCAGTAAAAACAAAAACCTGGTATTATTCCACTCAGCAGATCATGCAGTGCTGTCATAGTTATTTATGTATCACCTGCCCTCCTTATATTTACTGCCTTATTTCCTGTTGTAGAAAAAAAAACATGTGCCAATCTGCCAGAAGACAGCAACAAAGAAAAGGAGTGGGTGTGTCTGACTCCAGCAGGCAAATGCAGAGGGGGACAGGATATTTCTACAGTCAAACCCATAAAAAACCAAAGGTGAGGAAACAACCCCAACTTAAACCTTTACAGTGACACTTTATAGTATTTGTTTTGGGACTGAATCTAGTTTACTCTTGAACTGTATATGTTTTCCATGCCTGTTCACAGTTGAATGGGAAGTGAACTGTGAGTGATTACATAACATCCAGTCTTTTTTCAGCACTGATGCACATTTTTGTCTTGTGTTGCTGCTATAATCCATCGCATACATTGGCAAAAGGGTTGTCACCAACGTCATCTTAGTAGTACAGAGCATCATTACATAAAGGCAAAGAATCAGTTGACTGGCTTTTTATCCTCACTGCTTAGCAACACTGTTAACAATTTCCATTATGGATAGCTAATAATAATAATAATAAATGAATAAAGTTTATCTTTGTTAATTATAAGGTTTACACTGCCTCAACATGCTAACGGCCAATAGGCATCTTGAATTTTTTCTGCATTGTTTTACCTTGAATAAATGTGGTTAATGCAGTTTAAAAACAAAACAAAACTGTTAAATAGGATGTGTATATATATATATTTATATATATATTGAACCCCGATTGCGGTGTGTTACTTCTCACTGCTGTGTGTGTGCACTTGGATGGGTTAAATGCAGAGCAACAATTCCGAGTATGGCTTACCATACTTGGCAAATGTCACAACTTTCACTTTCACTTTCATAAAATGCTCACGAGCTGTATTAGCAGCTGATGCGCGGCTTCAGCACTCCTGCTGGCAGAAGTTGTAGGTGGGGAGGGCCGTTCACGTCCACCTCATACCCATGGCTGAATTGCCCTTGATCAAGGCATTGACCCCGAGTTGCTCCCCAGGCGCTGGATATAGCTGCCCACTGTCTCGGTGTGTGTTTCACGGTGGTTCCCTTCTCACTGCTGTGTGTGTTCACATTGGAGGGGTTAATGCAGAGCAACAATTCCGAGTATGCTTCAATACTTGGCAAATGTCACAACTTTCACTTTCACTTTCATAAAATGCTCACGAGCTGTATTAGCAGCTGATATAGCTCTGTTGTTTGTGTTTCAACTGCCTAAAATCAGTTGTTTTAAACTGCATGGCTATAAAAACGCATGCAAATAAGTCTCGTGACACGTGCACAGCAACGGACATGAGCACAACGCATGCTGTTATTCACGGTCTGCCTGCATCCCCGTGAATGCATGTACAACAAGGACTTCCGTCCATTCACATTATGAAAAACGTTTATTTTTTATTGCCGATAAAACAATGTTTTTGTGGCACCACAATAACCATATTACATTAGATTTTGTTGATTTTCTCCCAGTTCTGACCGGTGACCTTAAACCGCATTGGTTCGAATCTCATGTTATCTCCTGAATTAATCCTTACAAGTGGTATTATTAATTAACTTTTGTATGCAACATTCCTTGTTGCTTATTTTTTACGGCCAGCAGGTTGCCCTGGTAAAGCCAAGCCCATGACCTTTGTTCCCTTGTTCGCGCCCATTCTTTATCAGTTAGTTTAAAGGAATACCATGCTTGGCTTCTCTCACAATCCTCAAGTTTTTTTGGGGCAGTGGTGAACATGAACAGTAGTTTCCTCAAACGTTATGGCTTGGTTTGAAATTTCAAAATATATATCTTTGGCGAGGTAGGTGTCAACCCAACGCAGTTTACATGCTTTTTACTTCAGCAACTCTGCTTTGGCTTTCAAGTAGCATACCAGGATCTGCATACCAGATGTGAAAAAGATCTCAGTCACAAACAGAGCCCACTATCCAGGGCTGTTATATTGTCTGGATACTATAACATTCTTACCCCAGTGTACTGATATATTCTAAAAACCCTTTGTGGTTATGTCTTCAGTTGCCAACGTTCTTCCACAGCTCAAAGTCTGATAAAGGAAGTTGAATACTGTTTGATTTTGATTCTTGTTTTTTTTTCTACATCTTGTAACTTATATTTTTCAAGGCTTCAGTAGTTAATATATTTCCCCAGAACCTGGGAGTATCAATAGATTACAATTTAACACATGATTTAATTTGTAATTCCCAGAGTGTATTTCAAGAACTGCTGTTCTTTTTTTTTCTTTTTTCCTTGCTTTTTTTTTTTGTTTGTTTTGTTGGTACAAATCAACAGTTGTTGATCAGAAAAAAAAAAGAAATGTTGGTAGCTGTTGTACAGGGGTCAAGATTTTTAGAAAATGTTTTAGAAAGTCATTTTATTTACATATAAGATATAATAATATCCAACATTCTAACAATCTAAAACACTAACAATAAACACAATCAAAAAATGTAAAATCAAGTTTTCATACCTGTGCATTATACTATTGTGGTGCCTAATTAATTTGTAGTCTTTAATTTGATTTTTTGGTTTTTTTTGTTTTTTTTTTGTTTTTTTTTTTTAATTTATACAAAAATGTAATAGAATTGTACTATTGTCCATGATAATATTTTTGGTTATAACCAGTAATTGTTTGGAATTTTAATAATGGTACATTCCTTTAAAGTAAAATAATTAGTCATCTTATCTTCCCTTTGAAGGTTATGAGTTATGAAGTGGATTTAGGAGAATGTATATTCTCCTGCAATCCTGTTGATTTCATTAAAATTGCACTTGTTTGCCTGCTTTTTAAACTTAAATGTTTGTTTTAAACAGCCTGACCACTGAAGAAGCAGTCCAATGGGCAGACGAAGCATGAAGAATTCATTGTCACCATCCGCGCTGTTAAAGGTTAAATCAGTTCGTGAAAGAGATGGTGGACCCCTTCCTTCTCACCCCCTCCTCCATCCTAATGCTCCACGGAAAAAAAAAAACAAAACTAGGTTTATTTGACACTTGGAATAGTTACAGTAAGATCGATGAACACAGTAACAGCAATTGACTTTTCCAGGATTATATCCAGTGTCCCTATTGCCAGCAACGCTTTCAGTGAGAATGCAGCAGATCGCCCCCATCAAGTTCTGTTAAAGAGCAAGCTTCCAGAATCTCCAAAGTCGGCAAGTTTCCTGCCTGGGAGCGTGATAAACCAGAAACCACCAGCCAGGACTAAGGTGAGGCGTCAGTGAAGATTTATTTTGGGATCAGCAAGGAGTTTTTTTTTTTATTATATTTGTAACTTAGATCATATACCATGTTAATGTGGTCGACATAAGGGAATTATCAAAAAACCTAATATGAATACATTTTATACATTTAAAGTGACATCTTTAAGGAAATTTGCGTTAATTCCCCGGCCGGGGGGGAGGGGGAGGACCTCAAGGGGTCTTGGAGGTGTGGTCGGGGTCTTTATTTATACGCTGTTTCATAACAAAACTGGTGAATGTATGTCTTATTTATATTATCTAGATAGATATATAGTACCGTTCTACAGAAGTGAGTACAACCCCTCACATTTTGGTAAATATTTTCTATGATATCTTTTCATGTGACAACACTGAAAAAATGGGACACTTTGATACAAGTAAATTCGTGAGTGTAAGCTTTTATAACAGTGTAAAATTTGCTGTCCCCCAAAATAACGCAATTTAATTGAACCATATCCAAATTTAATTTTAAGGGACATCTTTAAAAGGAATGTGCTTTAATCATGGCCGGGAGGATCTCATACCAATCACTGAGACTCCTTCTGACAAAAAGATTACAGTATAGGTGATTGCCACAAACAACCATGATTCGCTTATGTCAAATTCAGCAAGCCACCCCCCCCCCCCCCCATGACCTGGCCAACGGCAAATGTAGTTTTTGATTACTTCAGCGTAGTACTCAAGGCCGGGCGGTCGGCAAGGGGGGTATGAGGCCCTGTGTTGAAGTTGATGTTGCGACACCCGCTGCATTTTGGTGTGGGTGGGTGGGGTGGGTAGGGGTTGCTTAGGTAACGAACGCAACTTTAACATGCATCGGATCGATTGTGATGCCGTGCTCACTGAACACTGACATGCTCCCGGCACGACTCACAGTCACGTTACACGGATCATAGAGAATTGTAAGATCTTGCTGCATAATAATAATAATGAAGCAATAAATAATAAAGGATTAAAGTTCCTTTCCAAATGGCACATTTTCATAAAAGCAGTGGAGTAGTTGCATCACTGTAGCATATTACTGGCCGGTCGCTATAGGGGGATAGGGGGGGGGGGGGGGGGGTTTTCACCCGGTCGGGTGGGTTGGTCCGTATCGTAAGCGGACAGTTTTCTAATAACAGTACTCACTGTCAAGGACTCTCGTTGCATTTGTGATAGTGAACGTAAGACCTGCCTCTTTGATTTGATTGGCCATCTCGGATTATTTTGACATTGGGCGAGCGGCTGGGGTGGACCATGAGAACCACCGTAACAGTTTAACTTTTAAAACTTTTGTGTTGGCCTAACCACAACCCAAGCTTTTTTTTACTCGGTCTTATACACAGGAGCTTATTGGTGTCTTCAAGTATGAAACTATTTTAGTCTGATGATGAGGTAAAGTGATCCAAACCCTGTGAAAGTGACGACTAAAAGCACAAATAATATACCAGACTCGTAACACAGGGAGCCACAATCTCAAACAGATAAAAAATTCCGCACAAAGGTCCTCATGATCCCCAATGAAAACACAGACTATATAATACGAACGTCCTCACACAACTCTTCTTGTGACCCCAATAGAAAGCCGGAGCGACAAAGAGGAAAAATCCACAATACAACACATCCCATCACGAAAATAGAAAGTCAGTGACCTGCACGGAAAAACCAGAATTTGAATAGATGGAAAGTGACTTGTGGGCCCAGGTGAAGAAGATCATGTGTCTGTTTTGTAGAATGTCACATTGTTTGCATAATTCTGACACTATTGTTGGTCGGCTATTGGTGACAAGGCAAAATGCCATAATCACTAGAAATGAAGAGACCGATGAAGTCAAAAATGCATAGTACAATTTTGTAACCACAAAACAAGAGCGACAAAATCAATTGTAAAATCTGCCAATATAAACACACGAATCTATAGAGAAAGAGATTCAAAATCTGCAAACAAACGCCTCATGGTCCGCACATGTAAAACAAAGATCTACCACTAGATAAAAAATCCACAAACATCCTCTTCGCAGTTCACAATGTAGAAGAGTGGCGCGTGACTTGGACTTGACAACCAGTGTAATGAGGAAGGTGATGTTCTGCGCAGTGCGGGTCATTAATTGAGTTGTATATTGAGGTTGCCGTTTTGTTTTCAGCAGGTTTGGCACAGCTGGGTCGCTGTGTGTTGCCATTAAAATTATACGCAGAATGCCACTCGCCACAGTTAAACAAACAAGCACAGATCTAACTGGTTATTTTCAACACTGGGAAAAAGACGATTCGAGAGGTACACATCGGTGCAAAGCGCAGCCGGCAAGTGTTGAATCTTTTTTTGCAGATCCGGGCATAGCACGATCCCTCTGCAGCACTCTAGAACAATCTTTTGGACATCATTTCCCACAGATGGGGGACTACGATCTACACGTTAGCCAGCCAGCACGGGTAATTGGCGTCAATGTGAGGCACGCCCCCGCGACAGCCTTTTTAAAAAAAGACTGACAATTTCGGGGGGGGGCCCGGGCTCACTGCCATTTCCTTTGCCGTGCAAAAAGCCGACGCGGACAGAGCCTGGCCGCTGAAAAAGGGACGGACCGACCGCCGATCTCACAAAGGGTTTTTCAGGTAAGCGTCGCTTACTAAGTAGCTTTGACTTTAAAGAAAATTTTATCGCACCCCGTACTTTCCGTTATGCCTGCTTTAAAAACGCCCAAAAAACCACTCACCAAACCCTGGCATTACCTTTTACCCCATAACTTGCCAACAAGTTACCTAATAATATCATTAGCTTTGCTAAGCGGCTAAACCAAACATGTTTACAGCAAAACAACAGCACTCAGTAAAAGTTACGTTTTTTGCCATTTTGTCCACACAACAAATTAAAAGTTCGCGGGGGCTATCCCGGCCCCCCCCCTACATTTAAAAGGGAAAATTAAGTTTAAAGACAACCCGAACATAGCTTAAAATTAACTAGAACCCCCTCATAGTCAGCTTTTGTAAGTGGTATTCATGCCTGACATTCGCTGGTTGCTGGATGTAAGCTGATGTACATGGGCACCTTTTTAATCATTGTTGCTGTCAATCTTGCCGTGATTGTGGCTTGGCACTTTCCCCATTGAAAACATACAATACACTGCTATCTTGGATAATTTTAGAATCGGGTTGTGGGCCCTGTGTCTCATCTGGTTTGACCGTTTATGGCACATTGCCCAAAACATTTGCAAAATAACAAATGAGGTTTGGCCCTGTGTATCATCACATTTAACTCTTTATTGATCAACACAGAAGCTGCAGCTGTTGTCTTGCAGACTCTGTCTGGTAACCAACCTGCTAGTGTTTCGAAAGCTATGTGTCACCTGGTCTTTCGCCCCCTCTCTCCCCGTCTTCTGTCGCAGAATCCGGACCGGAGGTGGCCCATCTGGGTTCCAGACCTGCCAAATTGCTGTGTGTGTTTGTTTGTTTTTTTTGTTTGTTTATTTCTCCTAGTGCTGGAGTTCTTTTAAGAAGTTGAGTGGTCTTTATCCAGTTGTGTTATTAAATTTGTTACGAATTTAAACTTGTGTCTTTAGTTATCCACACACAAAATAGCTATTTTTAGTCGTACAAGAATATTGTTTTTAATTTGTATTACCATCACCTCGCATTGATGGTGGATGTTTCTGTCTTAGGTCGATTTTCAGCATCTTAAACCTTTCTGGTCGCAATCTAGTTCCATATTTGAGGGCTTTTTTACATAGTGTTTTTGGGGATCAGGGTTATCCGATAGATTATTACCCCTTTATAGTTATTTTCACTAACAGAATAAAGGTTTTACAAAATCTTACAGAAATCTAGAAAACGACAATAGGTAGTTACAGGCAAAATGGTCTTTGTCCTTCAGCTGTCACTGTGTTGCTGCCCATGTTTGTGCCACGCATGCTCCATCACACACTGGCAACTACCTATGCTCTGCTATCACTATATAGATAGATATGTAACCATCTATCTATAGATGGAAGCATATAAAATGAGCTAAACCCTTAAACATCTAGGCTACAGCATTGAAAATCCAACATGCACATTAATGCAAGCTTAACATTAATACAGGGAACATCGCATGTTTATTGAAACACTGATGGAATCTGTTAACTGTGCATTTTTTGACTTTTTAACTGTTCATAGTGTTCAGGTGATGTTTAATGTCACTACTACTTTCACTTAAGTTAGGTTTTGAACGCTGGACTTTTGCTTTTCATGTAGTGTTTTCACAGTCTGGTCGTGGTCGTACTCACTTTACTGGAGGTAGGTCTAAAGAAAGTGAAGTACTATTTCTACCACTCTAAAACAAAAATTCCCTACAGAAATAGTCGACCAGGACACATTGGATAGAGGGAGAACAAGTCTGCACCAGCCTGTGGTTATACAGACTTTCCAGAAAGAAAAAAAAAAAAGAACAAAAAATATTTTACCAAAGTTGTACATCACAGTAAAATGCAAGGTACACTTTAACATATGAGTAATATTCACACAAAAAATATCACTTATAATAATGAAACACTGACAGGAAAATTTTACTTCATTGTACACTACTCTATACGCAGTTGACCATGTGCAAAACATCCATAAACACACCTGCAAAGAAAAAAATAGCGAGTGGGAGATGCCACAGTCCACTTCTAAATCAAGTTACCTCAGTCATATCATGACAAAGGAAATTACTATTTGCTGTATGCTGCTCTTACAGATTTTTAAACTCTTGTCCCAACCTGGCTCAACAGTATGTGACAAAAGAGGGAAACCCCACAGGTCGGAAAATACTAGATATTTTAATAAGTAAATTAAGCAAAATATACAATTGTAGGTGTCTGTCAGATCAGAATGTATGTAGTGTATGTGTGAGTGGAGTGTTATGGGTGTAAAACACAAAGAACAAACAGAACAGAATCAGCATCGGAAGGCCAGGAGAAGAGAGTCAAATCATCAAGCAGGCTCCTTTATAGCCACCTGAGCCCTGCCTGCTCAGGTCTGTTCATCTCACACCAGCCATCAGCTCCACCCACCAATTACCTGGATTAAAGGGACAAAACACTGCAAAATACAAAAAAAAGAGAGAGGCCCAAACCTGGGGGCCATCACACTCTGCAACAGGCAGGTGAGTGTTGCAGAGTGTGATGGCCCCAGGTTTTGGCCCTCTCTGCTTCTTTGTGGGTGGAGCTGATGGCTGGTGTGAGATGCAACAGACCTGAGGAGCCGGGTTCAGGGTGGCTATAGTACAAAGTACAAGTCACTGATTTCTATATGTGAATCATGAAGGAGTCTGTTTTGTGGATTTTTTTTCTATTTGTAGATCTTGTTTTACATTTGCAGATCATGAGGAGTTTGTTTGCAGATTTTAAAAATATTAACATACATTGTTTTACATTTGCAGATTTTACATTTATTTGTAGATCTTGTTTTGTGTTTACAAATTGTAGTATGCATTTTTTGACTCATAGTCTCCTTCATTTTCAATGATTATGGCATTATTTTGTCACAACAGCGAACAATAGTGTCAGAATTCTGAAAACAAATGTGACACAATCTACAAACAGAACAATAATCTTCACCTGCAAACAAGTCACTTTACATTCATTCAAATTCTGGTTTTCAAGTACAAGTCACTGATTTCTATTTGTGAATCAGGATGTGTTATATTTGTGGATTTTTAAATCTTTTGGTAGATCATGCTTTATATTTGTGGATCACAAAGAGTTTGTTTGAGGACTGTGTATCTATTTGTAGATCTTGTTTTACATTTGTGGATCATGAGGACTTTGTTTGCAGATGTTTTTATATCTATTTGTAGATTGTGTTTTTGTGTGTTTACAAGTTTTATATAATCTATTTGTGACTTTTAGTCTGTCCATTTTCAATGGTTTTGGCATCAATTTACCTCCATATGATTCCCTTTCGATCGGTCTCTCCCGTTTGCGTTGCGTGACATGCTTATGGGGAAGTTCCTGTTTTCTACTCTAATACTGAATACTGAATTTGGTGGTGCTGGAGTGCCACCTTTGGCTGAATTTGATCATGGATGCTGACAATGTCGCCTTCCAAACTTGCCAGTCTCTCCTAAGGGGACTGTTTGGCCCTGCCATGGATTGGTTTGCCGAGCTAGTATAACAGTGTAAATTTGCTGTCCCCCTCAAAAATTCAACACACAGCCATTAATGTCTAAACCGCTGGCCACAAAAAAAGTGAGTACAACCCCTAAGTAAAAATGTCCAAATTGGGTGTTCAATATTTTGTGTGGCCACCATTATTTTTTCCAGCACTGCCTTAACCCTCTTGGGCATGGAGTTCACCAGAGCTTCACAGGTTGCCACTGGAGTCCTGTTCCACTCCTCCATGACGACATCACGGAGCTGGTGGATGTTAGAGACCTTGCGCTCCTCCACCTCCCGTTTGAGGATGCCCAATAGATGCTCTATAGGGTTTAGGTCTGGAGACATGCTTGGCCAGTCCATCACCGTTTACCCTCAGCTTCTTTAGCAAGGCATCAATGTTGGGGGATCATGCTCTGCTTCAGTATGTCACAGTACATGTTGGTGTAACGATAAAAACTTCACAATCACGGGAAGAAGGAGGCGGGAACCGGCGGACACTCAAACAAAACTTTAATAACCAAATAAAGATAAAACAGCGCGACAGCCCCTCACGGTCGACTGCCGCGCACAAACAATATCCAAACACAAAAAACTCATCCTTCACTGTCGTTGCTCCTCTTTTGTATCCGTCCGATCTCCTCCGTGGGACACGAGACGGGTGAGTGGAGCAGGTGTCACTCATTTCCCAATCACTCCACCGGCCTCACTCCGTTCCCACGGCTCTCGGACCCGCCCCACTCATCAGAGTTTGGCATTCATGGTTCCCTCAATGAACTGTAGCTCCCCAGTGCCAGCAGCACTCATGCAGCCCCAGACCATGACACTCGAACCACCATGCTTGACTGTAGACAAGACACACTTGTCTTTGTACTCTTCACCTGGTTGCTGTCACACATGCTTGACACCATCTAAAACCAAATACGTTTATCTTGGTCCTCATCAGACCACAGGACATG
Source organism: Cyprinus carpio (assembly GCF_018340385.1). Taxonomy (NCBI): domain Eukaryota; kingdom Metazoa; phylum Chordata; class Actinopteri; order Cypriniformes; family Cyprinidae; genus Cyprinus; species Cyprinus carpio. The sequence goes on from NC_056615.1 coordinate 19,286,029, forward strand.
GTTTCAGATCCAGAGAGTTCTTTGCCATGTTGAACTTCCAGTGACCAGTATGAGAGAGTGAGAGCGATAAGACCAAATTTAACACACCTGCTCCCCATTCACACCTGAGACCTTGTAACACTAATGAGTCACATGACACCGGGGAGAGAAAATGGCTTATTGGGCTCAATTTGGACATTTTCACATAGGGGTGTACTCACTTTTGTGGCCAGTGGTTTAGACATTATGGCTGTTGTTGTGTTGAGTTATTTTGGACAGCAAATTTACAATGTTATACAAGCTGTAACACTCACTACTTTGTACATTGTAGCAAAGTGTCATTTTTTCAGTGTTGTCACATGAAAAGATATAATAAAATATTTACAAAAATATGAGGTGTGCACTCACTTCTGTGAGATACTATATAGTTTTTCAGTATTTTGTACATTCTGACATAAATTATAGGGCTGGTCCGAATACCATTTTTTTGAGCTTCGTTAGTAATCAACACCGAATATTCAGAAGGAGGGGGCTGAACAGATTCTTCTCTCTAATAAGGGCAGAAATCTCTGTGTGTCTGTCTGTCTATTTGCATTTTTATTATGTTGAGAATAGGGTTGTGATGGTGAGGAAATTTTCCCATCGGTTAATTGACGTGTGACAACACCGATAATACCGGTATCAGCGTGGGGGGATTCCATATTTTTCTCACTTTCCTTCACTTTTAAATAGCTTGTAAAAAGTGGCGTGTGCATTTTTACTTTCACTTTCAAATAGCGCCAGTGGGCGTTAAAACCAATTTGTTTGTTTTTTAGTTTGTTTGAATTTTCCCTCCTTTCCTTGCTTTTAAATAGCTTATATATAAAAAATGTATATAGCCTATATATAAAACAGAACTTTTATTAACAAAACAAATAAAAATACACCATGCTATAGGGCAGGCTATGCCTAATATAAAATAACAAATAACTTACATAAAGTTTAAATAGGTATACAAAACTGGAAATAAGTAAACGTAGCCTATAATATATTACCAAATAAATAAGAAACATAGAACGTTTATTAGCAAAACTGATAAAAAAAACTTGGAGGCACGACATTCACCTTGATTTCAAATAAAATAAATAAATTACATATTTAAAAAGTTTATATAACGTACAAATCAGCAAACACTGTGGAACCACTTAAATAAGAAACAAATGTTTAAAAAAAACTTCTAAAATCACCTTAGATAAACTGCAAAAGTCAACAGGCTTTTCAAAATCCAAAATATTCCGATCTCAACACTCACCGCGCTCTCCTGCTGCTTTTGTAGGTGCAAAGACTTATTTCTTATATTAAACGTTACAAATAACAGACGTTTTGGCTTGCTGTCTTCTTCAGTGTCAGCCGAAATGTCTGTTATTTGTATTTATTTCCTGTTTAAATAAAGAGAATTTTAGAGTGCAGACCTTGATTTGCTGCCTGTGGGCTGCCTACAACAACCATATTTGTCATTTAAACTGCTTTCCCACGTAAAAAGAACTATGTATTATGCCAAATAAAGGGTCACAAATGAAACTAGATGGTAAACTCAACTGCTTGAGTGGGTAGCACTAAAGTGTATGCGTGCATGCCGGAATATTGCTCTGCAGAGTATGTAGAAATTGATACTTCATGTTGCCTTAACTTTATTTCCATCAGTTGCACCATTTGTTTAGAGTGCTTTGATCGGATTGATATAAACAATGCATGTTTCTGTGTCTGCAGTACAGACCTCCTCCACCAAAGGTGGCAAACTCTCCTGCTGTATCCACAGTGTCTTCTCGTCTACCTCAGCGCTCAGCCTATGGGCAGAGTGCTGGCACAGGTATGGACTTGTTTTAATAAGTTATTTCCATCTCTAATCAATTATTTCCCTCTTGTTATTTTATCAAGAATCCCTTTTGTAAAACTTGACACAACCAGAGCTATTAAACTTACAGGATTGCTCCTGTGTTCGCCCACTTTAGTGGGGAAAAAAGATTAGTTTTTATTGCTTCCAATCCAGCTTGTATTATTTTGAATATTTTTTATATAATTTTATAGTACATGTTAGTTTTTTTTTTCCAATTAGCTGTGTATGGGCTCAATCTTAAAGGAACACGCCACTATTTTGAAAATTTGGAGATCACGTGACCCTTCGGCAGCAATGCACGCATAGTCCTTCACTCTGCTCACTTAGTCAGAAATTGTATATATCCTGTCAGTAAATTTTGAACCACTCTTTACCTAGCCCACTATGAGTATCCCCAGCAGTCAACGACGTTCGGGAAAAGAGAGATTGAACAATCACCAATAAAGAAAAAATTCAAAGGTTCCACCATCTCCAGAGAGGATCTCGACGCTGCTATAGCTAATGGTATCAAGCTAGCGCTGTAAAATTCTGTAAAAGAACTGAAAGCAGAAGTTGAAAAAGCTAGCCAACGCAGCAAAGCAGACACAGGATCAGGTCAATTCAGTTCAAGCAGCAACACATGAGGATAGGAGAAAAGTCACAAACTTAAGAAAATCAGCTGTAACAGATCACCGAAAAAATGACAGACATTGAAGATAGGAGCAGGAGAAAAAAACGTATGACTGGTGGGGTTTCCCAGAAGGGGCGGATGTGTTCAATGCAGCTGGCTTCCTTAGAGCTAATCTTTCCAAGTGGATCCCTTCACTGAAAGGCCATGACATCGAGATTGACCGGGCCCATCGCAAGTATGACGGAAGGAAAAACTCAGATTGACCGCGTACTCTCATCTTCCATGTACTAAAATGGCATGACAGGTCGGCAATCCTGAAAGGTGCTCGGCAGGCATATCTGGTGAAATATACACAGGACAATGTCACACAGCTATTTTTTCCCGACTTTAGTCCAGCCACAACTAGGCAAGGCAAGGCAAGGCAAGTTTATTTATATAGCACATTTCGTACACAATGGTAATTCAAAGTGCTTTACATAAAAGAAGGTAAAATAATCATGAAGAAAAATAATTACAAAAATAAAACAAGCAATTATAAAAACATAAAACAAGAAATTTTAAAACATTGGAAATGATTTAAAAATTGACTTATTTAAAATTAATTTAAAACAGTTAAAAATAGAAAATGATTTTACATAGAATACAGTGAATATGTAAAATACAGTGCAATCAATTCGGACATCGCACAGTGCTCATTCAATAAATGCACAGCTAAACAGTTAAGTTTTGAGTCTAGATTTAAATGTGACTAATGTTTTAGCACATCTGATCTCATCTGGAAGCTGATTCCAGCTGCGGGCAGCATAGTAACTAAAAGCGGACTCCCCTTGTTTTGTGTGTGAACCCTTGGTATTTCTAACTGACTCGATCCTAATGATCTGAGTGGTCTGTTAGGTTTTATTCAGTGAACATATCTGCAATATATTTTGGTCCTAGGCCATTGAGTTATTTATAAATGAGTAAAAGTACTTTAAAATCAATCCTAAATGTAACTGGAAGCCAGTGTAAGGACCTGAGGACTGGTGTGATATGCTCAGATTTTCTGGTGGTTCTAGTCAGAATCCTGGCAGCAGCGTTCTGGATGAGCTGCAGCTGTCTAATGGTCTTTTTGGGAAGGACGGTGAGGAGACCATTACAGTAGTCCACCCTGCTGGTGATAAAGGCATGAACAAGTTTCTCTAAGTCTTGACTGGAAAAAAACATCTAATTCTTTCAATGTTTTTTAGATGATAGTATGCTGATATAGTTACTGCTTTGACATGACTACTGAAACTAAGGTCTGTCTCCAGAATCACACCAAGATTCATGACTTGATTTTTAGTTGTTAGACCCCTAGAGTCAAGGTATGCATTCACCTTGAAAACTTCATCTTTGTTTCCAAATGCAATAACTTCAGTTTTTTCCTTGTTTAACTGAAGAAAGTTCTGGCACATCCAACTATTAATTTCATCAATACATTGGCAGAGGGAGTCAATGGGGCTGTAGTTATTTGGCGATAAGGCTAGGTAAATCTGGGTATCATCGGCATAGCTGTGATAGGCAATTTGGTTCTTTCTCATTATCTGACTTAGTGGGAGCATATACAGGCTAAACAAGAGCGGTGCCAGAATTGAGCCTTGTGGGACTCCGCATGTCATGGACGTCCACTTAGACTTATGCTCTCCTATACTCACATAATAACCTCTCCCTTCTAAGTATGACCTGAACCATTTGAGTACCATCCCAGAAAGCCCGACCCAGTTTTTCCAGTCTCTCTAGTAGTATGTTATGATCGACAGTGTCAAACGCAGCATCGAGATCTAGCAATACCAGCACTGATATTTTACCAGAGTCAGAATTTAAGCGAATATCATTTATTATCTTAATGAGCGCTGTCTCTGTGCATAGTGATGCAGTCGGAAACCAGATTGAAAATTGTCCAGGTATCCATTTGAGTTTAAGTATTTGTTCAGCTGATTAAAAACTACCTTTTCTATAATTTTGCCTATAAAAGGAAGATTAGATATTGGTCTATAATTGCTCAAAATGGTGTTATCAAGATTGCTCTTTTTCAGGAGGGGCTTTACAACTGCAGTTTTCAGGGAGTTTGGAAATGTCCCAGAAAGAAGTGAGGCGCTCACCACTTCTAAGAGATCTGCTTCTAAACAGTTAAGCACACTTTTGGAAAAAAGATGTGGGAAGTGTGTCGAGATAGCAGGTTGACGATTTTAGGTGCTGCACTTTTTCTTCCAAAATTTTGCTATCAATTGCTTCAAAAATAGACATAGTATCTTTTTGATATTGCGTCCAGATCTGTCTGACCTCTGCATTACTTGAGGATGTGCTAATTGCCTTCCTGATATTAATGATCTTCTCAGAAAAGAAGGAAGCAAACTCATTGCATTTGCTAACTGAGAGCATTTCAGTGGGAATCTGACTTGGGGGGTTTGTCAGTCTCTCAACAGTGGCAAAAAGAGTACGAGTGTTGTTTAAGTTAAGTTGTTTATAAGGTTTGAGAAGAAATTCTGTCTAGCTGTGGCTAGTTTCACATTAAAAGCATGAAGGCTGTCTTTATAGATGTTATAGTGAATTTCAAGTTTCGTCTTCCGCCACATCCGCTCGGCTTTTCTGCATTGTCTTTTCATACTCTGAACTGCTGTTGATCTTCTCCAAACTGATTTCTGTCTGTTTGTTTTCTTACTGACTATTATTGGAGCAATATCATCAATAACATTCTTAACTTTTGAGTTAAAGAAATCAAGGAGAATATCAACAGAGTCTGCAGAAATGCTTGGTGTTAGAGATATAGCCTCCATAAACAGCACACTAGTGTTCTCGTTAATGCTTCTCCTTCTGACAGAGACAGATCTACATTCAGTGGTAGCAGAGATCAATATATCAAAGAAAATACAGAAGTGATCAGCTAGTGCTACGTCCTTAATAACAATGGATGAAATTTTTAGAACCCTACTGATGATTAAATCTAAAGTGTGTCCACCTTTGTGTGTGGGTCCATGCACATGCTGAATCAGGTCAAAGGGTTTTTAGAACCGTTATCATTTCTTTTGTAATTTTGTTTTCTGCATTATCTATATGAATATTAAAAATCCCCTGCAATAGCAAAACAGTCAAACTCTGAGGAAATCATTGATAACATTTCTGTGACCTCTTCAACAAAAGGCTGGAGAGTATTTTGGAGGCCTGTAAATAATGATAAACAGAATGCGTTGAGCACCTTTCAGCACAATCCCTAGATATTCAAAAGACAAGTACTGACCAAATGACATTTGCTTGCATTGATAGACATCTTTAAATAGAGCAGCTACACCTCCACATCTCCTAACAGTCCTGCAGACACTCATGAAAGTAAAGTTTAGGAGGGGCTGCTTCATTGAGGACTGTTGCACTGCAGCTGTCTTCTAGCCATGTTTCATTTAGAAACATAAAATCCAGATTGTTTGTGGTTATAAAGTCATTGATTAAAAATGATTTATTTTTTAGTGAGGCGAATGTTTAAAAATGCTAACTTGATGGCAGTACTTTGTGTCTTTACATCAATCTTAGTTTGATGCATTATAGGCCGCAGATTAGATGAGTTTGCCCTTGAGCTTGAAAAGACCTTAGATTTTCTATCACGTGATAAAACTGAAATAGAGAAAGCTACAGGCACACTGGGTTCCCGCTTGTTCTGTAAACATTTGTGAATGTTGCTGCTATTATAGCGGGGACCCGACACATATCACTGAGAGCTGCTATCAGTTGTTTTTGGTTCACCTACAGCAGATGGAGGGGTTGGGCCCTGGCGTTGTGGCAGCGGTCGGAGAGCTCTCACAGGAGCAGGGCCCACAGGCTTTGGTGGTTGGGGGGCCCGCCGTTTTTTTTGGTGATATTTGCGGGCTTGCAGCGAATGAGTGAGAGAGTTTAGTCCGAGCATACACCAACTCCTCCATTTTCTGTGAGAAGCACAGAAGTGGAGATGCTGGAGAGAGGGATAATGTGTCCGGTGAGAGGGGCTGTGTCTCTGGTGTTTCCAGTGACTGTGATATGTTGTCCTGGCTTCCCTGGCTGTTTTCCAGAAGGTCGTCCTTGGGTGCTGAGTCTTGTATCTGTTTTGATACATCACAGTCTGTCTGTGAGGAGCTCTGTGGGCAGGGCTCAGCCGGGATAGTGTCCATCAGCAGTGCTTGTTGTGGCTGGATGGTGTTATCAGTGTCCTTGTGGGATATGTCAACCACATGATGACTCGGACCTGGTGTGTGTGTGCTGAATGAATTGACATACTCTGTTGAAGGATGGCGTAAGCAGAAGTAGATATTGTCCTTAAGCACTCTAGCTCCAAGTTTGTTAGGGTGGAGGCCATCCTGGTTTTAACAGTTGTCTATGGCCCCAGAGCAGATTAAAGTTGTCGATGAAATTCACTCCTTTTATATTGCAATATCTTTGTAGCCATGTGTTCAACCCAAGCAACCGTGAAAACATATTTGTTCCCCTTGCTGGAAGTGGTCCACTGATGAACGACTGAACTTTGAGTCTTCGAAGTGTTTCAAAGAGTTCACTGAAGTCCTTCTTAAGGAGTTCTGACTGTTCTTTCCGAATATCATTCTTCCCCACATGAGGATGATGATTCGATTTGCAGTCTTGTGCTTCATCAGAATGTTCTGAAGTTCCTTGTTCACATCAGAAACCGTTGCTTGAGGAAGGCAGCATGTTGTTGTAGTCCTGCTACTGATGTTTCTGATAATAGAGTCACCCACTATCAGAGTCCTGGGCTCGGCTGCACTCTGAGCTGAATGTCGTTGTCTGCTCGACCTTGAGCGCCTGTTAGTAGCAGTGTTAGCTGCTGGTTGATCCGATACATGTTTAATCACATTTGGGGATTCCTCATCCGCATTCATTAATGCTTCAAATCTGTTCTCAAGATGTATAGGGGGTGGCAGAATACCAGTATTCACAAGCCTTATCATAGCCGAATCTGGGGTAGAGGATGATACAGCAGCAATACGAGAAACTCGTGACGATCTGATGTCTCGTGTTCCTTTGGGTCTCGCTCCTTGTTTGTGCCATCTATTAGTGTGGCGACCAGTTTCGGCTTGTTCCTCTACACTTGGTATAAACTGTTGAGATTCAGAAGATTCATGGGACTCACCGGCTGTATGCTGAGAGGGTCCATGACGACGATCTGCTGAGTGTTTCGCCTGTTTTGGAAGTCCAGCAAGTAACTTTGTTTCAAGAACCACAAATCCTTTGTAGAAGTTTGGCAGCAGTTCATGCAACAAGTATATTCAACAGGACGCATTTTCTCTCTCTTCTGTCTGAATGTAGTCAGTTGTTTTCTCGTCTCCGGAATGTAAGCTGCTGGCAGTGGGAGGCAAAGTCTTCTTTTTGTAGTATAATTCCAGTCCCAAAGAGTTTTTAGTTTTAGTGTTTGTGCCAAAAATCTGTTGTTTGAGCACTGTGCTGATCTGCTGAAGTAAAAATCTTAGAAAAATCTGAGAAAAGTACAGAAATAAGAAGCAAAGCGCAGAGCAGTAAGCTAGAACGTCTGAACGGTAGCAAAGCCGGAAGCAATAATGAGAGAAAGAGAAAGAGATTTAATCCAGAAAGAGATTTAATCCAGTCTTGAAGAAGATGACAGCACTTTGTCTCCAGCCCTTCCTCACATATCCGGCAGTAGTTAAACTATGGCACAAAGATGAGCAGATGATGTTCGACTCTCCTCAAAGGTGGAGGATTTTGTTAATTTACTGTCACAGAAGACGTATTCTGCAGCGCTACAAAGCAGCGGGAGGGCAACGGCTGCCGTCTCCATCCTTTCAGCTCAACGAGATGAGCTCTGTGGTGATCCTAACTGCCCTGAAGAGGACAATAACAAGGTGGCCATGGACACTTGTTAATTTTGTTTTGGAATCTTGCCCCTGTCCTGTATGCTCATCCGCTGACTGGTCAAGTCAAGTCAAGTCAAGTCAAGTCACCTTTATTTATATAGCGCTTTAAACAAAAAAGATTGCATCAAAGCAACTGAAGAACATTAATTAGGAAAACAGTGTGTCAATAATGCAAAATGACAGTTAAAGGCAGTTCATCATTGAATTCAGTGATGCAGCTCAGTTCAGTTTAAATCGTATCTGTGCAATCATTTGCAATCAAGTCAACGATATCGCTGTAAATAAAGTGTCCCCTACTAAGCAAGCCAGAAGAAACAGCGGCAAGGAACCAAAACTCCATCAGTGACAGAATGGAGAAAAAACCTTGGGAGAAACCAGGCTCAGTTGGGGGGCCAGTTCTCCTCTGACCAGACGAAACCAGCAGTTCAATTACAGGCTGCAGCAAAGTCAGATTGTGCAGAAGAATCATCTGTTTCCTATGGTCTTGTCCCAGTGGTCTTCTGAGACAAGGTCTTTACAGGGGATCTGTCTTTGGGGCTCTAGTTGTCCTGCTCTCCGCTGTCTTTCAAGGCTGTAGAGGTCCTTTCTAGGTGCTGATCCACCATCTGGACTGGATACGTACTGGATCCGGGTGACTGCAGTGACACTCTGACTTGGATACAGACTGGATCTGGTGGCTATGGTGACCTCGAAATAAGAGAGAAACAGACTAATATTAGCGTAGATGCCATTCTTCTAATGATGTAGCAAGTACATCGGGTGTTATGGGAAATGTTCCCGGTTTACCTAATTAATGCAGCCTAAAAATGCTTTAACGGATTTGGATATTAAATTTGGACTGGTAAATAATTATGATTTTTTTTTTTTTTTTTTTATTATTACTATTTTTGGGCTAATGGAGAGCAGGTTTGATTTCTAAGTTTTTGGCTCAGTGGGCCTTTTGGGGACATGTCTTCCACTGAAGTGGACTGGTCACGCATCAACATTTGTTTGTTTTGTTTATGCAGACTTACACTCTTGGTAATGTGTGGTCTGCTTTGGCTTTTGTACATAGTTGTTTGTCGTTCCTTTTCCTTGTTTTTTTTTCTATGCTCTTCAACAGACATCATTTTAGACAGACATTTTATTTATTTTGCTTTTCTTTTAAAAGCATTATGCATCTAGGTAGTTTGGTATCTAGGATACATACTAACATTTACATGTCACTGGCATTATGGCATTGCTTTTGTTTCTCTTCAGGTAGACATAATCTTGACATTGCGAGCACACAATGTAGGTTCTGAATATCTTATCATTGAATGCAAATGGCCTAAATTCTCATATTCAGCATACCCGGATATTAGAATATTTGCACCATAAATCGCTTTCCTGTACCCTGATACAAGAAAAACGTTTAAAACAATGCGATGTGGCATGTTTTCAAAACAAGTATAACAAACTGGCAGCCTTCTCTTGTGCTCATAATAAAACTAAGAGGGTGCTTATCTTAGTCGATAGGAGGTTACATTTAACTATTGAACATACCGGTCCGGGAATGATGATGAAGGTAGATTTGTTTTTATACACTGTAAAATATATAATAGCAGGTTAGCACTGGTCTCCATTTACTGCCCGAATGAGGCAGATTTTTGCATTTTTCACAAATATTTCAAATATATTAGCTGAGCAGATTGCTTGTCCTTTAGTGATGGGTGATGATTTTAATCTCTTTTAACTCTCTTAAATCCTGCACTGGATAAATCTCACCCTGATACTACAGCTAACCCATCCTCTAAGTTATTGAATAAATTTATCGCAGAACTTAAATGTAATCTATCTTTGGAGAATCCAGAATACTTCATCTAAGGACTTTACTTTTTTCTAATAGACATAAGACTTTCTCTAGGATAGATTACATATTTCTCAGCCCATCTTTAATTTCATCTAACTCTTTCATCTCTATATTACCAATTTTTTTGTCTGATCACTCTGCAGTTTTATGGAATGCTCACCTTTCCAACATTAAGACCAAGGCCCCTAGAAGGCATCTTAACACATCATTACTAAACAATCAGACATTCATTAATTCGCTAAAAGATCATATAGAGGAGTTTCTCGAAATTGATATATCTTGTGATGTAGACCCTCAAATATTGTGGGAAACGACTGAATGTGCAATACGAGGATACTGTATATCATTTCCTTCTGCTCTTGCCAAAGCAAAAACTCGCCAATTTACACAATTAGAAAATAACATCCAATTATTACAAAACTTACAAAAACGAAATTTTTAGTCACCAGGCCTAGATGGCCTTCCTCCTGAATTATATTTAGAAATATGGGATGTGGTAAGGACTCTCATGCTTGATTCATTTAATTTTGAAATAGAGTATGGTACTTTTCATAGAGACCAAAAAACATCTTTGATATCATTGCTTCTTAAAAAGGGTAAAAATCCGTTAGATTTCTCTAACTACAGACCATGCGATCTAAAAGTTTATGCTAAAACTCTCTTTCTCTCACATGGAGAAAGTAATTCATAGCTTAATTAAAGAGTAATTCATAGCTTAATCAAAGAGGACCAATCCGGTTTTATTAAGGGGCATCACACATGGGTCGACTGTTTCATGTACTTGATTTTGCAGACTCTCTTCCGAATCATTGTGGGTTTTTTTTTTACGTGACGCAGAAAAAGCCTTTGATAGGCTTAAGTAGTACTATATGTGGGCAGTTCTGCAATGTTTTGGTTTCGGTGAACATTACATTACTATGATTAAGACACTCTACCACTTACCTGAGGCATCAGTCTTAACTCTTAGACTGCTCTTAGACCCCCCCCCCAGGTCCCTTTACTGCATGGAACGAGGCAGGGATGTCCATTTTGCCCTTCACTGTTTTGTTTATCCCTTGAACCACTAGCACAAGCCATTAGGAAAATAGACTGTCCACAGATTAAGATTCATAGCCATAATCATATTATTTCATTGTTCGCTGATGACATTATCTTATATTTTGATCATTTTGATATGTCAATAACCGGTATAATTAAGAAATTTGAACACTTTAGTAGTTTATCGGGGTACAAGATAAATTGGACCAAATCTACTTTAATGCCAACTAACAATGTTAAAGTTAACTCTCCTATCCCCTCATTCATTCATATTAAAGATTCTTTCATTTATTTGGGTATTACCATAAATATAAAGACATTATAAAATTGCAAGAAACCATTTTAATAACATTTTAGTCAAGATCAGAAGTGATACTCAAAGATGGAATAATCTTAAAGTCTCTCTTCAAGGCAAAATCCACCGTCAAAATGAATTTGTTACCTCGGCTTAATTTTATTTTTTCTATGTTGCCACTTTCCCCTCTTCCAGGTTACTTTAAGGAGATCATTTCCATACTTTCCCAGTTTATCTGGAATGGTAAACGGCCCAGAATAATGCTGCGTTCCAGGCAACCTGTAACCCGTGTTTTTCCAAACTTCTACCCATGAAAGTGCACCAGAACGGCAGTCAACCCGTGACTTCCCACCCGTGAACTTGTACTAGATCGATGTACTCCCAATTCCGAGCTCTGACATCATATAGCCCGCAAAACAACTATGGCAGCCCCTACGGATAATATTGCTTACAGATGCAGTGTTAATGCAAGTGGTACACGGTAGAAATAGACTTTAGGACAATATAACTTTGCAATAAAATTAATAATCTAGCTACAATTCCTTGCGCTCAGGCAGTTGGCGTGACTTGCCTGGAACGCTACAAAGTCATGAGTCGTGGTTTGAAGTCGTGACTTACGGGCTCAAAAACCTGCCTGGAACGCAGCATAAAACTTGCCATGTTGTGCCAACCTATACTTTCTGGAGGATTGGCTGTGCCAAATTTTGAATTATATATTATTTGTCATTTCAATTTAAGGCTCTTCATACTTGGTTTGACCCTCAATCTAAAGTTTCATGGAGAGTAATCGAAGCTGACAAGGTCATACCACATAGGCTCCAAACTGTAATTTTTTGCTGTCACAGGAAATAAAAAGTATACATATAAATTTGGCCCGGTTGTGGCCAATTCTATTACTGTCTTGAAAAGTGTGTAACGAAAAGTGAGGACCGTTCAAATTTGTAACAACACACCCTTATGGAACAACTTAAAATTTTATGTGGAAATCGGCCATTTGTCCAGTCCTCTTGGTCTACATTGGGCATAAATACATGCGGTGACTTATATGATAACCAAGGACTCTGCTCATTTCAAGAACATAGAACTAAGTTTTGTTTACCAGCATCATCATATTTTGTCTTTTTTCAGTTACGCTCTGCTCTCAAGGCCTATGGAGTTCCCTGGGCATCCCCTATTTCCTCTCATCCTATGTGGGATTGGGTCGCACCATCCTCTGGTCGGCCATCTGTTTCTTTAATATATTGTAAACTTTATGATCACACTGCAAAGCCTCTTTCTATTAAACATATATGGAATCGTGAATTAACAGATTTTGACTTATCGGTCAACTGGGAGAGGGTGTGGTCTAATCTAATCTTAACTTCTAAAAACTTGGCTCATCGTCTTATCCATTTCAAAGTCATCCATAGAGCATAAATAACTCCTTACAAAAGGTTTAAAATTAAACTGAAATTTTTTGTTCTGCAGACATTTTCTTTTGTTTTTTATCTGCCATCTCTATCTTTCTGTCGCTCAGCTCCACTCATGTCCGTCCTGTGCAGCAGACTAGTGTGCACTGAATGCTCTCTCGTCCACATCATGAGTAGACATGCCTCTTACTGCTGATTGGCCATAAGTTTGTTTTGCTACTCGGCCCGAATCAGTTTTCTAAAGCGTTTTTTAAAATCGCCTACCCCACCTTTAATTGTTTTGTAATAGTTTTTTTTTTTTTAGGTAACAGTAACAACACTGAACCTGTCCATGTATTCTTCTAATTTTGTCCGACCTCCCGTTGTCTCCTTTTAATACTTTAATTTTTAACATCAGTAAGAAAGTAAAATTGTCTTTTGACTCTCTTCAAAACATTTAAAATGCACATTGGTACCATTGAGTTGACAAGCATCCATCAGTTGTAAGAGGTTTTGGTGTGCTCCTAAAAGACAATATTTTATATATATATATATATATATATATATATATATATATATATATATATATATATATATATATATATATATATATATTCAGATATTTTTGGCCCTGTTCCTCACACAAAGCAAAGAATTAGAGAACATAAAGTGACATAAAGATGGTACATTTTTTATTCAAATTAAAATAAGGACATTAAAAAAAAAAAATCAAGGCTCGAAAAGCTCTTTCCCCTTTTCCTCTACAGGTATTCCTAGCAGCAAAACCTCATCCACTGGCACAGTGAGGAGTGTATCATCAGGATACTCTCCATTACGAAACACCTCATATGGCTTGACCAGCTCTCCCTCTGAGTAAGACACCAGCTCACTGACCAGTCCTGATATTTGTCATTTTCTTCAGGCTTTTAAGATCATCATGTTTTGTGTTTGCAGAGGGAACATGAAACCCAAGGTCATGGTTTCACAAAGCTTGCTGAGGAATCCACCTTCTGGTATAGGGATGAACAAGAAGAAGGTCCAAAATGTGAGAGTGACTTCTTGTGGTGAATAATGCTAATGAAATGGACTGGGAGAGCCATCAACTGCTCCTATTCAATCACTTATTTTTTTGTCTTTTCTATTTCACAACATCAGTTACAAAATGTCTTTTAGTCAGGTGTCAGTGTTTTTAGGCCAGTTTTTTTTTTCTTTTTTCCTAACCTAACCTCTGGGTTGCAGAATTGTTTTTATTAGACCACACTGACTTATTCACATCTTGAACTTTTGTTAGGAATGATGTGAAAAATGAAAATGAAATACATTTTTCCACACCACGCACCAAGGTTTGCCACTTGTGTGGGACCAAGTACCCTGTGGACTAGGCCAAGTTCTGCTGCGAGTGCGAAGTGAAACCAATGTGCATTTAATAAGTTCACATAATAGAACAACTGACTCACTGTAGCCTAAAAAGAGTATTCCTTTCCAACCCACTAATGGACTTGGCAAATCCTTGTGCTGTACAAATATTGCCCTTGTAATCTGCTTTTGTTTCTGTAGAATGAATCTCATCTCAAGCTTCTCAGTTTTTTTTTTTTGTTTTTTTTCTTAATGAAAGTGCAATATGATTGGTTATTGCTACAAAGGGAGTAGTATTCTCACCGTTACAATTATGATTAAAATACTGATATGTTAAATTGACTTAAATTGATCTAGGCTTTAAAATGGGACCATATCACACACAAAATGCAACTATTCTAATGTTAACAGGTCAGTATCTCTTTGTATTGTCATTTTGAGGGAATTCAAATGCTATTGTTATTTTACTTTATATATATATATATATATATATATATGTTGTTGTTAAATGTTAAATGCATTGACAGTTCATTCACTGAACAATCTGCTTTTGTATTTCACTTTTTTATCCGTTCTTTATTGTTTTCTGTGTTTTTAACAGTATTGAACATGAAATGACTTGTAGAAACCATTGTTGTATATTTATTAGATATACAATCCATCACATCTGTTCAACCTTGGTTGATCTAGTCTGTCCAACATATTTACACATCATCACAACATTCAAAACTTAAAGGTGACTGAAATGTCATGTACATCCATCAAGAGCATATTACCATATTACAACCTTACAAAAAGTAGATTTACAGTGCACTGTAAAAAATGGCTGTGAAATCTACAGTTATTTACTGTCGATTTCACAGTAACATTACTGTATAAGATTTTTACAGTAGAATATTGTAAAGTTTACAGTAAGACTGTAAAAATCACAGTAGTCCAAGCATTACAGTTGAAATCACAGTAGTCAAAGCATTACTGTAAAAAAAATCACAATTTAGCCTCTATAGTACTGTAAATAGTAAAGTAAACTACTGTAATTTTCCTTTTTTTAAATAATATCTTTCTTTGTACCCCTTTCACATGGACGGCCCCAGATTATTGTTGTTCAGAATTAATTACCGGAATATGATATAAATACTCGATGGTGAGCTTTAAGTAAAAGTGTAATATTAATAAATTAAAATGTGATCTGTAACTTGTACTCTGATGCACCTGCTGCAGGAGGTTTCTATTTAAAGAATTCACATAAGATTCCAAGAATATTTTTTGTTTGTTTGTTTTGTGACTGTTAATGGGTGTTTGGGTGAAAATGGGTCTTAACAGGGCAATAAAATATTTGACAAGTCTCCCCTGACATACAATATAGGCTTCATAAACGCATAATTTTTTAAGATATCATCCTCAGATTTGAAATGAAGCATGACCATTGGTTATAAGTTGCAATAGTATATTCACATAATTATGTATATTAATGTTAAAATATTAATATTTTTATACATTTAATAAATATATTCTTAATATTTGTTGTTTTTATTTTTGAGCTTATATATCTCAATATTAATAATATCTGATTAATTTTGAGTGTTGAACTTGAGCCAAAACTCTCAAGCTTTCTAAATATATGTTGGTTATGTGTCTATTCAGAATGACTTATGAGCAGCAACCTTTTTATTTTGGGTAGACTATGTCATTTGCATTACTTGCCAAAATTGGGGCTGTCTGGTTAACTCATAAATACGTACCATGGGATTTTTATTTTACAAACATCAGTGTTATATATTTTTTTCTTCGGAAGCAGGAGAGATAAACGTGCAAGTTTCCAGAGCTGTTTCTGAGCTGCAGGGCGAAATCAAAGCGCCGGCAGAGTGGGCGGGGTTTACCCAGTCTAGAAAGATCTGGAAAAAAGCGCGAAAGAAGCAGCACTTGAATTTCTGACTCGTCGTCAGTGACAGACAAGCTCCTTAATTCTCAAATTTACGTTTCTTTACACACGCCTTTGTCTTGTGGTTGTATTTATTTTGTTTTCGTCTTTGTGTTGATTTCTTTAACTTTTTGCCTGAGAGGAATTCCGCGAAAACGTTTCCGTGAGAGCTCCGACGGAGACGTTTTCACAGCCTTTAACGTTAAGCTCCGTTAATAACAGACTTTTACTCAAATTTACGTTTCTTTATACACGGCTTTGTTTTGTGGTTGTAAAGTTATTTATTTTGTTTTCGTCTTTTTGTTGATATCGTTCACTTTTTGCCTGAGAGGAATTCCGCGAAAACGTTTCCGTGAGAGCTCCGACGGAGACGTTTTCACAGCCTTTAACGTAACGTTAATTGTATTTTTCCCACCCATGGCCTCTGCCGGAGTTTCCATCTTGGAATCGCGGATCCTTCAACAATTTATCGGGACTTCCAGAAAATCAGTAAGTACCTTTACCATCACTACTAGGAGCAAAATAAAAGTTCAGTGCCACACCCTTGTCAGGCTGTGGAAAATTTTCATTTTGAGGTGACCTAATCCTTTAATGCTCTGCTTCGAAGATATGTATGCTCCCTGCCCTGTTTTTACAATAATTTATGTGGAGAAAATCTTTTATAGAATGTATTGCTATGAAATATAAATTTTTGTGATGACTCTTGTCTTTACTAAGGAGAGACAATCCTGACTGCAAAAAAAAAAATGGATGCTGTCGATCGAGGGGAGGGTCGTAATCCCACCTGGTGCTCACATGGCGGACTTCACTGCCTTGGCCGCTCTCTTCGACTGTTACTATGTATTCAACCTAGAGTATTAGGTGGAAGCCAGCACAACACTGGAGTTTGTTCAGAGGTATTTTTTTTACCTTAAATAGTTTGATTGCAGTGTAAAAACAAATTGACAATTAAAAAGCTGTTCAAAATCATCTTCTCCCTTTAAAATCAGGGGTGTGAACCGACACTGGTCTCACGGTTCGGTTCGATTACGATTATCATGTCATCAGTTCAGTTCAATTCGATATCACAATGCATCGCGATGCACCGCATTCTTAATTTAAATTTTTTCTTCAAAAGTGATGTGTGCGCGCGTGTGTGTGCTCGCCTGTTCAAACAGTGACAAATCCAGTTGGGAGTAAAGCTTGTTTATGCCATTAAGAAAGGAAAATCTGTCATATAAATTGTTTTAAAGAAATGTTAATTTAAAAGCAGCGCTCATTAATAAGTGTATTATGTTACCATAACATACCATACCATAACCATAATGCTGTTGAAGGTTACGATCATCCATTTATAATCACGCATAACAACACAGAATAATTGTTATATGACCATCATGTGCGGATACTTAAGTCAGAGAAAATTATTTGGGCAGGTGGATGATTTATTTTTTGCGTGTGGATTCGGCGTTGGAGCTCATCCGCGCATCTCTAAAAGCAGTCAGACTCTGCCAGGTGTTAACAGCTCGGGTAAAAACTGCTAACGTAGTTTATCAAGTTAGTGGTATTACCTCATGCATATTCTATTTGTGCGTGACATGAGCGCACACAGCGCGTCTTCTGCAGGTCGTGCTTACCAGGTTGTTCATAAAAGCCGAAATGTGCCCAGATGTAGGCTTTAAAAGTAGTTGGAGCATCTTTAATTACTCGCACTCGCGTCTCGCCTCCCTCTGCCATTGTATGCTACCGAGACAAAGCACATATGCGACAAATGACGTCAGAAAAGTGTCAGTTCATTATAATCGGTTATGGTCTATTACTGAGCTGATACCGAATCATCCTCATCTGCATCGTAGAAACGATAAATTTTGACACCCCTATTTAAAATGTTATGTAATTGGACTGGGCAATATGGCTGAAAACTGTATCACGATATAAGTGTTTCATATTGGCCGATATCGATAATTATTTATATTTTTTATGAGCTATTTAAAATAAGGACCAGGAGAAAAATATATTACATTTAAACATTTTTTATTTTAAACTTAAAGGATTAGTTCACCTCAAAATGAAAATTTCCTAATAATTTACTCACCCCAGTGCCATCCAAGATATCCATGTCTTTCTTTCTTCAGTGGAAAAGAAATTAAGTTCCCTATCAAGGCGGTAACTCAAAATTACGTCAGCTAAGACGTATATGGGAACTCCTCCCTTCTCCACTTTCGCTGAAATCTTATGGGCTAACACCAGCTGGGGACAGCTGGCCAATTGACGCGAAGCATGCAAATACTGACACGTCACCGGCAGTATAAAATGCATGGGCGCGAAAATTACGTCAGAATCTCTTTCTTCACGCTAGAAGTCTTTTCTAAGTCATCGTAGAAGTTGCATTAGAGGACTACTCACCCCTGTTTTTTCCTCTCCGCATCCGATGGCTGCTACATGCCAGATTTGCGCGGGTCCCAACAACCCGCCCGACCTTCACCAGTTCTGTGTCACCTGCCTGGGCCTCGCCCACGCGGAGGCGGCACTCACGGACGACACGTGCGCCCACTGCGCCGAGCTGCCAGTGCGCGCCCACAGAGCCAGGAGAGAAGTGGCTCGGGCAACAGCAGGGATGAGGCCCACTGCCGCCAGCGAGCCGCTGGTGGGCCCTCCCCCCGCCCGAGGTCGAGTTCGACGACGTCAACTTCGCGGAAGTTAGCTTCCGCCCCCCCAACACCGTCGCGAACTTCGTCGCCTTCGAAGAAGCTGGCGAGGAAGACGACTACATGTCGCTCTCGGCGTCGGAAAAGGATTGGGGGTCTCAGTCGGACCGCCCCGACCAAGAGGGCCCTGCAGACCTCCAGGAGGAGCTCGTCAGGGTCCTCAGCAAGGCCGTCACGGAGCTGGACCTCGCTTGGAACGCACCTGACGAGCCTGTGAAAAGTAAAGCTGGACTCGTGGTTCCTCCAATCGAGCCGCCGCCAGGCCGCACCGAGGAGAAGAACCCCGTTCTTCCCAGAAGTGCACGAGCACGTGGTGAAGTCGTGGGCTGCACCCCAATCGGCGCGCACCCACTCTGCCACGCAGGCTATGTTTGCACACGTGGACGGGGCGGAAGCCCACGGGTATGTGCGCATGCCCCCCCGTCGAGGAGACTGTTGCCGCGCACCTGTGCCCGTATTCCTCTGCGTTGGGTTCGGACCGCAGCCTGCCTTCCAAGCCGTGCAGATTCACGGCCCACCAGGCGGACAAAGCCTATGCTGCTGCAGGGGAGGCAGTTTCTGCTCTTCACGCTATGGCTATACTGCAGGTGTTCCAGGCGAAACTGCTTCAATCCCTCGACGGCGGCGCAGTCGGCGCTGACGTCATCAGGGATCTGCGCGCGGCAACTGATCTCGCGCTGATGGCTACTAAGCGCTCTGCTCAAGCCATCGGCCGTTCCATGGGGTTCATGGTCGTCCTTAACAGGCACCTGTGGCTTACCCTAGCTGACCTGAAGGATGCAGACCGCAAGACGCTGTTAAACGCTCCAGTCACTCCCTCCGGCCTCTTTGGTGACGCCGTGGAGTCGGTCACGGAGCGTTTTCTCCGAGACGCAGAAGCGCGCCAAGGCGATGAGCCACGTGATGCCCCGTCGCTCACTCCAGTCACCATCTGCGAGGTCCCGCTCTTCTTCTGCGCCTCGCCAGGCTCAGGGACCGGCTAGACAGCCCGCCGTAGCGCCCCCAACCGAAACGTACAATAGCATCATCCTAACCAAGCACCTATCAGCGACGATAACTAAACGTCAGTAAAAGAGGAGGAGCCCGCGCCGCGAGAGAGCCAGCGCGCCATCCCCGGCTACCAAGCCATCTTCCTGACGGGCCGTTAAGGAGGAAGAGAGAGCGCGCTGGAGGCCCCCGCCCCCAAGCGCCATGTTCAAGAGCATCATGTTCCCCATGTTCCTACGGGCGACGAATGCTATGTGGGTTTAAATTCTGTTTGTGTGAATTACACAATAAAAACATGTATCCGTCCACAAAAAGAGCTTTTTCTTCCTCTTGCACCAAACACCCAACACCACACACCCTGTCTCAGAGCAGCGCAGAGCCACAACCCATGATTATAATGGCCTCTCGAGGGCGCGAGAGTGCCAATACCACACAATGTCCACCGCGAGCCCCCCCCCCCGCCAGTGGTTCTAGCCTCGCAGGGACGGGGCGCCGGTCAAAACACACCATCAGTGGTTACGGTGGCCGTAGAGCTAACGCGTCCGCTGTGTCACTTCCTGGACGCGTGGAGAGCTATCCCGGGCGTTTCACCGTGGATACTGGGAATAATTCAGCACGGATATTCTCTTCAGTTCAAACGCAGACCTCCCCGCTTCAATGGCTTGGTCCCGTCACTGACTATGCCCAAAAACCTTCCCGTTCTGAGACAGGAAGTTCTCAGTCTGCTCGAGAAAGGAGCGATAGAGCGCGTCCCTCCGAACGAGCAGGAAAGAGGCTTCTACAGCCGCTACTTTGTGGCGCCAAAGAAAGATGGTGGACTCCGTCCGATTCTGGATCTGAGACCCATCAACCGAGCACTTCACAAGCGCGCGTTCAGAATGACAACGCTGAAACAGATCTTGGCACAGATACGGCCCGGGGACTGGTTCGCCTCAGTGGATCTAAAAGACGCATACTTCCATATTCAAATAGCGACGCGCCACAGGCGCTTCCTGACGTTTGCTTTAGAAGGCACGGCTTATCAGTATTCAGTGCTCCCGTTCGGCCTCGCCCTCGTCCCCCGCACATTTTCAAAGTGTGTGGACGCAGCACTTTCTCCCCTCAGATCGAGCGGAATGCGCATCTTGAATTATCTGGACGATTGGCTGATTTTAGCCCACTCAAGGGATGTGCTAATCAGTCACGTGGAAACACTGCTTCGCCATTTGGATACGCTGGGACTGCGTGTGAATATGCAGACGAGCGTGTTTTTACCGAGCCGGACTATAACATATCTGGGAGTATGTTTGGACTCGATGGCGATGCGAGCTCATCTCTCTCAAGAGCGAATAGAGGCAATTTCATCGACTCTGCGTCGTTTCAAACCGGGCAGGTCGGTTTCACTGAGGGAATTTCAGAGGCTTTTGGGACTGATGGCGGCGGCTTCTTCAGTGTGCCATCTGGGTCTGCTGCATATGCGGCCGCTACAGTTTTGGCTGAAGACCCGAGTTCCGCCGAGGGCGTGGTATTCAGGCCACAAGCGCATTACGGTCACTCACAGTTGCGTCAGCACTCCGAGACCGTGGAGCAGCCCGGATATGTTCAGCCCAGGAGTTCCTTTGGGTATAGTGACGCAGCGCACCGTGGTCTCGACGGACGCGTCGACAGCAGGCTGGGGAGCAGTATGCCTGGGCGTTCCTGCCTCAGGCCTGTGGTCGGAGTCACAGAGAAGGTGGCACATAAACCGTTTGGAATTGGAAGCGGTGTCCTTAGCCCTACAAGCCTTTCGGTCGAAATTGGAGCGGCAACATGTACTGATTCGAACCGACAACACGTCTGTGGTCTCGTACATAAATCGCCAGGGCGGCGTGCGTTTTCCAGAGCTCTTTTCAAACAGGCAGCGAGTCTCCTGTTGTGGGCGGACCGACACTTTCTCTCCTTAAGAGCGGCGCACATCCCCGGTATCCTGAACCGTGGAGCAGACATGCTTTCGAGGAACGGGATTCCTCAAGGAGAGTGGAGGCTTCACCCAGGATCAGTTCAAATGATTTGGGATCGATTCGGGAGGGCGGAAGTGGATTTGTTTGCCACAAGCGAGAACACGCACTGTCAGGCGTTCTTCTCGCTATCTCACTCCCCGCTGCCGGGAGATGCTCTGACATCGCGTTGGACGGAAGCCAGACTTTACGCGTTCCCTCCGGTGAAGATTCTGCCTATGGTGTTGTGCAAAATCAGGAAGGAGAGAGCGTCAGTTATACTCGTGGCCCCGAACTGGCCGAATCAGCCCTGGTTCGTGGACCTGAGAGAGTTAGTGGTGGTTCCCCCATGGCAAATTCCCCTCAAAAAGGACCTCCTGTCTCAGGCGAACGGCACGATATGGCACCCCAGCCCCGGGCTGTGGAACCTTCATGTGTGGCCGCTGCGGGGGACCCTAAATGAGCCGGACGCTCTGCATTCACGAGTGCTGAGCACACTTACGGAGGCGCGCGCGCGCCGTCTACCAGGCGCCTGTACGCTCTGAAATGGGGAGTTTTCACAAAATGGTGTCAGGACATTGGTATTGACCAGGGGACCTGTTCCGTGTCGGATGTTTTGCGCTTTCTACAGCACAGATTGGATTGCGGAAGTTTGCCATCCACGCTGAAGGTGTATGTGGCCGCTATTGCTGCTTTTCGTTCCCCGGTTGACGGGCAATCGATCGGTAAGCACGCTCTAGTTAGTTATCAGTTTTCTCAGGGGAGCGAGGAGATTGTGTCCTTCACGGTCGCCCTCCGTACCGCCGTGGGACCTAGCTCTAGTTTTGAGGGCTCTATCTCTACCACCGTTCGAGCCCTTAGCTTCGATTGCGGTTAAAGGAGCTTTCCCTGAAGACGGCCTTGCTTCTTGCTCTCGCCTCGGCGAAGCGCATTGGAGACTTACACGCGTTTTCGGTGAACGACGATTGCATACGTTTCGGACCTGGCGACTGTAATGTCACTCTCCGGCCGAGACCAGGTTACGTGCCGAAGTCACTCAATACACCGTTCAGAGCACAGGTTGTTTCCCTGCCCGCCTTATCTGCTGAGCCGCCAGCCTCGCGTGACGCTGATGCTCAGAGCACTGTCTGCCCTGTTAGGGCTTTGCGGACATATGTGGATCGCTCGGCCGCCTTTCGTCAGTCGGACCAGCTGTTCGTGTGCTTTGGTGGATGTAATAAGGGACGTGCTGTTTCAAAACAGAGACTTTCTCACTGGATTGTGGACGCTATTACGTTGGCTTACGAATGCCAGGGGAAAGATTGTCCCCTCAACATCAAAGCTCATTCCGTGAGGGCAATTGCTTCCTCATGGGCCTGGGCTAGAGGTATGTCTATCCAGGATTTATGTCTTGCTGCTGGCTGGTCTTCCCAGAACACATTCGCCAGGTTTTACAAGCTGGATGTACCCTCTGTAGCGTCACATGTACTTTCGGTGAGTTAAGTTTCATTCATATGTTGTGAACTGTTATAACCAGCTATACAGTAGTTACCACAGCTGCTAACTCTGTGTTATGGTTTATAAGATTATGCAGTTGTCACCGCAAACGCTGTCGACTCTGTGTTTAAACTCTCATGCTTGAGTGCTCATTGTGTTGTGTCTGCCCTAGTCAGTGCAGCCTTCATGGTCATTGCATGAAGATATGCAAATTTTGTTAGGGTCGGAGCAGATGTTTCATTGGTCTAGTTCCGCCTATCAGATGCGAGTACTCTTAGCGACGCGGCTATTGGCTGGAACTGTCTCGCTTATGTGTGGGTGTGATTGACCCCGTTCAGGGCTTATCTTCACTGCTCTCACGGCGGGATTTAATACGGTTCCCATATACGTCTTAGCTGACGTAATGTTGAGTTACCGCCTTGATAGGGAACGCCTCCGGTTACTATCGTAACCTCAGTTCCCTGAGAGGCGGGAACGAGACATTACGTTAGCCGCCGTGGTTGCTGTTTGATCAGCTGTGCTAGCGTTCAGTCGTGATTCTGACGTAATTTTCGCGCCCATGCATTTTATACTGCCGGTGACGTGTCAGTATTTGCATGCTTCGCGTCAATTGGCCAGCTGTCCCCAGCTGGCTTTAGCCCATAAGATTTCAGCGAAAGTGGAGAAGGGAGGAGTTCCCATATACATCTTAGCTGACGTAATGTCTCGTTCCCGCCTCTCAGGGAACCGAGGTTACGATAGTAACCGGAGGCGTTTTTTTTAGTCCATTATATGAAGAAAAAATCCTGAAATGTTTTCCTCAAAAAACTTATTTTCCACTGAAGAAAGAAAGACATGGATATCTTGGATGGCATTGGGGTGAGTAAATGTTTAGTTGCATATTAAACGAATATTAAATGAAATATAGTAACACAACATTGCTTTGGTGCGTGAGCTGATAAGAGAAAAACGTGCCGTGGATTGAGCGTGCAGCGGGACAGATGCGTCAGCTGGTCGAGCGCATCCGTTTAACCAGATGTCATTGGAAAGTTTGTAGTTCAGTCAGATGTAAATGGCAAAGAAAGTCAAACAAGACAGTGTAGCTTATCAATGTTAACTGACGAGAGAGAGAGAGAGAGAGAGAGAGAGACTTGTTGATTGCTCTTGATTGACTAAATCATATATATAAGTAAAACATAAACTGTTACCTTATTTATTAGGGCTGGGATTTTTTGATTTTAATCGATTCTCATTTTTACAAAACTGATATTGATTCTTAAACATTTTCATCGAGACATCAGTAGCTATATTACTAATATCAGTGATACACGCCGTCATTCATAAAAATATTCCATTAACATATAGGGCTGGGTAGGGGTGGGTACCGAAAGCCGGTATTAAACGGGCCCCTGGGCTGAATTTTGAAAGACCGCTGTAACGATAAGCTCTGACGTTATCGGTTCTGCTGTCGGTACTTGGAAAAATACATGTAATGTTATTATTGTTATAAAGACGTTTTATCTCGCCAGCCATTTCTAGGAAATCACTCACAGCTCTTGAATGAATAACTTCAGCTTTAATAAGCATTAATCTATCTATGATAAACTATGCAGCGTTATTTTACATTTGATTACTTTACTAGAATTCTGTTTAGACCATACCTGAACAGTAGTAGACCTTCCTGAAATGAAAGCACTGTGTAGGCCTATATAATGTGTATCTTTGTTAATTGTTTATCTTTTGTTATATATATATATCAAAAAGTACCGACAAGAATACCGTTAAAGTACCGGATCGATCGATCAAAGCAGTATCGGTAAGAGTAGTAATACCATTAAAACCTTAACGATTCAGATGTTCCAATTCGATTTCGATTCGCAAGCTTTCGATTCTCGATTTTAAATTAATAAAAAGAAATCAAGAGCCACAAACCTGTATATTAAACTCTTTTTATTTTAGGTACACTTGGGTACATTAAAACAGAACCCAACTCTATATTTCAAATGAATAGACAGGATTTTAATGAAAGTCAGAACAGTCGCTTGCCTTGATCAAACATGATCAGGTTATTTTATATTTAAGATTAAACATACATAAAATCTCACAGCATTAGCTGTAACATGGAGGCTGCAAGCCTATGAACAGTGTAGGAAAACTAATACCGGCTTTTGGGTGATAGATAAATATCAGGGCCTGAATTTCTGTGATATTTTTTTGTTGATTTTAAAATGACTGATTTGGTTTTAGAATCTGTGTGGATTAATATACTCAACCTACAGGCTAAAGTGAATAAATGTTTGCAGGAATTTACCGCATTATAAGTGGGAGACCAACGGGAATGATTAAAATGATGCGCATAATACCACGCCGAAATTAGTGCCCTGAATATGGAAAAAAATCGATTTGTGGTCCCTAAGAATCGATTTTGAATCGACCACATTTTAAAACACGATTAATCGAAAAATCAAATGTTTTTGCCCAGCCCTATTAACATACAGCCGCAAAACTTGAAAATCAGTGTTTCCCACACATAGACTAATTTGTGGCGGTGCGCCACAGAATCAACACCGGCTGCCTGCCACATTGCGTTTCATTATTCATTTAAAAAAATTAAATAGTGTTAAAAGAAAATGAATAACTCTCCCTCCATTTCTCTCAGCCGCCAAAACAAATTTTTGTCCCACTAAAGCCATTTGAACGCTGTGATGTAGATGACTGCTGCACTTGTGACAGGGCGCATGTTACTGATAGAACGAGCAGAGAGAGAGAGAGCCCTGGCCGCGCACGCACTCTCACAGTCGTCAAACTGTCTTGCTCTCTCTCGCTTCCTCAGGCATATTAATCAAAATCAGTTGAGAATTGACACGATGGTAAAAGATCGGAATACCGAAGTTCATGTCGAGCATTCAGAGATTTTGTTTCCCCTGAATTACCGCTGGGTGTGAATTGTGCTAAAGAAACGTTGCCTTATGTACTCTGAAAATTGTTCCCGAATCAGCCGAAATAAAAACACTTTCAATAAACAAACAAAAAACTATCCAGTGATGAAATGTTTCCTGTGTTGACAAAAATCTTGTGCAATCTCCTTAACTCCCGGGATAATAAAACGTGTGCCATAAGCCCTATTCGGACGGGACTAGTTTTCTAAACTACGTTTGAGTTTCGATTCTTACCACCTGACATCTGCGATTTTCATGTACCAATTAGTGATGTGTCATCCGCAAAAGATGCGGCTCTGAGAGCCGATGCTTTGTAGTGAATCAGAAGAGCCGGCTCGCATCGAGTGAGAGCCGGCTCCCAGTTTTTTTTTCCTTTCGCCACTTACCTCAAGGCAGAGCTTTGTTTTGATTGGTCAGCAATCGCATCGCGGCCAATCAGATGTGAGGATATGGGATCATACCATTATGTAAAAACAGAGAGGGGGGGGTGAAACAGGCAGATAAATCACAGAAAGAAGAAATAGGATCAGTCCATCAAAGCTGAGGCATCTGTTTTTTTTTGAATGCCAATCTTCACTGAGGACATTAATACTGTTTGCTTGAGTTTGGTTCTAGTTCTGTTCTGTGGATTTATTTGCTGTTTTTTTGTTAATTTGTGCAAAAAATGTTTGATTAAAATATTAAACAAAACAAACAAAAGAATGGTTTTGTAACAAAATAAATGCACAAAATTAGGCAATTATAAGGATTCTCATAAAAATACTGCACATGAAAGGGTTTTCAACACACAAACCATTAATTTTTGCAAAGTTATGGTAAAATAAGGCCTACAAAAAAATCCTCAATTAAGAGCCGTTCGGGAGTCGAAAGAGTCGGCTCTTCTTTGGGAGCTGAGCCAAAAGAGCCGGCTCTCTGAAAAGAGCCGAACTTCCCATCACTAGTACCAATTCGGACGGGACTAACATCTTCGTGTTTATTACAGAGGTGGGAGGGTCTGTTTTGTGCATCTGGGCGTCACAGAGATCACGCGCTCTGTAAGCGTGCATTGCATATAACGTTAGTCATTCGGATTGATTACCATTAGTATTATTTCACAATAAATACTAAAAACTAAACGGCTGTATAGCACAACCCATGTTAATGTGTGGTTTCTTTAGTTTAATTTGTGTTTTTTGTAGTAGGCTAAACCCATTTTTAATTTTCATAAAGGTACATCTGTAATTAAAACATTATGTAACTGTGTGCATAAATTTAACGTGAGTAACGTTAATCTTACTTGACGCTGATATTACAATAGCCAGTATTAAAAGTTTACGTGATCTGGCTCTTGATTTTATTATTTTTATTTTTTTATTATTATTATTTCTTTGCCGGGAAGCAAATATATCAAACATGCGCGCGGTAAGAGCATCTAAGGTAATTCACGTTGGCCAAAACACACAAGGAAACGCGTTGTGAAATAAAATATCGCTTGCAATCACAGGCATTCGGACAGGATTAGTTTTCTCAGAGGATCACTGAGTTTGCTGTAAAACAGTAGGTAATTTGCTCTGGAATTATTACAGAGGTTGTGTGAGAAAAACACAGACATGGCAGATTCGGACGGGATTAAAATCACCAAGTACGTCTGTGAAACACAGATTTCTCTAACGACCCCCTGTAAAAGTAGTCCTGTCCAAATAGGGCTATAGTCCGCTAATGACACGTCAGATTCTCGAACTAATGATTCCTTTGAACCGATTACATGAATGGTTAAAACAACTGATCTGTCCAACATTGAACTCACGAGTCATCTGAATCAGTGTATAACAAATTGGTAACACTTTACAATATGGTTCCATTTATTAAACTCTAGTTAACTACATTAGTTAACATTAACTATTAATAAACTGCACTTCTACAGCATTTATTAATCTTTCTAAATGTTAATTTCACCATTTACTAGTAGCCTACATTATTTAAATAAAAAGTTGTATTTGTTAAAAGAACACTCCACTTTTTTTTGGAAATAGGCTCATTTTACAACTCCCCCAGAGTTAAACAGTTGAGTTTTACCATTTTTGAAACCATTCAGCTGATCTAATGTGTTTTCTTCTTTAATTTCAGGGCTTCAACTAGGATTCTAGGTCTCCAAGGTCAGGGCATGCAAGAGGCCATAGACCTTTGTCAAGTGGCAGGGGAAGTTTATTTTCCTTTCTGTTTTAAATGTTCATGCAAATGTTAAATATTTTATTTTTTAATGTTCAGTGTTTTATTTTATGTCATTATTGCCATAGTGTTATTTATTGCTCTTTAGAATGTGGTAATAAACAGTTATTTGCACAGCTTCAAAAGTAGTTCAATTTTTTGACCGTATTGTATTGCATTAATGTTCCGTCATAGCAACCAGTCACGTGGAACTAGTGAATGAACTAGTAACAGTTTGCTCTGTAACTTTACAAAACTTGTAATGAAATAGCCTAATTTTGTAAAATTTTCTTCAGTCGTAAATTAAATTTAGCAACAGTAGAATAAGAGGATAATAGACTTCATGCCATTAGAAATTACAAACATAGAATGTGCGTTAACTTTGGATGGTATAATGGCATGTTGTCCAATGTCCATTATCCCTATATGTTGTACCTGTTTTGTCATTCCTGTTCACCAAATGTTTTTAAAATAAATAACTGTTAACAATTTTCTTATTGTCTGCAGTTGATTGCAGTGTTTTAGAATATGGGTGATTCTTTTAATGATGGCTAATATTAAAATCACAGTGATACAGTATTTAAATTGTACAGTGAGAAACTGAATTTACAGTGATTAACTGTTATCTACTGTTTAAAGTACTGTATTGCATACAATACATAAAAAACAGTGCTTAACTTTTTTGTATGTAAATGCAATTGAAATCACAGTATTTTTTTTCTTCTACAGTAAAACAATCAATATTATAAATACAAATAAAATCACAGTGTTTAATTGTTTTTTATTTTACAGTGAATACACAAAATACTGTAAATGGAAGTACAGTACCCTTACTGTAAAACGTATTCACAGTAACTTACTGGCAACAATTAGCCAGTAAGTTACTGTAAATACAACTAAAATCACAGTATTTAATTGTTATTTCACAGTGTATACATAAAATACTGTAAATGGAAGTACAGTACCCTTACTGTAAAAAGTATTCACAGTAACTTACTGGCTAATTGTTGCCAGTAAGTTACTGTAAATAAAACTTTAAATTAAATACATTACAAATCGGTATTTTATTGCTTCAGAGCATTAAGCTTTATCACTGCTAGTCCAGGTTGAGAGAGATCGAGGCATTGGTGTCTGTTTATGCTGATCTCAAGCTCATATGCATTTCAAAGCATCACTCTGCACCCTGTTATGCTTGTACAGCTGCTGCTCTGGCAGCAAATATACAGTGGTGTGAAAAAGTGTTGGCCCCCTTCCTGAGTTTGTCACACTTTCACGAGTTCACACTTACATATAATAAACTGAGTAAAGGGTTATGCGTATTTGGTGTGCTGTCCGGGGAGAGGGCTCCGAGCTCGTTACTTACTCCCGAGTCCAGGGTACTCCCCCTGTCCGGGGAGAGGGGTCCGAGCTTGGCGTTTAGCTCAGACCCAAGCGCTCCCCACCAAGTGTTCTTCCCCGTGCTGGGTTAGGAACAGGCTGAAGGTGAGGAGTCGGGGTGGTGGAGGGATGCTGAAAGACTAGAAATAACGAAGGTAGGACTGCTTTGATTATTTATAGGGGTTCTCTCATGCACTTAGACTAGCTCAAACATTTGTCACAGTTTTCACCTCACCTTGCAGAAGTGTAAACCTCAAACAACCTCAAAAATGCTTATAAAATCTCAAACATTGTTTCAGATCATCAAACAAATTTAAATATTAGTCAAAGATAACACAAGTAAACACAACATGCATTTTAAATGAAGGTTTTTATTATTAAGGGAAAACAAAATCCAAAACTACATGGCCCTGTGTCAAGAAGTGATTGCCCCCCTTTAAAAACTATGGATTATCACACCTGAGTTCAATTTCTCTACCACACCCAGGCCTGACTACTGCCACACCTGTTCGCAATCAAGAAATCTCTTAAATAGGACCTGCCTGACAAAGTGAAGTAGACCAAAAGATCCTCAAAAGCTAGACCTCTTGCTGAGATCCAAAGAAATTCAGAAACAAATGAGAAAGAAAGTAATTGAGATCTATCAGTCTGGAAAAGGTTATAAAGCCATTTCTAAAGCTTTTGGACTCCTGCGAACCACAGTGAGAGCCATTGTTCACAAATGACAAAAACACGGAACAGTGGAGAACCTTCCCAGGAGTGGCCGGCCGACCAAAATTACCCCAAGAGCACAGGAACAAGAACATCCAAAGAACTGCAGGCCTCACTTGCCTCAGTTAAGGTCAGTGTTTCATGACTCCACCATAAGAAAGAGACTGGGCAAAAAAGATCTGCATGGCAGAGTTCCAAAGACGAAAACCACTGCTGAGCAAAAAAGAACATAAAGGCTCATCCTCAGTTTTGCCAGAAAACATCTTGATGATCCCCAAGACTTTTGGGAAAATACTCTGTGAACTGACAAGACAAAAGTTGAACTTTTTGGAAGGTGTGTGTCCCATTACGTCTGGCGTAAAAGTAACACTGCATTTCAGAAAAAGAACATCATACCAACAGTAAAATGTGGTGGTAGTGTGATGGTCTGGGGCTGTTTTGCTGCTTCAGGACTTGGAAGACTTACTGTGATAAATGGAAACATGAATTCTGCTGTTTACCAAAAAATCCTGAAGGAGAATGTTCATCCATCTGAGTGTGACTTCAGGCTGAAGGGAACTTGGGATCTGCAGCAGGACAATGATCCAAAACACACCAGCAAGTCCACCTCTGAATGGCTGAAGAAAAACAAAATGAAGACTTTGGAGTGCCCTAGCCAAAGTCCTGAGCTGAAGGTAGTTCATGCTCAAACCCTCCAATGTGGCTGAATTAAAACAATTCCCCAATAGATGAGTGGACCAAAATTCCCCCACAGCGCTGTAACAGACTCATTGCAAGTTATCACAAACGCTTGATTGCAGTTGTTGTTGCTGCTAAGGGTGGCCCAACCAGTTATTAGGTTAGAAGGTAAACACTTTTTCACACAGGGCCATGTAGTTTTGGATTTTGTTTTCCCTTTATAATAAAAGCCTTTATGATCCAAAACATTAAAGCGTGACAAACATGCAAAAAAAAAGAATCAGGAAGGGGGCCAACAATTTTCACACCACTGTAGCTTATGAATACCTGCTATTTTGAATATGACAGAAATTAAAGAATTGAATGGTTAAAATGGATTGAACTGATCCTACAGAAGTAAAATGGAAAACAGAACCCAGATTGTGTTCTGTTTGATGCGTTTATTTAATCGTTTATTTAGGGCTGCCAATTTAACATTAATTTAGTATAATTATCTGTTTATCTATTAAAAATAAAAGCATTTCATCACTGACCCAGTGTTTTTACAATGCCTATTCTGTGATTTACTCACAATAATCATTGAATTAATTATCTTCATTTAGAGGCTTTTCTTAACAAATATTGATATACTGTATGCAATTTATGTAGTTATTCATTAAAGCATTTATTGAGAGCCCTAGATTTTTTTTTTTTTTTTAACATGGTTCTGTTTTGCATTTCAGTTTCTTGCTATGAACCCAGTTTTTTCCTGGCAGCTACTGGCATGACATTACACAGATTGAAAACGAAAGGCTAATTTTGATGTTATACAGCACTAAAATAATGTTTTTAGAAGTCACCATTCATGTCAAAGGTTCTGGAAAAAAATAGAGTTCTGTACTGTTATATAAAAAGGATATATATTTGTGTAATAGGAAAGCAGGGAGAAGTGAACAGGGAGTTCTTTATACAGGAGAAGAGACCCTATAAACCACATGTACCATATAAGCCCACCTGTTTATTTTTTTTTAATATATGAATGATAGACAGCTTGTTTTACTGCAAATCTCTGTCAGTCACTGTAGGTTGCATTAAAAAAAAATCTGTAAAAAGACCGTTTTTACTGATACAAACTTTTAAAGATAGATCTGGTAGAAATAAAAACTGGATAACCACATTAAATTGAACCATTTGGGTCAAAGAAAAAGTTTAATGTTT
Organism: Cyprinus carpio; assembly: GCF_018340385.1. Lineage (NCBI taxonomy): Eukaryota > Metazoa > Chordata > Actinopteri > Cypriniformes > Cyprinidae > Cyprinus > Cyprinus carpio. The sequence goes on from NC_056615.1 coordinate 19,318,360, forward strand.
TGTCTATTATTATGATACATAAATATGATTCTTTTCAAGAGGCTTTATAAGGAATGGTTCTATTGATAACCCACAAAACAAGGAACCACATAAAAAAAAGCATTAACTAAATTCATTGCATTTGGAGCATATCCAGTTCATTACCTTTACCGACTTACACAAAATAAAAAAGACTGGCTACCACAAAAGGGGGACGGAATGTGATCCAGATTACTGGGGGAGCGTATTGAAAGTTTTATATTGGGCCCAACAAATGCTACAGTTGCTGTGCCTCCAGGAAAATAAGAGAGGGTTCACAAACGTGCTGCTTTGTCAAAAAAATAAATAAAAAAAATGTTGAAAAGAAAAACCTGAAACGGACAGTGAAAAAGTGGGTCCTGATAGATGATCAACCAAAGAAAAGAGAAATCTCCTGACTTTCTTAAAAACGGATCGAAACTGAAGATATATATATATATATATATATATATATATATATATGTGCTAAAAAAAAATCATATCCAAATATCCAAAAATTAGCATTTTAATTAACTAGGCTGATGAATGAAAACATGCATCGAAACTGAAGTGTTTATTTAATAAAATGCAATGGTGGGTTTACAGTATTTGGAATATACGACAGGTGGATTGAAATTATATATGTGTACTTATATGCCCATTCCAGAGGTTTGCAATTAAATAAAGCAATCCCAATTTTGTTTGAAAAAACAAGTGTTTCAATGGTAGCTTAATCAATAAACATTCAAAAAAATATTCGAATTGGGTGAGCTGAATCGCTTCCCCAAATAAGAAGCAGATGTAGACCATAAAGTTCTAACTTGAGGCCTAGAGAGTTAATATAATAGGCTTTGGCCAACTTTGTCACTTACAGCAATGTACAGAAACACTGTAAGTTTCATTTGCACACCCTCTGTACTCATTCAGCAATTAATAGCAAAGATAACAATACAAAGTACAAAGTTTTGATACATTTTCATGCATAGTAGTATTTTTCATGTTAATGCTTTGCATATATTTTCCCATAAAAAACACTTTGTCCTCAGACAAATACTGAATAGTGAAAGGCATATGGTTAGTCCAGTTACTTCATATTATTCACAACAATAACATCTAATAAAAAAGAATGAAGGACAACAATTATAAAACACTTTTCTCTCAAAACTCCTCCCACGCTCTGGAAGGTCTGTGCTGAGGGACAGATACGTATTGTATTGTTCATATTGTATCTCTAAGTTGGCAAGAATGTCTTTCACTCTGCAAATCTTCCACTTTCGTCTTTGCTGTTTCAGCTCTTTTGTCCCCTCCCTCTGTTTATCCACAAATTAAACAAAAAGGAGGTTTAAATCAATTAAAACGGTGTAAAATTGTTGTTGTAAAAAGAAAAAAACTGAATGTGAGGAAACGGGTTGTTTCGGTTACCTTCTGATGACACCAACATCTCAAAGACGCATTTATTTCTTCCCACAAGCTTATATAAACCATCTTTAGTTGTCCATTTACATTCTCTGATTCCCTCATGATTCTCCTCAGTTTTCCATTAACCCTGCAGATTTTTTGTGGGTGGACTGTTGTGGTCTGTGAGCACATCAGAAACAAACCAGCAGGTTGAGTGACAAGAATGGAGGAGAAACTTGTCTTTAAATAGGCTTGTTAACACTAACAGTTGCATCTGTGTCTATTTGCTGTGAAGAAACCCCAGCTTTCCCTGCACTTCACATGGAAGAGCTCTGTAATGAGTGAGAAGGGCAGGCCAAAACATTTACTTACCCAATCTTAGAAACTACATTTGCTCTTTCCGTTTGAGAGAGAAACATGACTAACATTTGAGTAATCTCCTGAACAGATGGAATTTGTTTAATAGATAAGCATAAACATTTTCTTACATTTGTTGGCTCCTTCAACATGCTCACATTTCTTATTGTGCAGTTTGAATTTAGTTGTTCAGTCATAGCCTCCTGCAAAGTACAAATACAATTTTGTTACGTTTAATTTTTTTTTAGTGAATTAAGTTAAGTTGAGATGTTTAGGACAAATTTCATTTTGTAGAAAATACATGTTTTTATTAGCCATGGTTCATAAAAAAGTCAAGTTTTTCCGATCATGTGGCCTATTTTATTAATATATAAGGCCTGGAACATAACCATATTTTTTTTTACGAGAAAACTCCTGCCCCATTTATTGTAAATTTAATAGCATTTTATTTATTTATTTTTTTCACACAAGTGAGAATAGGCCATATGAGATAAGCTGTAGAATCCAGTCACATACATGGACACACGTGTAATTTTGATACTTACAAAACGTGCTTCAGCTGATCTACATGATTATTGTTACGGTATCCTCGGTGATCTGTTTTTATTGTGGCCACTTTCACAGGAAAATGCAAGCAGGTAGTATAATAAGCATCAAACAAGAAGTACCAAGACGATGCTGGGGATAAATAAAAAAAAAAAACACCCACTGCACATGGGTAACCATTCAAAGTTACAGTGTTAAACACACACGGTTTCATTCAGTGGTATGCAGGATTTACGCCGCGTAGCCTACGCACCACTCAATACTTTGCCCATTCAATAGGATCAACCTGACTGAGACTTTCAGGATGATCATTTCCTAAGAATAAACCCTCGTGAACATTCACTTTCGATGAATAAACATGCTTTTTTGTAACGAAAATCACTTACGAATGTTTGCGTTTTGATGGTTGCGAGCGACAATCACTGGGAATAATCCCCAAGTAAGTATGATAGATATAAATACAAGCTTTTCCCTGTGCGCGGGCTCAAAACTGCGCTGGTGTCGTGAAGGGTAAGAGTAGCCTAATGCATTAATGCTTCAGCTGTTTCCTTGTGCAACACATGACAACTTACCATTGGTCATTTATAGTGAGCCATAGTTCACATGCAGACCGAAGACCAGTTCACTGCAAAGCTCGTTCTTAAGATGACACAGTGGAAACGCATCATGCTTTGATGGAACTGATGTTCCACGTGAATCAGGTGCGTTGTTGGTCAGTTGTTTTATTCTGACTCGATTGCTTTCCCCGTCTTTAAGAATGTGAAACGCTGTCATAGGGCATTGGAACATTAAACTTCCGTCACCTGAGCTGGAGGATCTCATCGCGCTTCGTTTTGCCTAGAACTGCAGTTGGCTGGGGGCTATATCGCTCTATTGACAGCTCCGTGTGAGTTTGAAAGAATCGAGCGGAGAGAACAAGATCGGACAAGTTACCAAAAGGAAGGGGCCTTCCCGGTGTTGGTCCACATGACAGCTGGTGACAGGCTGCAGTCAGTCTGGTTTGATCGCATTATATCGTCGGAGAACATCATGTGCGTGACTAGCTGTAAACTAGCGAGTATATGTCAATGTCTGTGTCAACGACCCATTAAAGTTGGTTTCAGTGTTTGGTTCATTTAAGGAATTCCCCCAAAAATATTGTTATCCAATTAGTGCGATGATCCGCGCACCTCAAGTGGAACAGATTCCACTGAATCTTATCGCAATAAAAGTCAAGTGACTGTCAAGTGCAGTATGACGGTGCTGTTTTTCGTTTATCTTCTGAATCAGATTCTAGTCTGGAAAGACAGACAGATTCTTAAATTAGGTTTGGTGGTGATAAACATTTGGGATTCTGAATCATTTTATTGTTTTTTGCGGGGCCCCAGTGCAGATTGCACCAGCGGGCCCTGTTTGAAATTGTCATTTGTATGTTCTTCTATTTATTTGTGCTATTTACACAATGTTTACTTTTTTAAAGTTTGTAGGTATAGAAACCGAATAATCAAATGTAAAATAGCACTGCATAGTCTTCACTGGAAAAAATAAATATACAGTCAAACCAAAATTTATTCAGACACCTTCAACATTTTTCACATTATCCCAGTTTATTTGCTTTAGTTTAGAAAATGGTTATAAAAATATAACAAGAACTCAGAGTTAAACTGTGTCAGAACAACTTCATCTGAAGATGTCAGATAACTTTGATAGAAAGGTATGTAATGGATTACAATCAACCAAAAATAAAACCAAACTGTTAGTATGAAAATATTTACACAACTATCAATACTTTGACCAATTACCAAGCAATGCTACATTTTGCTCAGTATGTGGTGTATAAAATTTGCATTAGCAATTTACTGACACCATGTACCCGGGGGCGGACTTACCCATTAGGCAAAGGTAGGCGACTGCCTTATGCCCCCAAAAGGCAGGGGTCCACTAAAATGCTTTTCATATACGACATGCGCATTAAGCGCGGACACGCGAACGGTTGCTGTTTACGGTGTTTATTACCACGACAATCGTCTGCGTGTCCGAGTTGAACGTGCTTCTTGTGTATCTTGCTTGTAGCAAGTGAAAATTGTATGCATCTGAAGCTGACTGGTGCACGAGCGCGAGGTCTCTTTCCCAGCGCTCGCGCACACCTCTCTCTCTGCGTCTGCTCTGTTCAGCGAGCGGGTGAAAGGAGCTGCGCTTTCAGTTAAAACACAGAGGCGTTGCTTCTCTAATTTTACATGCAAGTAAAGGGAGAGCTGGTTAGTCTTATTGGGTCGCGTTTCAGTCAGTGCCTATTTGATTTTATCAGACGACGGCACGATAAATCAGGCTTTGAGAATTTAGCTGAATCAGAAGGGAGAGCTGGTTAGTCTTATTGGGTCGCGTTTCAGTCAGTATTTCATATTCATCCCGTTGTCTGACAACAAAAACAGTCAAATATATAAATGAAGAATTCTCAGTTTTGAGAATTTAGCTGAATCACAATATAGTATGTGGCACAGAGAGGCAAACAAATGTAATAATAAATAATAAATGTACATTTTGCATGTTCAGAAGAAGTGAGCTGCCCTGTCCTGCAAAAAATGGTTTGTGTAAGTAAATTGCTCAGTGCAAAGAAAGAGAAGTAATGGGAACTTAGTATTTCTATGTTTTTTTTTCATGTGTCTAACAGACATGAACAAGTTCTTTGAAAAACATCTATGACCTATGAAACATGTCTACTCTTCATGCTCTGTTAACTATGGTTTCACTAATAATAAATATATGCATAAAGCATCCATATTTGTCCTGCCCAGATTAAAAACTTGAGGGCCCGGTTTCACAAACGGGACTTAGCTTAAACCAGGACTAGGCCTTAGTTTAATTAAGACATTTAAGCAACTTTTACAAAAATGCCTTAGAAGAAAATGTCACAGGTGTGCATCTTGACACAGAACAATGATATGTCAGAGCAAGATATTTTCAGTTGAGGACAGCTCAAACAAGCATTTTATCTCGGACTAGCTTAGCCTTGTCTGTGAAAACCAGGGGGAAAAGTATTAATTTAAGGTACATTTAGAACAGATAAAAAATGTGTGTTTAAATTGTGATTATTAACAAGTTAACTCATGACAATCATTCCCATTAATCACGATTATATATTTTAATTGATTGACAGCCCTAAGTTAAAATGACTAAAATAAAATGTAGGCTTAAGCTGGTAACTCATCAGTGGACATTCCTCGCCAATATACACTATATATTTTTCAACATTTTTCTTCAGAAAAGTTTCGATTGCATTTTCATTTTACCTGATAAAGTATCATTTATGAGCTGAGCTCCTTTGTTTACAGTCATTACTGGGGAAACCACTATATTTATGATGTTCCAAAAGCACCTCCTACTGGCAGAGAATGAATGTGCAATTTCAATAATCCAGTCTGCAGTTATTGTTCAGACCAATGCGAAAATTCACCCACATACTTTTCTTAAAAAATTGCTTTAAAAGGTTCAATTGTGAGGTTTATCATTTTATAATTTATTTAGTTTTTTGTTAAAACTAAAAAAAGGTAAATCAATTGCTATTTCGTGGTCTACAATGTGAAATAATAAAAGTGTCTGCTAAATTAATAAATGTAAATGTAAGTGAAAGAATCACATAACATGTAGATAAAAAAAAAAAAATGTAGAAACATTGGGCAACAATGTGGCACCACTGTGCAGCAGCAAGCATCACAACAAAAAAGGAACCTCAAGGTTAATCTTGGTAAATGTGTGCAAAGGTATAGGGCCCCATTCCTATAAATACACAAACTACATAAAAGTGATTGCGTTGCTTGAATGCATATGAATACTATTTAAGTTGTGTGATGTTTGCACAGTAGGTCTAGGCCTTGCTTATTGACTTCTCAAAACTTTGGGTAATGTTCTGGCAAGTTTCTCTTAAAGTTATGAACAAACGTTCTCCTAGTAGCGTGATATAATATTTGTTCAGAGTTATCTGGTTTTAATAATGTTCTCAAAACCTAACCGAACCCAAAAAAAACAATATTTATATATTGTTCTTGAACTTTTTTCCAAAACATTTTAACTGGACGTTCATCTAAAAATGTCTGAATGCTACCATTTACTTCAGAATGTTTCCACAGAACATTTAAAAGTAACATTCCAATAATGCAAAATTATTAAATGGAATGTTACCTTAACTTTTGCACCAAGAAAAAACAAACAAACAAACAAACAAACAAACAAACAACAACAACAACAACATCAACATTCAACCTGGATGTTTAGAGAACATTTATAAATACAATTTTCTTAAATTATTGGGAACATACTATTATTAGCACTAATGGATTACTCAGTGAAACAAAAGTTGGCTCCCTGTGTGTTCTGGTTAATCAACTTTTAACTGTAGTGATGACAAATGTTGAATGCAGTCACATTTGGCAGTGAAATCTCAAACAAGTCCAGTCAAATTTATTTATATGCTTCTCTTAATGTTTTCAGCTAATTATACTTCAGAAGAACTAAAACGAATAATAAAAAAAAAAATTACAGTGTAAAACTAAAAAATAACAGAAAGAACAAAACTAACTACAAAATAAAATAGCCTTATTTAAAATATAAACAAGAAAATGACATACAGTATGAGCTGCTGTTGGTGCTGATAGGCCTTGCCCAAAAACATATTTTTATGTCTAAATGAAAATGCAATGGATTATTTTCAAATCCTCCAGCTTTAAGCCAGAGGCAATAATTTTTAAAGTTATCTAAACATTTTAAGAACAGATAAACATAAATGATCTTTCATGACTTTCTGACGTTAAGTTACACATTTTCCTAGAATTCCTAATATGCATTTCAGAAATAAGAACAGATTTAAAAAAAAAAATGAACAAACAAAAGGTACAGTAGCATCTGAGAAGTGTCTCATGTGAAAGCAAACATGAGTCACACAAGCAGGAAATAAAGATGCTGCGTAATTCAAAACATCTATCACAAGCTCTGTCTGCTTAAACCTGGGTACCTGGATGACTTATCAGACAGGATTGTACTTGCTTCTAAAACACAATATGATTCACTGACCAACTATTTCTCCACCTTTGCAGAAACTGTTGTTGTTTCTTGTAAGACTGCAATCAAAACAAAACAAACAAACAAACAAACAAAATGAAAACTCAAATTTTAAGATAGTGAAAACACTTAATTAGATGAATAGATAGACAGACAGACAGAGTTGAGGTAAAAGTTTACATAAACCTTGCAGAATCTGCAAAATGTTCATTATTTTACCAAAATATGAGGGATAAAAATTTAGTACTGACCTGAATAAGATATTTTACATAAGACATTTACATAAAGTCCACAAGAGAAAATAATAGCTGAATTTATAAAAAATGACCTGTTTCTAGTGTTTACATAGGCTTGAGTCTGTCTTACTACTGTGTTGCTACCTGGATGATCCACAGCATTTTTTTTTTTTTTTCCTTTTTTCTGATTGCTGTTCATGAGTCCCTTGTTTGTCCTGAACAATTAATCTGCCAGCTGTTCTTCAGAAAAAATCCTTCAGGTCCCGCAAATTCTTTAGTTTCTCAACATTTGTGTATTTGAACCCTTTCCAACAACTGACAACGGAGGGGCTCATATGCAACTGTTAAAGAAGGTTCAAAAGGTCACTGATTCTCCAGAAGGAAAAATGATGCATTAAGAATCAAGCGTACAGTATGTGAAAACTTTTGAATCAGGTAATTTTTATCAATTCAGCTAATATTTTCTCTTGTGGACTATATGCAAATGTCTTTCATGTGAAATATCTTATTCAGGTCAGTACCAAATAAAAAATAACATGCATTTTGTATGATCCCTCGTATTTTGGTATAAAATAATTAACATTTTGCAGATTCTGCAAGGTGTATGTAAACGTTTGACCTCAAATTTTTTTTTTGTGTGTGTGTGTATTATATATATATATATATATATATATATATATATATATATATATATATTATATATATATATATATATATATATATGGCAACAGAAATGAAGAATCTAAAATTGTAACAATTTTGAGGATCACACAAAGATAACTGCATACTGAATAATGCACCCAAAGAACACCAGTATAAATATTTACTGTTTGGATATTGAATCAGAACAGGGGTTTTATTTTGATCAGCAGTTAAGCCATTAAGCACCAGTATCATATTTTAATATGCAAGGCTTATATACATCAGAGATGTACTGTACACATGTCCCTCGAATGTCTGTAGCCCAGTAAATGTTCATCTTGAAATTTCACTAACAATGAAATAATTGTTCTTACAATTACTTTATAAAACCCAGCAAAATATTTCACAGCAAAAAGATTTTTAAGAATTATACTAAAATGCCTTACTTTTTATTAATATCTAAAAACAGTATAAACTGTTAGTTAGAGGGAAAAAGGAATATAGTAGATTGATAACAGGTTGATAATTGAGAAATTCATTCTCAAATATGAGATTTAAAGAAATTGAGACTTATTTTCTATCACTTAAATACACTGGAATATTTAATGACTTGATTGCAATACCAAAATAAGTGGATCTGTTTTGTTTGATTATAATTTATAATTTGTATTATTATTACACAGTAATAATATACATAATAGTGCAGACATACATAGAATTACACAGTAAAGGTGAATTAACACAATATAAGAAAAACAGAAAAATGTTTGTATGTATATCTGCAATATCATGAAAGTTTATTCTATGTGTGTACTTTCTTCTGCACTAGAAGCTCCTGTCGCCAAGTCAAATTCCTTGTCTGTGTAAACATACTTGGTAATAAAGCTCCTTCTGGTTCTCTGATTCTCATATTATAATAACCCTGCCACATCACAGGACACTTTAATTTATTTACTTGAATTAACCATTTGTTCATGCAAAATAGCCTGTATTTTAAAAGCTGAATATTGCAAACCAGAAATCTGAGTACAGAAATCTTACCAGAAAATTACTGGTAGAAGTTAAATTAACTGTTTATTAAATTACTTGAGTAAAAGTTTGTGATATTTATTGTACTTAAGTATGAAAAGCATGTGTGTGGGGCTGCTGATGTTAGTGATGATAGGCCCCTTTTGAAGCACTGCTTCAGGAAACTTTTGCAAATCATTTGTTTCGAAATGCCCTGTGTCCCAATGTTCATATCCATCCTAGTATGTGAGATTTAAATAAGTGTGTCCCAAAGCATAGCATGTTAAAAAGAGAATGCTATGACAAAAGTCCCTGGATGGTATATTTCAGGCCGATTTTTGAATTGTTCTCAGTTTGATCAATTTGTAGACATATTTAATGAGACATTTATGTAATTAAAATGATGAGTAGTAGTTAATAGTGTCTTATTGGCCTGTTTCAACAACCTCTTCATAAAAACAAACAAAGCAAGCCCTTGTAATTTAGTAACAACTGGTATCCGATATCGGTGTTTATATGCACATGCTGCTGCTGCTGCTACTACTACAACTACTAGCTTCCCGTTTTAAGCGTCTCTCTTCCAGAAATGATTTGTAGACCTCCTGAGAAACCCTGCGGCTATTTTTTTTTGCTGCATGCCAGTTGGGTCTGTCATTTGCAAGTGCCTCCCAGTTGTCCCGGTTGATGGAGAAGGCCTGAAGATCCCTCTTAATGACTTTAAAATGTAGATGGAGGCGACCATGTTTGCGGGGGGCTTTGCCAGCTCGCCATATAGCAAGATTTTTGGGAGGCGGGTGTCATTCATTCGATAAATATGCCCAGTCCAGCGGTGGTGGTGTTCACGAAGGATGGTGTACAGGTCACTGGAACCAGTTCTCTCAAGTATGAAAGAGTTTGGCACATGGTCCTTCCAGCATACACCCAGTATGGAGCGAAAGCAGCGGAAATGGAAGGCGTTAAGGCGATTTCCGTGCCTCCTGTATGTTGTCCATGTCTCGCTTGCATATAGTAAGGTGCTAAGTACACATGCATGGTATACATGGACTGAGGAGCAATGAGAGGTACTTGTTGTGCCAGACACGCTTGCTCAATTTTCCAAACATTGATGATGCCCTCCCAATGCGCATGTCAAGCTCTGCATCAAGGTTATTGTTGTCTGATACTGTGGAACCCAGGTAGGTGAATTTGTCTACCACAGATAGACATATGTTGTTAATGTATACTGTAGGGTTCAAGGTTGCAGGTTGATCAAGGTTAACTGTCTTTTTAAGACTAATCTGCAAACCAAACTCTAGACATGCAGCAGAAAAAGATGAGCAGAGTAGTTGTAGATCTGCCTCCGAGTGGGCAACAAAGGCAGCATCATCACCAGAACATGGCGTACTTTACTCTTCGCCCGCAGCCTGGCCAGATTTAACAGTTTTCCTGAGCTGCAGGTGTGTAGAAGGATACCCGAGTCATCAGGGAAGGCACGGCGTAGTAAGGCAGAGAAGAAAATTCCAAAGAGGGTAGGCGCAAGGACACATCCCTGTTTTACCCCACACCTTATCTGGAACTCTTCAGGAGCGAGTGCCTTCAGACTGTACGGTTGCCTTCATGCCCTCATTAAACTCAGTAACCACCTTCATTAACTTTGAAAGGCAGCTAAGTATTTGTAGGATGAGAAAAAGTCCAGATGGACTAACATAGTCAAAGGCCTTGGTCAAGTCAACAAACACCAAGAACAGAGGTTTATGCTGTTTATGCTGATGTACACTTTTCCTGTAGTTGACGAACACAGAACACCATGTCTGCTATAGAGCAGCCAGCACGAAACCCACACTGGCTTTCAGGGAGGATACGGTCAGCAAGAATTTGTAGACATGGTAGAATATTACGAGCAAATATTTGCTAGCAAGACTGAGCAGACATATTCCTCTGAAGTTGTTACAGTCTGCACGGTCCGCCTTGTTCTTGTAAATGGTGATGTTGGCATCTCTAAGGACATCTGGGAGATATCCACTGTTCCAGCACATCACAACCAGATGATGTAGGACAGAGGCAAGAACATCACCACCTGCCTTATAAGCCTCAGGGGGAGGACGTCAGCTCCGGGAGACTTGTTATTTTATCTACAGTTTGTTAAAGGTAGAATTCTTTAGTGAATTTAAGTAGCGCCAAGAAGATATTTATTCTCACACTTGTGGTCGGTTCAAGGCAACTGTGCCTAGTGTGAGTACACCCTTCTAACTTGCAAGCCCCAGACAACTGATTCATCAAACATGCTTTCTTGCAGTCGGTGTTCTTCTGACTTTATATTAAATGAAGTGACGAATATGCTTAGGAGAAAAGTGTACAGTTTAATTAGGAAATGTAGTGGAGTAAAAGTGAAAGTTGACAGAAATATAAAAACTCAAGTAAAGTGCAGCCAAAAAAAATACTTAAGTACTGTAATGAAGTATTATTACTTTGTTACATTACACCACTGGTAGTTACACAAGCAACCAGTTTCCCTTTCTCTTTGATTGCATTGCATTTAAATCTAGAACAGTAAATGTGCAGATTTAACACCTGCAGTCAATAATTATAATTTAATGTGAACAGTAAATCTAATTCCATTCCGCATAAGGCCTCTTTAGAAATTGAAAAAAGGCATAGAAATGATTATGACAAAAATGGTCAACAGGAGCCTCAAGTGTATGAACTGAAAACTAGTATGATTAATTAATTATGGTGTTTAAATCAGTGTGTCTTATGCTCTCAAATATACAGGATATTAACTTTCTATCACTAAACCTATACTTATCACATTTGACACACTGATTGGCAGGCTTTTATTTTCATGAGTTCAGTGAAGCCAGATGTTAACAGGGGACACACAGTAAGAATGGTGGTATATTTACTAGTCCACTCAATTTTGAATATCTGCAAGTTCCTTCAACAGGATCTTTAGCTTTATCTAAGGTATGAAATGGAAAGTTTGGGTGAGTTTCTGACAGTGCATGAACAAATAATAAATGCACCTTTGTCTTACAGTCAACATGAAACTATTATATCATTATTATTATTTTATTCATTTTACATCTGTAATGTCTTATGTTTAGATCAAACAAGGTATTAGGAGATAAAAAAAAAAAAAAGCAAGAAGGACTGGTTTTAGCCATCAGAAATTGATTGAACTATAAATGTTCAATACTCAAATAGAGCCAGGTGGTTGGAATGAAGGTTTGAGATGCAAACAACGTATCCAGTATCCTGTTTACAAAATCCACCTGCCTATTTATAAGGGTTCATGCAGGGTTTGGCACTTTCTTAAGTGCCTGAGGTGTAAGTCATAGGTTTGTTTTGGCATCGCAAACAGGCAAGTAGTAATTCACATATTTGTCTCTGAAAGGCATGTTAGCCTTATGTGTAATATCTAATCATCACATAACTCTAGCATACTTGGACTTACCTTATATTACCTTACTGTTGTTATAATGTATTACTTTACTGGCATTTTGGTTTCACTGATGAGTGTCAAGGAGTCACTGTTACTCATTAACACTTTTTGGGGGGTTTTCAATATTAATTTAAGACTGTGGGAATGGTTTCTAGTCATAGTCTCCTCCATCTTCTATTCTATACTTTGACATGAACCCTTCATTTAAGATATTTAAAGAAAATTTAAGTGAACTCGACATTTGTTTATTCTAAACAGCCTGTTCATCCAAAAAGCTGAAAATTTAAAAAATTATATATTTGAAGTATCAACAGGTTAATAAACTTTTGAAACATTTCCAGCCAAATATTTACACACTATCCAAGTCAGTAGTTACACAAGCACAGCCAATCCCTTCTCGATTTTGTACTTGACATTCAAACCACTAATTCCCCTTCCTTTTCAGTTAAAGTCTAGAACAACACTTAATGTGCAAATTGAACATCTTTAGTCAATAACTACAATTTAAATGAAACAGTTTCTCTGTATTCCCTGACCTTCACTCTAAAAAAAAAAAAAGATTCAAACAATAAGGCACTGTGTTTTAATATGAATGAATTTTGCTGTATTGATTTTCACAGGTGTTTTACTATTTTGAATTATGCATTGCATTTTATTGTGTTTTAGGGTTGAAGGAAATGTCTGTTAACGTAACAGAATAGGGGTGTGTGTGCGTGTGTTCAGGCATATCCTACATTATAGGGACAAAATTTTCCCACTATATCCAAAATCCTTGTCCTTGTGGGGACATTTTTTGGTTCCCAGGAGGAAACCAGCTTAAGGGACATCCCCTTACATTATACAAAAATATTTGATCACAAAATGCCATGAATGTCTGATTAGAATCATTAAGTTGTGGGATCTTCCATCGGGGACTGTAATGTTTAATTTATGGCATGTCCATGTCAAGGGTGAAGAGATAAGAGGTCATCCCACCAATGAACCAATAATCCCCTGAATGCATTTAGCACATATTTTCCAGTTTCCATGACTACTGCTTCAAGGGCCTCAATAAACTCTTCCCAAGCTTCCTCTACAAATTCTTCAACACATTCGGTGAAAAATGTATGTATGTATGTATGTATGTATGTATGTATGTAGGGAGTGTTGGGTTTTAGCTGAGTTAACTCTCCTACCAGGATTGTTCTGTCTCCTATAAATTGTATTTTTTTTTCTTTAGTCTTATTCTATGTATTGTGTGAAAATGTATTGGTTATTTAGTTTGTAATTTGTGTTATGTTTGGTTTTTTGTTGGACGGATTTGAATGTTACTTCCTTTTATTTTGTTATTGTTCATTTATCATTAATAATTGTACACTTTGTTTTATCTTGTCTATAGCTTGATGTCAGATGTCAAGATTTTTTCTATGTAGACAATTGAGTCCTTTTATTGAGTATTGAAATAAAATAGTTTTATCCATGTCTCTGCCCTCCTATCGTGGGAACAAACTTGGGAGCCTTCCCCAACAACAGTAATTATTGTAGTTGGTTTAAGAGGCAAACTGGGCCACTTTTTTCTTCTCCATAGTATTGTTCCACCTCTTTCATACTGTGAATTATGTTTAGGCCACACGAACATCCAGGCTAAAGCTAGTGCAGATGGTTCTTCGGAGTTAGACATAAATGGTGAAACATTAGATTGGATCCACACAGAGTTAAGTCAAGTCAAGTCTGCTTTATTGTCAATTCTTCCACATGTACAGTACATACATACAGAAAATGGAAATTGTGTTACTCTCAGACCCTTGGTGCATTCAGATTACACTAACAGTAGAACATTAAATACAGATAATAAAATATAAAGTACAACTATACAAGGAGGAAGACTGAGGTTCAGAGTTCAATGGTGCATGGGGAAAAGGAGGGGAGGGGGGGCATGGTCGGGAGGGAGTTCATGCCTGATGAATGAAGCTGGCCTTCAGTCTGCTGGTCCTGGCCTGGAGACTCCGCAGTCTCTCCTCCCTGATGGCAGCAGACTGAAGAAGCTGTGTGACGGGTGAGTGGGCATAAATGTCCTGGAGGGAGACACCAATGATCTTCTCAGCTGCTCTCACTTTGCGTTGAAGAGTCTTCCGGCAGGACGCGTTGCATGTGCCATACCACACGGCGATGCAGCTAGTCAGGATGCTCTCGATGGTGCTTCTGTAGAAGGTGCACATGATGGGGGCTGGGGCTTTGGCTCTTCTCAATTTGCAGAGGAAGTAGAGATGCTGCTGTGCTTTCTTGGCCAGTGCTGCGGTGTTGTCAGTCCAGGAGAGGTCCTCTGAGAGGTGCACACAAAGGAACTTGGTGCTGCTCACTCTCTCCACAGTCGCACCATTGATGGTCAGAGGAGCATGCTGAGTGTGCACTCTCCTGAAGTCAACAACAATCTCCTTCACCTTCTTCACGTTCAGCGAGAGACTGTTGTCACTGCACCACCCGGCCAGGCGGCTCACCTCGCTCCGGTAGTTTGTCTCATCTCTGTTGTTAATGAGCCCCACCATAGTTGTGTCATCCGCAAACTTAATAAAGAGGTTGGAGTTGTGTGAAGGTGTGCAGTCGTGGGTCAGCAGAGTGAAGAGGAGGGGGCTCAGCACACATCCTTGGGGGGCTCCGGTATACAGCGAAGAGTTGTATTTGCACAGCAAAGTATTGAGCCCCAGCTGGACCAGTTTGTTAATGAGCTGTTGAGGGATAATTGTGTTGAATGCTGAACTGAAGTCTATGATTAGCATTCTGACGTATGAGTGTTTTTCTCTAGATGTGTGAGTGCTGAGTGGAGGGTAGTGGTGATGGCATCATCGGTCGAGCGGTTGGACCGATATGCAAACTGGAAGGGGTCCAGGGAGGGTGGGAGGCCAGACTTGATGTGGTGCATGACTAGCCGTTCAAAGCACTTCATGAGAATAGGGATAAGTGCAACTGGACGGTAGTCACTGAAGCAGGATTGAGATGGCTTCTTCAGTGGCTGTTTTATGCCTCAAAGTGAGCGAAGAAGTTTCGCAAAATGTTTTTACAAAATGTATTTTTTGGGAACACACTCTTCAAGTCTGCATGGTTGAAATCCCCAGCCAAGATGAGAAAAGCATCAGGGTGGGCTGTCTGCTGCTCACTGATGTGCTGGTACAGTTCATTCAGGGCCTCATTCCTGTTGATGATGTTCAGCATGCTGAATATTCTCTCAGCAGATAGAACGGCCGGCAATTAATAATCATAAACTCCACCAGGGGTGAGCAGTGTTTGCAGACCACAACAGCATCGTGTCACCATGCATCATTGATGTAAACAAACAAAGCCTGCCACCGCGTGATTTACCTCCCGTGACGAGGACTCTGTCCGCTCGATAGCATGTCAGCTGATCGAGCTAAATGGCACAGTCTGGAATGCTATTGCTGAGCCATGTTTCCGTGAACACAAAAACACAGTCTCTTACAGTCCTCCGAGTTGAGCGTAGTAATCCCATTTAATCCACCAAATATCAAAAGATAACAAGTATGATTGTGGGGATATCTGGATAGCTGGGTTGTGTGGGTTAGGCGTTAACCCGGATACCTCCGCGCTTCTGCCCCTCTTCTGCTTCCTCTCACTACGCTTGTGGCGCCTCCGCTGTAGGCTGAGTTTAACTCTAAAAAAGTGGTTCTGCCGACAGAGCATAAACTCATGACTGTATGTGGACTTAGAGACAGGTAGACGCGATGAAGACGTACAAAAACACTGCGACTCACAAGACAAAGAAAATGGAAACACTGTTCTGACGGGAGCAAGAGAAGCCACTGCATGTGGTCGCGTCGCCATCTTGAGTTAATTAGTATTCACGTGAATACTAATTATTCATGTGTATTCAAGTGTCAAATATATGTATTCACGTGTCAAATATACATAGAATGCAAATACATCTTAGGGTTGAAGGAAATGTCTGTAAACTTAACGGAGAAGGTTATGGTGATTTTATGGCAGGACGTTGTTTTTTATTTTATTTTAATTATCTTTTTTATTATTCTTACAGTGTGAGCTGTAAAAATGTATCTGTGGTCAGATTTTTTTTTTATTATGACTGCTTACATGTATAATTGATCATTGTTTAAAATTTCTTAGCTGATCTGGTTTAATTTGTACAATTCAGTCTTATTTAATTAAATAATAGCACAAATCAATATTCCATATACAGTATATTCGTTCATATCTGAATTGTTTTATTTTGTTTTGTTTTATTTTTTTGTAAAGGTTACTACAAATGGAAAAATGGAAATTCCATGACCAAAAAGTGCATATATTTAAGCATGAACATGCCAGTCTTCTCTGAATGAAACATTAGAAACTTCCTAAATTCTTCTGGTGTTCAAGTCAAGACGGAAGAAGTCTCCACACCCTTACTGTGATTCACAAGGCACACGCACACACACCCATCCCCTCACACAGATAACAGATAACTCATTCATATGGCAGTTATGTTTTAACGATATCTTGCGGTTTACAAATCAGTGCACATAGTTGAGGGTGTAGTCAACTAGTATCACTTTTCTAAACTGTACAGATTGTGTTACTCTATTTTAAACCATTATAAATTCTTGGTCAGCACATTTTCTGATGCAGTGAAGCAACTTTTGCCGTTACTGTATTACGCAAATACTTAGACCAGGATAAGGAAGCTTTCATATGCTACAGATGAATGTTGAATACCTTCCCATGACACTCTGAGGCACTTTTAAATTCCGCCAGTTCAAATTTCCAGCCAAACAGACACAAGAGTAAAAGAAATGCATGTAATTCTGTCAACCAAATCTGCAGCTCCTGCCCAGACAAGTGTGAAAAAAGCAGAGGTTGATAAAAGAGAAACCAAACCAATTCCTGGCAAACTCTTGCCATGAGAACGGTCTATATCATATTAATTTATACAATATGTTTAACAAGACAAATAACTTATGTGATGTATCTGTATTTGTACTCAATTGTGTAATGGATTAGTACAAAAATAATAATTCAATTGTGTAATAATTGTGTGTTCTGCACAATTATGTGCAAAAGCTTTCTTCTGCAGGGCAACCTTAAAAACTTTTGCATTTTTGAATACAATCTGAACATTACATTAGCTCATTTAGAGACTGAGCAAAAAGTAAGCAAATTATAGTATTAAGTGTGCAGATACTGTTTCTACGCCACAGACTTTGACATGAAAAAGAGGTTTACAGTTGCCTTAAATATGTTGGGAATTTAATTAAGATAGTTTATATTTTCACAGGTTATTTTGGCATTTTGCCTCATAAGCAAATATTTATCAAGTTGTCTCCATGATTTTGACATTTGACATTTAATGGTGCATAGTGATGTCTGTTGAATGACAAAAAGTTCTCCACAAAATATAACACACATAAAAATCTTTAAAAACAACACAATAAAAACAAAATATAATATACACACTCACTACTGGCCACCATACAAAAAAAAAGATGGCTGTGTATTTAAGAGCTTTATTAGG
The DNA here is from genome assembly GCF_018340385.1 of Cyprinus carpio. Taxonomy (NCBI): domain Eukaryota; kingdom Metazoa; phylum Chordata; class Actinopteri; order Cypriniformes; family Cyprinidae; genus Cyprinus; species Cyprinus carpio. Next base: position 19,336,496 of record NC_056615.1, read on the forward strand.
TTTTGTCTGCAATATAATTTTACAGGTTTGTGTAAACCAGTTTAAACAAATAAGCATATTAAAAGAGCAATCTTTCTTTCTTTCTTTTTGAAATAGCAGATTAATTGCAGGCATTACTAAAGTACTAAAGCTAAGTTATCTCAATCATTCTATATTCAGCCCTAACAGCTCTAATATAAATAATAATAATAATAATAATAATAATAATACTAACATCATAGCCTATTAAGCAAAACTTTTTGAGCAGAATCTTTTCAATGAACCGATTGAATGATAACTGCTCATTCTGGAATCAGACTGATCTGGGGACATTGGCAGTCTCATGGCAGTTTGTGATATTGTCATAAAATTTAATCCATTGATTCTTGTTCATGGACATGAATTTACTCTTTTTTTCTGTCACTCAGCACAGTGTTTCAGTGTTTTGTACCTGCACCACATTTTTTCTTTCTGCCATTTGGGACCACAGACTTTTTGTTATCCATTTTTTAAACTTTAAGTGCCATATTATACTGCACTACTCAACATTAAATCAATAGATTTTATCCTTGTTTTTCTGTAGGCTACTCACCATTGTAAACTCATCATCAGGTTCCTTTCAGTGAAACTATAGTAAATATATTCTCCCGGTTAATTAACCAGACTGTATTAGTTAAAATACAAAATACTGGTGTGATAAATGTATTTAAATGATGTTTTATTAACCAGGTTCGGGAGGAGCGCGTCAGATACTTAGCCTAATCAACACCGGTGGAGCACAATCAAGTTAATCAACACCACAGTATAAATACAGCTGACTTACCACTATCCACTGACGGTTTATCAGCATCCCTCCTCCACCCTATCTCCTCACTTCGAGTTCTATGAAGGTAAAATGACGTCATAAAGATTTGCAAACGCAGGGTAATATTTGTGGAAGTGTACATAAGACTGTAAACGTAAATTAAATTTGCATGCGCAAGAGAAGCTTTCTAAAGGTGTAAAACGCGTTTCAAGCATAAGGAAAAAGTTATTTGCAGCGTTTTAGACTACTGTTACTTATAAGCATAATTCATGTATTGTGAAACTGCAGTTTCCTGCTAAAGCAAAATAAATATGATCTGCATGCTTCTGACTTCCATTCCTCCGCGCTTACACTTTTGGCACGTTTTTTGTCGCCAAAAGACGGTCTGTGAACGGTGATTTGCAAACGAAAACAACAGTTGAAAGAACTGCAAAACAGATTGACTGCATAGAACCAATCTGTATGTATATTAAAAAAAACTGTTGCAAATGTCTAAATGGTCTGTTGTGCATGTGAGGCAAAAAGTTCCCGAAATAATCCGATATGTATAGGTCTGCTTACAATTTTGGCACGATTCTCTCACTAAAGGAGTTCCCTTTCATAGGTCACTTCGATGCTGCGGTGACGTCACCGTATGGGAACACCTTCGGTGTGACGAATGTCTGAAGCCCTATACCATCTCGCCAATCCTATTGGCCAAATAGCGCTTGGCACCGCCCTACGCATGCGTACGCATCGTATACCCGGGCGCCGCGCGCTATTTCGCTCAGATTTCATTTACTTCAGGAAAGAGAATCATCTGTGCCCTGGAATCATCTCGCGTTCATAGCGGTTTTCTCGAGCAGTGTTAACTCCTCTTCGCGGACGCGATGAGCTTTCGAAAGTGCAAGGAACCGTGTACCAGGTTCATCACTAAGGGAGACACTCACGAAAGGTGCGTAGTCTGTTTGGGATTACATCACGCGCAGTCTGCGCTTAGTGGCCTTTCCTCTTGTCCCCACTGTGATGGCCTGCGACTTAAAGTACTGCGCTCGAGGGTAGAAGTGTTTTCCAAGGTCGCCCCCCGCGTCTACCCCCCGCCGTGTCGCTTCTGCGGCTGCGAGGCACCGCACGAGGCGATGGCTTGGGGAGACATGTGCGACCCTCACTTACGACGACAGCGCGGCGCTGGAGTTTTCTCCACATCGCTCGCTCTCCCCTACCCGAGTGCAGGATGCCACCTTCGTCGAACCCGTTGTGTTCTCGGACGGGGGTTTACAGCCCACCCCGGAGGCATACGATGCTATCTCCTTCGGTTGTGGGCAGTTCGACGACGACGTCTTATCCACCGACCGCGGCTTCGGAGTCTGAGGACTTCGTGGCAGATACGGACAGCCCTCTCCCTCCTAGCGGACAGGAGAAGCGCGTCTCTCCCTCCTACAGCGAGCTGTTGGATGTGGTCTCTCGTGCGGTGGGTAAGCTGGGACTGGACTGGGAGGTTGAGAAGGCCGAGGCCCAACCTTCATCTAAGCTGGACGACCGTTTTTTTTTTGACTAGTCGTGCTCCCGCGCAGCCCCGTAGGCCCCTGCCTTTTTTCCCGGACCTCCACCAGGAGGTTTCGAGGTCCTGGAAGCAGCCCTACTCGGCGCGCATCACGAACGCTGCGGCTGCGGATTTCGCCACCATTTCAGATATGGCGAACCGTGGCTATACAGCGATGCCTCCGGTTGAGGAGACTCTCGCCGAACATCTGGCGCCTAATCGGCCACGGCATGGAAGTCTCGCCCCCTCCTTCCTTCGAAGGCGTGTCGAGTCACGTCTAGCCTCGTCGGGAAATCTTACATGGCTGCTGGCCAGGCGGCCGCATCGCTCCACTCTATGGCGGTCCTCCAGGCCTACCAAGCGGAGCTTTTAAAGGATCTCGACGAGGGGGAGGGCATCACACCCGAGGCTGTGAAAGAGCTGCGTCGGGCAACGGATTTGGCGCTACGCGCTACCAAACATACTGCTCGGGCAGTGGGCCCGTTCCATGGCTGGTTTGATTACGGTCGAGCGCCACCTTTGGCTGAATCTCACCGATATCAAAGAAAAGGATAAATCTTTTCTCATGGACGCGCCCATTTCTAAGGACGGTTTGTTTGGAGAGGCAGTTACGTCGGTGGTGGATAAATTTAGGGCAGCGAAACAGCAATCAGCCGCTTTCCGCCAGCTGATTCCACGCAGACCCAGAGAGACTGAACGGCGGCAGGCGCCCGCCTGCGGTCTCGTTCAACCTCTTCAAACCGCCAACGGGCTGCCTCACGGGAAGAGCCTTCGCCTATGGCGCCCCCTCGTAAGGACTGGGGTCCTAAGGCTTTTCCACCAGCTCGCCAGCGACAGCGGAAAAGATTAGACCTGAGTTCGACGGCTAATGCCTCTCGCTCTCGGGCTCCTAATAGCAGCTCCTGATATTCTCGCTGCTTGCCAGGGACTGTGCCCTCCGCTAGAGAGCGCTATTGGACCGTTTTCGCGCATCCAACCCTCGGCTGTGACGCCAAACGTAAAAAAATACAAATAAAAGATCCCTCAGACCCTCTGCGCAATCCAGCTTTCAGTAAACCAGTCAGGCGTTTCCTCAGACACTCTGCGCGATTCAGCCTTCAGAATCCGAGGAACGCTACAAGGGTCTGGCAAAGACGGCCCGTTTATGACGGCTCATACAGCCGCCGCTTTTTCGCTAGCGGCAGAGCCCGATGTTCATCTTGTTGGATTAATTCCTGCCGTGGACACGCTTCAGGATTATACACAACGAGATGCAGCGGATTTGACGCACGCGCTTCCCCGGCTTACGGACGCAGCGAGCTTTCCGTATTCGGGCATGTTAACGCGTATGAAAACGCTGAAAAAGGCGGAAACCTTGAAACCACTGACGCTATTTCGGGCCGCGTGGGAAACGCTTGCCCGGCATTTCGCAATGGGTGTTACGCACGATTCGTCTCGGATACACCATTCAGTTTCGAAAAGGCCCGCCTCCTTTCCGCGGAATTCTTCCCACGGTTGTGAAACCAGAGGAAGTCGCGGTGCTGCGGCAAGAAATGACAGCTCTGCTGAAAAAAGGGGCTATAGAAGAAGTACACCCCTCTCAGATGGAGTCAGGTTTTTACAGCCGCTATTTTGTTGTACCAAAAAAAGGGGGCGGTTTTGCGACCCATATTGGATCTACGCCGTTTGAATCTTGCACTCAGGACGAGCAAATTCAGGATGTTAACGGTAAAGTCCATTTTGTCTCAGATTCAACCAAACACTTGGTTTGTCACGATCGATCTGAAGGATGCATATTTTCATATTAAGATCATCAAGAGACAAAGGAAGTTCCTCCGATTCGCTTTAGAGGGCAAAGCCGTATCAATACCGTGTTCTTCCGTTCGGCTTAGCCCTGGCTCCACCGAACTTTTTCAAAATGCATGGACGCAGCTCTGGCCCCGTTGCGGCTCCAGGGCGTTCGTGTGTTGAATTACTTGGACGATTGGCTGGTGCTAGCTCAATCACAGACTCAAGCACTCTCTCACCGAGATTTAGTGCTGAATCATTTAAGAAGCCTGGGCTTATGCACGAATTTCCAGAAGAGTGTTTTAATAATCCCCTCTCAACGGATAACCTTTCTGGGAATAGATTTGGACTCTCGCGCGATGACAGCCAGACTATCTCTCCCGCGCGTTCAGTCTCTCACGTCATGCGTGCGTCACTTCAAAGTAGGCCGCACAGTGACGGTGAGTTTTGTGTCTCAGGCTGTTAGGTCTGATGGCAGCGGCATCCCCTGTAATTCGTCTGGGCTTACTTCACATGCGCCCTTTTCAGTGGTGGACGAAAAGTCAGAACATTTCACCCCGTTGTTTTCCGCATCGTACGATTTCGGTGACACGGAGGTGTGTTATGTCAATAAAACAGTGGATGTCAACCGAGTTCCTTCTAGCCGGAGTTCGGCTGGGAATTTGTGCTTCCCGAGAGACTGTCACGACGGACGCGTCTTTGACCGGTTGGGGAGCTGTTTGTCAAGGGCGCCCAGCTCATGGAGTGTGGACAGCGACACAACGCGGTTGGCACATAAACAGGTTGGAACTACTGGCAGTTTTTTTCTAGCTCTCCAGTATTTCTCAAATCTGCTGACCGGGCCGTCATGTACTACTCAGGTCAGACAACATGGCGGTTGTGTCATACCTGAATCATCAAGGAGGGTTACGCTCTCGCCCCCTGTGCAGGCTGGCGAGGAGTATTCTTTTTTGGTCTCGGAACAGATTTCTATCGATCCGAGCAGTTCATGTCCCCGGAAGTTTTGAACGTCGGAGCGGATCTGCTATCCAGACAGACTCTGGAGCAGGGGGAATGGAGATTACACCCACAGACGGTGAGCCTTTTATGGCAGATATTCGGAGAGGCGAGAGTGGACTTATTCGCGTCGAGCACGACTACGCATTGCCCGCTGTGGTTCTCCCTATGCCCTCCATCGCCCCTAGGCCTGGATGCGTTAGCTCACGATTGGCCCAGGACCAGCTTGTATGCTTTTCCTCCAATTCGTTTAATTCCAGCGGTGTTGTCCAGGATACGGCTGGACAGAGTGGAGCAGCTGCTGCTGGTGGCTCCGTGGTGGCCCACACAGCCGTGGTTTGCGGAACTGGTCAGTCTAATAGTGGGCTCTCCATGGGAGATTCCCCTCAGACAGGACTTACTATCGCAAGCACGAGGGATGATTTGGCACCGAGGCCAGATCTGTGGAAACGTGGGCGTGGCCTCTGAGCGGAGTGAGTTAATATTGTCCCGGTCTTTCTGCGGAAACCTCCGAGGACTATTATGAATTCCAGAGCAGCATCTACGAGACGCTTATATGCTTTCAAATGGAAGCTGTTTACGACCTGGTGTGGTTTTCGTAGTATAGACCCAGTTTACTGCCCAGTGGCTTCAGTACTGGGAGTTCCTTCAAAGACCGTTTCTCTGATGGTGTAACGCCAGCAACTTTGAAATTTTATGTGGCAGCCATTTCAGCTAACACGTATATATGGATGGTGCTTCAGTGGGCCGTCATCCGGCTGGTCTCTCGCTTTTTACAAGGTGCGCGACGGCTGAGGCCTTTCCGCCCTGTGCGAGTTCCCTCATGGGATTTATCTATTGTACTGCAAGGTCTATCAGGACATCCGTTTGAGCCCTTGGAAACCGTACCGGATAAAATCCTGACCTTGAAGACAGTTCTTCTTATGGCCTTATCCTCCCTCAAGAGAGTTGGGGATTTTACAGGCTCTTTCTGTTTCGCCGTCGTGCATGGATTTTGCACCAGGCTTTGTGAAGGTATTGCTGCGACCGAGGCCTAATTATGTCCCTAAAGTCGCTTCGAGACCCCTTTCATTTTCAGCAGACGGTCCCTGGAGGCTTTACCCCCTGCTGGGATAGGATCAGAAGATCTAAGTCTTTGCCCTGTCAGAGCGCTTAAGACTTATGTCGATCGATCAGCCTCATGGCGTGAGTCCGACCAGCTGTGTTTTCTGTTTTGGACATAAGAATAGAGGCCATGCTGTCACAAAGCAACGCATGTCCCATTGGTTGGGTGGAGGCAATACTCTTTAGCCTATGAGGCGCGCGGTCTCGCCTCGCCTCTAGGAGTCAAAGCTCATTCCACTAGAGCAGTCGCTTCCTCTCAGGCGGCCCTCAGTGGATCTTCTATGGCTGATGATATCTGTGCTGCGCCAGGATGGTCCTCACCGAGCACTTTTATAAAGTTTTACAGTCTGGATGTAAGGACGGCTCCTGGCTCCCGGGTTCTCTCCGCTTGAGCAGATGCTTCCTTGGATCCCAGCTATCAGGTACGTCAGGCGTTATGGTATAGGGTTCCCATACGGTTACGTCACCGCAGCATCGAAGTGACCTATTGAAAGGGAACATCTCGGTTACGTATGTAACCACAGTTCCCTGAATAGGGAACGAGATGCTGCGGTCCCGGCCGTTCCCATACCTGATAGCGTTCTTCTCTTCAGTTCATGAAATCTGAGCGAAATAGCACGCGGCGCGCCGGGGTATACGATGCGTACGCATGCGTAGGGCGGTGCCTAAGCGCTATTTTGGCCAATAGGATTGGCGGTAGGTTCTGTAATAAGATGCCAAATATGGTACAACGCGACTATTCTTATTTTTGTTTGTCCTTGTCGCACAATTGGTATGTGGTTGGTGTTTTTGTGCTTGTTCAGGGTGTGGATTTTAATGCAGGAGTACATTGGGCACCAGGTGTTTTGAGCCAATCATCTGAGCGTCTAATGCCGCAATTATGCCCATGTAAATATGCCCTAATGGACTCAGGTTTGGACCTCACGATCAACGCACACAGTCCCTCTAGCCCTTATAGACACTGTTACCAAAGCTGTGACGTCAATATGATCTATTGTACACCGCTTTGAGCAAGAACCATCCCAAAAAAATTATATAAAAGCAGAAGAGATAACGGGCCACACTAACCAGCAAACACCTCAAAACCCTTGGTCGATTGCATTGTTCTGCTCTGATACCACAAACCAGTATTTACTTGCATGTCTTTCCCTAGGGGAGATTTTCGAACGCAGCATCATGAATACTCACCATGCGGATATTCCTACGCGCCGCGAGTAGTGACCAATCAGGCTGGACTCACCCATTTTAGAATTGGTATACCTGCACATAAAGGTCGACTGCAGCGATCATGCTGTCTGTTTGTTCACTTTCTCTCTCTGCCTTCTTCCTCCCCCGCAGTTGAGCTGATGGCCATACATCTCCTTAAAGCGCCCATGACAATCAATAATACTTTTTGTTGTCCACGCTAGCCCTCAGATGTTGGACTCTGGAGTAGTATAATACGCAGCAATTTGTCAGTATTAGCCTGATGGCTGAGGTCTGTGTATTTCCTGGGAGGCTGTTCCCGGTATTGTACCGCTGTCAGAAAATAATATGCCACGAATGAGATATGAATTGATTGCTTGTTGTGAAGCTGAAAATTTCATTCTCCTCACATGAAATGCTGTTTAACAATCGATTACAACCCAAGCGTCCTTCAGTACGGAAGGAAGGGTAAATAGACCCCGCATCAGGCTGAATGTGAAAAATTATAGGTCAATATATGGCGCAAAAAAGCTGTCATGCTGTTCAAAAAGAAATACCTGATCTATTTGAATCTTAGGCATAAAATCGTCGTTTCGAGTGCAGGTTGCTTTTCGGCGGTCAGTTTCTCATTTATAGTGTCAGAACAATAGAGGCTGTGCTGATTACATAATGGAATGGTTTTTAATTAACATCCCAGACAGCAAACAACGCACATGGATTTCCATTCCGCGAGCCAGATGTGTGGCAGAGTGCTGGGCCCAACACTATGTTGCTGTCTGGGATGCTTTTGGCTGACACAATGCTCGCGTGGCAGCAAAAAAATGAATGAACAAAAATTTGATTTTATGAAAGATAGCACCTAAATAAGATCGTTCATTAAGTAAATAGTAAAAATAAACAGACACTAGTTTTCTTCTCTACGATTAAATCTAAAAGAAAACCCATCAACAAAACCTTCCGTTGACGTCAACATGAAAAAACATGAACTATTTTGTGCTTGTATGGCTGTCACTTTTAATGATTAAGGACTTTGCATGTTAATGCTAAATGAAGTCGAAAAGTTTGTGTGAGGTAAGCTGTGAAGGACAGACGAGAGAAAGTACGGGAAAGAGCGGAGAACGAGGGTGGAAGAGAGTGGAGGATAGGAACATGGTGAGAGAAGGCTTTGCTGGTTGGTTGGTCCCTTTGTTCTCAAAGGAAAATGGTTGTCAGTGGTTCAGGGTTGCTTGCCAGTGAGAGGTAACGATTTACTGTCATCAAAGAGCAGATTAGACCCACACCAGACACCACACATGATTTGGGGAGAGAGAGAACAGAAGAAGGAGGATGAACGAAAATAGAAAAGCGGAAAGGGGGAAAATAGATAGAGAGAGAGTCAAATTTTGGTGAGGAAAACTCATTCCGCGGCTTGGGAAAGATAGAGATCAGCTTATTTCGTGAGAGGGGACCATGGCAGCTCTTCTGACAATGAACGTTGAAAGAAGTAAAATTGCGAAATATTGATTTCTGCAATGAAAAACTGTCAATATTCGTTGCGCCCGAGATTATGCCGATCATCATCGGAGACCGACAAAATCGAAAAATGCTGAAAGAGACGCTGTAGGCGAGTCGTTTAGCAGTGAGTGGCCACCCCAGTGGGCTTTCTTTTCTGATGGCTGGTAATGGTTGTTTCCGTTTCATCAGATGAGCAGCTGAGATATAATCGGGCGGGGGGAAAAATTAAACCAAGGCGTTGGACATCCACTTAGATCCGACCTTCACAGACACATGAGGCTTCGTCCCACCGAAAGGATCTGAGGCCACTTCAGTGGTCTGATTGTACGCAGGGCAATTTTGATACACAACCAGCAAACCTGGTTCAAACAGGGGGCAAGCCATTGAACTGATGTCAGGTCCCGTAAGGTGACGTCAATTTTTGATGTCGACAAAGGAGAACTTAACAGTTTTGGTCCAAAATGAGGAAACAGAAGATTTTAAAGGTATCCTCGTATAGACTTATATATAGATAATATAGATATATATATACATACTTTTTTGAAGATTTCCACCTGCGGTCTAGATTGGTAGATGCAAAAGGTAGGCCAGCTGAAACAAACTGATGTGGTCCACTGAGGATTAAAAGTGTTTGGTGCGTGCCATTTCATTTTATGGTTTTCTCATTTTCCAACTGTCTTTTAGATGACAACTTTGATTTCGACTACCAAAAAAACGCATCTTAATCCCAGTAGAACTTAGAAAGCATGGCCAGAAATGAAGCAGTCATAGTTCAGTGACCATATATTGTAGTGGTTAAAGAAAAACAGCAGAGCAGCAGTGGGCTGTGAAGGTTTTAGCAGGTTGCCCCCCTCTGGTCAGAATCAAATAAGGTTTCTCTGCAGGCACAGGAGCTGGTTATAATCATCCAGATGAGGTTATGTTTCGTTCATAACCATGAGAAGGTTTGAAAACTGACTCTTGGTGCAGATAAACAGTAGGTGGCATTGTGGAACTGGGGGCAGAGGGACGGTGACAGCTTTTGTAACCATTAATCCAGAGGCGAGGAGCCTGATACGCGTGAAGGCTGGTGCACTGTTGTATGCGAAACTGTCTGCCAATCTTCATATTGCAACAATGGCTCTGGCCACACTGGGTGGGTTTTTTTGGGTAGACTATATTATAAGGTTATTTTGACTGATAAAGGAAAAGAAAAGAAAGACGCCACCTTTTCGTTTTGGTTGCTGTTAAACCCGGTGATCGATAATCCGAGAATTTGGAAGTAAAGGGCATGAACAACAAACACACTGATATGGAAACTATTCTCCTCATCAAGTATATTATCAGAAATGCGTTGCGTGTTTGATTGCGTCAGCTGTGGCCACTCAGCGCAACTAAATGGAAATTCCGGCCAGTCTGGCTCATATTGTTTATTCTACGATAATGACCAGCTGGCCTTGAACACTATCACCACTTATTTTATGGCTTATTTTAACCACCAGATAAATACATACGGGGACATGAAATACTGTTTTGAGGTAAAATTATTGCAGAATCTTACCAGTGTATATTCTAAGCGTAAATCTCTAATAAGTCACTCTGTGAACTCGCGCCCTCTTATAGCAAACGCAACTGCCGCCATCTTCTATCTAAGTTATCATGGTAGTTACAAAGCACCGCAAATGGCATTAAGAGTAGGAATATTACTGCAGAAAGTATACTGGTAGTGTTTGTCTGGTTGCTAAGATATCATTTGTTATGCGCTTGCCATAGATACCGCTGGTTCTCAAACCTCTACATGAAGTACACCAGCACTGCAAATTTTTGTATGTCTCTCTATAAATGACACACCTATTTCAGGGCTTGCAGTCTTCCACTAACGAGCTGATGAGTTGCAATTCAGGTGTGATAGATGAGGTAGACATACAAAATGTGGCAGGGGAGGGAGTACTCCAGGACAGGTTTGAGAACCACTGCCACCGATGATGGTGAGAATAGGAATACATTACCGCGAAATGCAACGGATTGGACCCATGGAAACTTTACTGAGGACTATGATGATGCCTTTCAAGTTATGAACACCATAAATCTAGCTTGTTACATTTCATTTACAAAAATAAAATAAATTGAATGGTACATTTAGAAACACTACGATCACAGAATCTCTGGGAAAAAATAGGCGATTCAAAATGTAGCTTTTTTCTTTCAAAAACAAAGATCCACAAAACAAAGTAAATCCAAAAGGTCATCCACAAAGCAAACACCAGCAATAAAAACAATACCGACAAAAACATACCTGAAGAAAACAAGGGCTAAAAAGAACATGGTAACAGAAACTGGGTAAGGGACTAAAGAACACAAGGCTGGGAAACGATGATAAACTAATAAATAGTGCAAGCCCGGTGTATGGGCAAACTTAAGTCTGTGGAACAACCAAACAACATTCCAGATATGCCCCAGTTGCCCTCTGATGACGGGCAGGGGCACTCCACGCAGATTGCTGTGACCTGACCCCTGCTTTAAGAGCGGATTCCAGGCCCTCCAACCAAATTCAAAGAAATCCAGGAGGGAGTGCAGAATGGAGGTGGACAAGAGGGAGGGATGGCTGGGCCAGGCCTGTGTAGTGGACGAGGGCCATGGAACAACAGAGGTTTAGAACAGGAGGCCCGGGTGGAGAGCAGGCAGGAACAAAAACCAGCAAGGATCCCCGGCCAAACAGTAACCCTGGCAGCTGGCCAGGGCAGAGGCGGAGGAATGGACCCACAGTGGAGGATCATACATGAACCAGAACCCAAGCCGAGGGACTAAGGGCAGAAGCCGGGAGATTGAAAGGCAGTAAGGTTGGATTGAAGACCACATCAGCGGAAGCTGAAAGTAAAGTAGAGGACCAACCAGCGGTCCAGGCCAAGATGCAAAATGGAAGAGTACAAAGAGGTTAGTAACAGCCTTGATGGCTATTGCAAAGAAGGGCAAAAAGGTTAGCCAATGCTCTCCTTGACCATAAAAAAAGGGCACTGATGTGAATCAGAGGCCAGTCCTTGTGTGACCATAAATAGGCAGGGCTAAAGGTTACCTGATTGGCGTCTGAGTCGCTGACGGACTGGCCTGACAGGGGATTCATTGACGGTTTTCCCATGACCTAGTAAGGATAGATGAAAGAGTCATAAGGGGGGACACCCCTGTCTTGAGAAAGAAGCGAACGGTGAACACCCCCGACACCACTGGAGTGTTCTGCCAACAGATGCTGCCACCTGGAGTATAGAGTGGGCTATGGGGTGAACTCAAAAGTTGATGGCGGGCCTTGGAGCAGACTCGTAAGACTGAAACAACCTGGAATGGATACTCTCGACTGAGTGGATCGGGAGGTAAAAAACCTAAATGGGACTAGAGTAGGGCTCTGGATGGGACTCAGGAGAGCTCACCAGACTGGAGTGGGCTCTGGAGTGGTTTACTGTCGGCTTTTCCAGAACTGAAGCAGGCTCTGGAGTGGACTCTGTGGCTATCCGGACAACGGAGCAGGCTCTAAAGGCGCACTGAACTGGAGCAGGCTAGGAGTGGATTATGTGGGATCACGGGCTGGCGCAGGCTCTGGAGGGGACTATGAGAGCTCCAGACGGCGGGGTCATGAGTGGACCTTGAGGGCTCCTGGGATTGGAGCAGGCTAGGGAGGGATTAGTTGGGGCTACCTGAACTGGAGCAGGCATCTGGAGTGGACCATGAGGCCACTGGAGTCAGGTCCTCCAGGACCAAGGATTGGGCACCAGATTGGGAGCATCGATGTTGGGTCCCAGGGCACTGGATTTGGGAACAAAGAGTTGGGTTTCACACAGGACCACCTGACAGGGACCACAGGGATGAGACTAGCTGCCCTACTCCTTCTGACCTCGTTTAAAAGCAGAGCTAAGAAGCTTCACTATTCTCTGAAGATGTTTATTTGCGGACATTGGGCATCTCTGGGGTACTGCGATGGGCTCAGGGACGGACCGGGTGATTACCACTAAAACGTGTGGTAACAGAGATAGTTAACGAAACCGCCAATAAACCAGAGTCCGGAAGGTCCCTTCCAGTCTCACACTGGGGCCAAGGTTCAGTCCAGGGACACAATCAGTTAAAAAGATTTGAGCACCTGCCTCATCATCCCCCCCTGACTGCCAAAGTTCCAAAAAAATGAGCCTCCCACTCCCTTTCCTGCTGGGGTGTGCAGGAGCCAAAAAGAACAAGCATCGTGTCCATCCGCAGTCCCTTCTCAGTGGCTGAGAGACAAGACATCTGACTGCCCTCGTTCGCAAAGGAAAAACTCAGAACACTGCCAAAACTGCTGGATCATGATTACGCTGCAGATATCTGTCACAAGCAATCTCTGGGACAAAACAGCAGAGTGCAGCTTTATTCATGTCAAAACAAAGATAAAAACAAGAAAAAGGACACAAAACCAAAAGAATCCACAAAAGTGAAACACATAAAAAAATAATGACGCAAAGAAGGTCGAACAGAACTTGGTATATAGAGGTGTTATAATAATAAGCACTAAAGTGACCTATATATCCAGAAAAACGCGAGGGCTCCAGTTCCCACGTTGTCAGCACTCGGAGAGCTCCAGGGCACGCCTCTCTCCAGCCGCCTCCTATTGATCCCAGGCGGATGTCTCCGTCGAAGTTAGTACGAAGGGACAGCTGGGAAGTAATGTCAGACTCGTTTCCGTGTCTTTGTGCTCGCCCCATGTAGTACCATGACCTACACTTTTCCCATCTTTTGCACTTATCTAGGTTCATGCGAGTTCACCAGGTGTGTCTTCATCATTCCCCTCGTCAGGTCATTTGGGTGCGGGGGGTGGCCCTTAGTGACACACTATTCCCATCTTCTTAGTTGGGTCATCCCTATTACGCTCCTGGACACGACTGCCACTCCTTAAGACTAGTCACTCCTTGTTGATGTACTCCAAGTCTCTACTCGTTCTCCTCAATCCAGCGCGCCATCACAATAGCGAAAATGTGACAAGTATATTGCTCTGTACTTGAACTTTTCTGCAGCACAGCCCTCATTTAACGCTGTGTTCTCATTTCCCCTTTTCATACTATTGGGGAGACCTGCCCGCTCCAAAAGTCCTCGGGCACGGGCCCTGGTCTGGCGCTGTGCCACACAAATTATTTGTCAGTGACAAAACTGTTTTGGAAACAGAGCGTAAATGTCCTCCAAAGCTTACTTATCCTGTTCAGTTTCGTCCCATAGCAGAGAGTGATGTTTGGGTCATTGATGCACACTAGAAGGTCATAGTTTGTACCGAATAACCTGAAACCAACTCTTTTTCAATCTACTTAACTGGGTCTAACGACTGACATTTTGTTAAAAGCAATCCACTTGAACACAGTTCCAAACCCCAATGATAGGGAGAATTCCAGGTAATCTGGGACCCTTAAAAGTAAATTCAGGTCACCATGAATTTTACTCAAAGTTAAAGCGTATGGCTGTCAGTTGACGGGCACTCACATGACGTCATTGGGGGTGATTCGCCACAGAAAGGGGCAGGGGCCAAGGTCAATCAAGAGCTCCCCTGGGAACTGCATGACAAGGTCAGTGAAATATAGATTCTGAATGAGTAATTGTTAAGGACATAAATTCTGTCATCAATGAGGCACTGTTCTAATGGTGTTGTCAAGTATGTTTGTGAGCTATTCAAACCAAAAAAATTAAATTGGTTGAAAATGTGGTTTTTAGTTTTTGTTTTCTTTCAAACTTTTTTTGTTGGTGTCCCCCATATTCAAATATGATTTGAGAATGTGGGACAGCATGCTTTGGGTAAGCGGGCAGTGGGTCCTTCAACTGGGGGAACTTGCATTTATGGGCTGACTTTGGACGCTAAGATAGCCCAGATAAGAATGGGTGTTAATGTGAAAGCTACTGGAGGTCATGACATTAGCATAAATGCACCGCTTAGCAGCTAGCTAAAACAAGCTAGCTAGAGAGATAGCTAAGGAGATGGAATCTGGCACAGTTATTCCATATATGGCAAGGAAAGATATCAGGATGAAGTAACCCATTAACTTTATTCCCGCCCCAATTCCCAGTTTGTTTAGGAGATACAACAGTCCAAACCACTGAGCAGGAGGGGCTCTGCACCAAGCCCAGGTTGAAATATTTCTGGTAAACAAACACACACATGCACGCAACGCATGCACACACACACACAACACACCAACACGCAGAAGATAATGGGTGTGATATATAATGATGGGTATCTGACCTGAAAGGAGTGTGTTTGTTCCCAGAGTAAGCCCAAGTTTAATAGAAATGGAGCAAATTTAATAACCGAATGAAGCAGTTTATCAAACTGTTGCTTGCGGTGCTTAAATATTAGTTGATTTTTTTAAATGTTAATACACAATGTTAAACAAATGTTAAACAATTTTCATAGAGTTTTTAAAATTATTTAAATAATTAAACACAGATCGTTGTAAGCCTGTGTAGCGATAGACATAAGTTTTCCTGATGACATTTGTCTGACTTTAATTTTGTTTTTCCCATCTTGCTTTTAAAAATTGGTGCTATTGTGGTTTTGGCCATGCATTAAGTATGGTGAATATAGGCTTTTTTAGGGCATACACCCTATGTCCGGCAGATTACAAAGTCGAACCTGTCCCAGATTCTCAAAGTTAGGCAGATTTTTTTTTTGTTTATATTATTTTTTGGGCACACAAAACAACTGATACAGTAGAGGTGGCAGGTCGCCTCGTGGTAGAATATCTACCACTTCTTTCTTCTGGGTGCCGTAGAAACCATCTTAAAGGGATTTTGCAGAAAGGTCCTTAATGTGTTTATCTACTGTGTTAGATAGATAAGGCGAAATAGATCGCCGAAGAATTCAAAAATTTAAAAAAAATGTCCCAGAGTATAAAAAAATATATGGCCTGTATGCCTACGTCCCGTTCAAAACCCTATAGCATTTTACAAAACTTTTACTTCTGAAGAACCGCCCGGAAATGTGAAATCCAAGTATTAATCCATACGAAAAGCCAGGTAATATTTTTTGTGTATATGACCACTTTCCAACATCAGACGATTTCGTGTATCTTATATAATCCTGTAGAAGATTTTCTTTCTAATCACATACCTTTTTTTAAAAACTATTATATATCCCTATATCTATATATATAATAGATATATATCTAGATATATAGTCATCGCATAATCTATCGAATATATAATTATTTTTTTTTTAAAATGCTGTAGGTAAAACTATTGGTGTGTAATAGTGCAGCACATGTACATATCTACATAATTGCTTTGAGCAGGACCTTGGATTATCCAAATTTAGGGTAGACAATTTTTTGTGATTATCGATGTACTGAACAAGTTCACCCAGACAATCTTTGACTTTCAAACACACCACTTCTACATGCAAAATCTGCATGGGAAAATCGCCGCAAAACTACATAATGAAATTTCCATTACCCTTTGGAATTCCCTATTAAAATGGCTGAATTTTGGCTGCGGACCCCATGGTAACTGGAACACACCCTTAACTTAAATAAAACCCCTACCTGCTTGCCTAATTGATAGGTGATAGAGGAATTACTTATAAACACAGGGAAAGAGTGGAACGTGGAAATGGAGCAAAAAACAAGCAACAGACAAACATCTTTGCGAATGTTCCTTTTTCACGAACATCGAAATGCAATCAGAGCCGCGCGCCAGCTGTGATGCTGGTGCAGCATAGCCAATGCTTGCACTTTGGGTTGTTTAGCATTTGTGCACATGCCAGGTCTCTACATTAGGACCACTCATGCGCTGCGGCTCTTTTGAATTACTGCTCCTGGCCATGCCTGGGAAGCTCAATTTGCGAGCAAATCGTTCGGAGAAGTAGATTGGTGCGATAGCTACATCAGGGCGCCTTGATGTTTAAATCATTGAAAAAAAAGGTCAGTCGCTGAGAGTGCTATGAGCTGAGCAGCTGTGTTAACTCCTGCGTGTCTCAGACGTTCTCAGCCAGGGTCTTATGTATAAACGACTGCTTCACCACCTCATTATCCTGAAACGTGCTTGATCGTTCAAAGATGATATGGTGAGAATACGTATTCGTTTTTAAGGCATCTAGCACCTCGTGTAGGTCATATCTTAGCGGAACTTTTACAAATGAACAATAACCTTAAAGTGCTTACTGCGATGCTGGCAGGCCTGTCCCCATATTTGTGTTTTTGGGGCGGTGGCCTGAACTTCCAGGTCAAATCAGATTAGATTTCGTGAAAAACTATCCGTTCCCAAAGAAAGAGTCTTGCAAAAACACAGACACACCCAGCATATGTTATTGTATTTTCTGATAATTGATTCTGTCCTACTGCGACTTTCAGGAAAAATGCTTCTTTTGGCAAAAGACAAAAACCAACCTTGTGTGAGGGCAAAAGAAAAACATTTTGCATATACCATAATTAAAGGGGATAGCCATCGATGACAGGCCTACGGCCAAAACAAAATGAATTCCCGATATGATAATGATCGAACAGTAGTAATTAATTAAAACATTAATCCAATTCACTAAATTGTTAAATAATCAGCATGTAAACCACCTAGTAGTTTCTCTTAATCTAATGTAATATATTTAGTATATATTATTTTACTTAATAAATAATTTATTTCTTAACCTAAAATTGTAGTACGTGATGTAATGGGTTTTCACCACCTGTATCACTTCCCATTCTTGCATGTTTACTACTGTCCAAACTCAAAACAATAACAATATTTAGTAATCAATTCAAAATGAAAAACTATTCAGTACGACGGTAACAGTCAAGCACGTTGTAAATATAAAGAGGGATATATTTCAATAGAATGAACACTTGAATTTAAGCACTGTTTCTTGTATTTGTTTTAATATTACTAGTGTGCCGCTGGTTTCACACATTCCTTTCTCCAACTCTAATCCATCACGAGTGTCAAAAACGGACGACTGAGCGTCGATCATTTTCGTCCCATTAAGCACAGTCAATGATTCAGTTTGTGTTAGTGGCTGTATTGTTTTGTAGTATGCATCATGCGTCCATGTCAAGACAGCCGTACGTTGGAACTTTTGAGTCCAGGAGCGATTCAGGAGCAGCAAGAGTCGAGTGGCCCCTGCAGCATTTAGGTGTCCTTTAAATTGCCACTTGCATCGTTGCATAGGTGGGGGTTTAATCATTGTCTCCGACTCCCCAATTACTTTACGCGCTCCCTAGCTGTCCCATGTCATGACGCCTCTCACACAGAGCCCACGCTTGTGGGATTATGGAGGCATTTGTTTTTTTGCTTAAAATGTGTTTTTCGTCCCCGGGACATCAATAGTCACAAAGTGTGGGCATTTAGAGAGTCGGGAACGTGGGCTTTTTTTCCATGGTTATTGGTATTCTGTTTTTAGGACTTCGTGAATTCTGACTCAGGACGTTACTAGGCCCTAACATTTCATCAATTGTAATTGTTTATAATTTATATATATGATGCATATTGATCAATAAGATTTTACTATTCGAATGGCTTCTGTTTTTTGGTACATTTTTAATAATAATAAAATAATTTCTGGATTTTATTTTGGGGTTCTTATTTTCAAAAGTGCCCAGTATATTACCAGTCCTAATAACATATTTAATTACCCCTATCTTAATGACAGTTATCATGTATTCAGCCTTATATATGATGAAATCTTATATCTTTCTTTAGGCACATTATATTAAATTTTATGTTCAAAAAGAAAAACATTTTACAAATTATAGTCGTTTATTGACTAACAAATTTACATACTATATTCCTATTTTCATTTTACATAGTTCTGACGATGAAAGAAGTGTTCCTGACAAGTGAAAGGAAAGTAACGTATGTCTGATCAACACAAAGAGCTGACTTCCAAATTATTTATTGTTGAATCGTCCCGAGATTTTGGCACGTCTTGTTTTTCTTTTCCCCAGCGGTGTAGTCTGCCGTGAACTTTGCCCTTTTCCGTTCCCACTGAAATGGACGATATTCGAGTGTTCATATTTATGACCTTGCTAAACGTCAGGCCTGCTGGCCCCGATTGAAATCTACTGCAGTGGAGTCGTAACAATGACAGAGTGAGGATGTTTGTGCCCCATGATTTAGCAGAAGAGCTAAGAGTGTTAGTACTTTACTCAGATCTACGTTCTATTTGTTCTCCCATTTGCACACTTTCAGGACAGACTGATCGTTTCGTGATTTTATTATGGTCACCAGATCCGATCGAGGTGAACAAGGTAGCCCCTAGCAAGCCACCTGTTCAAGCAGGCAGAGACCGACGGCACCATTTACCTTCGGGCGGCAACGAGTGGTAGCGCTGTAGAGCTATGTGGCTTTTTCATCTAAGAGCTGCATTAGCGTGAAGAGGCTGAGACTCATAAACAGATGTGGGGCCGGCTTTAAATGGGCATGACTGGGAGTATTACTGTGCTCTTTCTTGTTTGGAGTCAATGCTTCTTGCACTTCTGCCCTAATAGCATTTTTAAAGATGGCCCTTCACTACGTCATTTCCCCAATCAAAGTGGATTATCTTTTGCTTTAGAGTCACCTGGTATGAAGGGGTAAATCACAGCACATCAGCCAAACGAGAATGGGGAAATTAGTTTTTTTTTTTGCATATGGAAAGACATCGCCTGGCTAAAAGACCCTCAAGAACCTTATAAAAGAGGCTTCGCGCTAATTACAGGACTGTGTTTAGTTTTGACTTCCTGTTTTGGAGTGTTGAATAGACAATTCAAAACTATTCTGACATACAACACATAAACATCTCGCATTGCAGTGCCAAAATTCACTTGACGGGCCAAAAGTGAATTGTAGAAGTCACTCAGCCCAATATGCTGGTATATTAATAGCAAATGAGAGTTTGATCCTTGACATTTACTAGGATATTATTTACTTAGCTCTTGAAAAATTGGAATCAATACATTTCGGCAATTCCATAAAGGTAAATCAATCTTTAAAACAGGATTATCCTCGATGAGGTGATGTTATTTTCAGAGTGAATGACTGTGACCCGGCAAGAAAATCAATTCGGCAAATTAGAGTAAGGAGTGAATCAGACGCAACCCATGTGGACATGGAAAACTCAATAAAATAATTTTTACAAAGATTAAAGGCTCCTCTGGGTCCCTTCCCCAAATCTCCCCTGTGGCTATACGTGACAGTTTATTCTCATTAAAAGTTTTGGGGATAAAATGTCCCATACCAATGGAATTTGAATGACTCAATGCATAAGCGAAATGAGTCGTAGTACGCACTTCCTGTCCAGTGGTGAGTAAAGTTGGCGCAAAACCAGGTGGTTTTCCTAATCAAGTAAGTCTACCCTGAGGCCTTTGTTTGTATCTGATGAGCTCAGAGATGTGTGTCAGAGTCATTTCTGCATGTCAAGGTGTAGCTTTATTCGGCTATAATTTAGAGTCCCTGTAGATGCACTTTCTGGTGGGAGCCAACAGGCTTTAAGGGAGTGAAGTCCGATATCTGAAGCTGGGCTATTCGTAATATAGAAAATGATGATGCGCAATGTTCAGTATTTCATCAATACCAATGCTGGTGGTTCGACTGGAGAGTCCAGTAACTGACCTTTGTAACTGCTCTGCAGACTGGGACGGATGTTAGCGGCTTCTGGAGGACTGCGTATCATTGTTTCACTAGAGGTGTGCAAACCACAATCAGCATCCACAGGTGATAGTTGGGATTAATGTCATGTTTTGTTAAATAGACGAACCTAAAACGTTAAAAACATGCCTGTGTTGTGCTTCAGTGCCATCCGTTCTATTCTCAGCATGCGCTGGCGAGCATGAGTCTTTAATATGATTGTATTATTGCGACTGTGATTGCCAGTTTTCATGTACATAGTCGTGTGTTGGTTTTGGTCTTCTGAAGGAACTTGTTGTCTTGTTGTGGCAGCATGCGTTGTTGTTTCTCGACTCTCTTTTGATCTTTAGGTTACCCTTGCCCATTTTCCTGTTGGCTTTGAGTCGAGTTCTGGTGTTTTTAAAGTTGTAAGTCTCATAAGTAGTGGCATAAAACTTAAACCAGTTTTATTTTTTTTTTTTTTTTTTGTACAAAGGACGTAGAACGGTTTTAACGTCTTAAAATGGTACTATTTTTAAGGCTCTAGGAAAATCATAAAGTTTGTAGGCGTAGGTAATAGTTAAGGTATTGCAGTTCTATAAAGCTCAGTCAAGAGATATTTACCTTAAACGACCAATTACGCAGAACATAATCAACTAAAAAAAAAAACATGTAAACGGTGCTTTGTCCACTTGCATTGCTTGTATTACAGTGTTCCCGCAAACATCCCATTTTTTAGAGTGTATAATAAACAGGTGTGGTAATATATGACAAATGCGTGACCACAAGAACGTGGACAGAAATCTAATCCAATAAAGAACAAATAGTTTAGACTTACCCTAGACCTGATGGTCTCATTTTATAACACTGCTTGTGATGAAGGTACATAAGATTTGAAAGCTTCGTCTTTCTGAAGAGGGCACTCAGAGTTTCCACAGGCGCAAGTTATTTACAGGCATACTGACCATAGTCACTACACTAATCTCTGAATTAACCAGCCAATTTGATTCTTTTCAGTTTGATACCTTTTAAGTAAGCATGGCAAAAGAGATCACCTCTTGTATATACAATATTTTAAATTAAGTGCCTCTAAATTATTAAGTGCCTTTAAAATTGAGACCAATCCTCTCTTAGGCTTTCGCTCTAAAATCTTTTTCTTCTTTGTAAAAAAAAACATACAAAACTGGAAGCATTTTTCAACGGGTTTGGGTCCTAGTTTAAGATGGTTTCATTTCGACCGGTCCGAGTGTAGGCATGAGAAACCTCCATACATGGGATGATGGCAAAAGACTGAAGCTTTCTAGGGCTTTATCTTATGAAAGTGACTATTGGTGCATGAAATTAACCTACAAGACGTAGCCCCTATGGCTTGTTTTACAACCCAAGAAACTTTCTTGTTGGCTGACAGGTCCTGGACACCTCACAGGGGAAACACACCAAAATAAAAACTGATTGCGTGAGAATGAACTCAAAAGACAAGCATCTGATGAGGTCGGCATCTTTGTTTGCTTACATATACAACGAGTCCACTTGACTCCATTAATCAAACATGAGAAACTTTGATCACGTTCCGGATGTTTACATGTCGCCAGGCTTCCTTCCAGCATTCTGTTTCGATTCGGACATGGTACGGTGTGGCATGGCAGGATGGAGGGATTAGAAGACCGGATGATGAGGGTATTTTAGAGAATGATTGTTACCGTAGGTTATGTCCTCCTCACAGCAGGAACTATTCGCACAGCATCGAGTTTTTGCCATTTCTGTCATAAATCTATCTAATCAACAGGTACAGGCCACACAGCCTGGCAGGCGTACATCAACTTGTTTAGGGATTTTCGTGATGTTGGGATTGGGCACATGGTTTTCCAAAGATAATTAAGATCCATTAGACTAATATATAATAAGTTCTTTTTTTTTAATGGGCATGTTGAAAAATAAAACACACATAATAAAAACAAGATGAATTTTGTTTATATTGTTTGTTTATACGCTTATATGACTTCTATGACTATCTGTGATCAAGCTAATTAATAATAATTCTCTTTCAGTTTCAGATAATTCTAATTCACGCCATGTTTACATATTTATTTGTTTTCATCATACTCTGTCATCACATTGATGTTTTAATAATGAATCTGATTCTAATTCTTATTCTGATTTTGATTCTGATTGTAATAATGTTTGTATGTTTGTCATGCATTGTGATCACACTAATAGATTAAAAATCATTTTAATTCTGATTCTCACTATTGTCACTATTGTTCTAATTCCATTTACTAATTTTACAAATTTATATTTTTATCCTTATTCTGACTCTCAGTCTGACTCCTGATTTAGTTTTTGTCACGCAACTGGTTCTGAATATAAATTTCACTCTTACTCTAATTAAAAATCAGATTTTGAGTGCGATTCAGAATAGACATGGAATTTTTTTTTAATGTTTCTGGTTCTGATGTGAATTTGGGCTTTCGGAATTGTGGGGGGGGGGGGATAATTTGGAGGCGTATTCGGATAAATTCAGAGGGATGTGATAGTGGAGGGTGGGTTTACGGGTGCATGTGGGGTGTGGTTTTGAATAAAATTTGTGTTCTCGCTGATGCGGATCTTAAACGGATGGCTGCTTCTCTTCAGACAGTGATGGCTGTACAATGTTCCGGAGTCGAATTCCAAATGAAATGCAGCCTGCTTCAGACAGAAACAGTGTTTTCGATCTAGGCTGTTTGATAGTTGGACAGAGGGTTTATTTCCCTCCTTCTGTAGGTCCTTTGTGCCGGCTGGTGGTCAGACTCTGACCCTGGTCAGTCGGTGACCCTGAAAAAATGACACACTGGATTGAACTCTTTGTAAACCATCGTGTACATAGAAGACGGTTGTCGTGGTAAGCTGGCTGGACTGTTCCTTCCGAGCATAAAAGCAGAGCCATCAATCTCTTTCCTGAACACGTCTGTCCCAGTTCCTCGCATTTTCGACCGCGTCGGGCTGAAGAATTTGTGCAAACACCACAGGTGCTTTTTCATTCAACTTTAAAAAATGACAGGAATGCTTGCCAAGAGCCCTGCTTTCCCTCCGCTGGATCAAATGTGAACACACATCAATAAAAACTCAACCCAAAGAGTGTCAAAACATCATCCGCCCAACTCACGTTGGTTGTGATGGTCCTGCACTTCCACGTTGGCAATTATACGTTTCAGATGCACCAAAGGAAATGGAAGCAGATGATAATTTCATTTATATGTAGAAGTTTCCCGCCTTGCCCCATTCAGAATCCAGAGCATTACAGGGGGTGGGACATCTCTGTTATTACCTCAGTCTCAGGAACATTCTCCAGTGTTTGAGATCTCACCCGAAGGTGAAGTCAACTAGCAACATCCCCACAATAAATGGCACAAAGTGATGTTTAATTATCTCACCAAAGCATCATCCGTAATCAACCCAAGACTGGACTCCTCACAGTCTTTCGGAGGAGTTTTGTATGATCGCTAATCAGAGTCGCTGACAGCCTGTGGAAAGGTCCAGTGGGCTGATAGAGCGATGGTAAAGCAAATTTTAATTTTCTGTTTCCACACACTGCAATGTTAGTGAAACATGCAAGTATATCTCTACGTTGTGGTGATACTTGATGGAATGTTTGGGGGGGAAGCATAGGGTGAAAACTAACATTGGGCTAAAAAACTGTGTCCAGTTCGGGTTGTCATTTAGCAGCTGTTTTTTTAATTGGACCACAGCCACCCCCCACAGTTTAGAGGCTAAGTAATTTACTTGTTCCCTCAAACAAGTTTACATTGTGATAACAAGTGCGATATGTTCACTTCCCTCCAGCCCCTCTTCATGTCCCCTTCTCTTGCATAATAGACCACACTGTGAACCACAAAGTGAGAGAGTATGGGGACTAGAATGAAGTTTTAATACACTAAAGTAAACATAATAATAATAAAAAAATACATCATTATAATGACTTATTAAGATGCCAAAAATTTATGGTTACAAATTAAAATCATCGTACATATAACATCATGGCTTTTCCTTCTTTTTCCCGCCTTTTATGGGGAACAGTCTCGAGATTGTGCTAATACTTTTCCTGTAAAAATAAGACTTGTTGACTTTCACCCATAGGAAATTATGGGTAATCACTTCCCTTTTGTGTCCACGCGTAAAAGCACATATATATTATTCTGTTACTCACTGTTTTAACAATGAAGGAACAGTGGAGTAATCTTACCTTGTAAATAACTTTTCTTGTACAACAGCTGTACTATAAAAACAAAACCAAGTTGATGAAAATATATTTGCAAAATTTGTTTTATATATGATATATATAGATATATATATTTATATATTATAATATATAATATATATTTCCTTTCATCTTATTATTATGTACTTTTGTTAAATGTGACTGTCTATTTTGGCAAACTAGAGAACATCTTTATACTGTCACTCACTGCAAATACAACCCATAATTATTATACGTGTATATGATATATAACCAGTGAGTTAATCCCAAAATATATAGAAAAATATATATCGATGTATGTATACACACCCTTACTATTTATTATATTTTTCTTGTAATGTTTTTCTAACTTTTTGCACCCATAAGCCAAACAAATTTTAAAAACTTAAAAAAAAAAAAAAAAAAAATATGTACAGCATCCTAGCCTGTCATCATATGAAGTACAAAAGGCATTAGCCTGCTTCTTGTGTTTTTGTTTTTGTGTTGCTTAACCTATAGATCTAATTTTCGATAAAGGCCAATAATACATATTTAGTGTAATAAAAAATTACATGAGTTTTGTTCTTTTATTTTAAAAAATATGGTATTATTACATCTATTAGATTTTTGTTTTAGTAATTATTCTAGTGTTTCAACCATCCAAAACTGATAAAGCTAAGTGGTATCTTCTTATGCTGATATAAAAGCATGTGTGGAAACACTGATGAGAGAGCGCTAGCGAGACGAGAAATATGAGAAATAGACGAGAGAGAGAGAGAGGAGCAGACGATGATGAGACGAGAAGAGAGAGATGAGTTGGATGACGGGAGGGTGGGGTACCGGATCGTGGAAGCAATGAGTAGTGTAAAGGGATAGAGATGGTAATGGGGTTCTGTGCGCACCGCTGCATATGTTCTGCACTTGTGCCTCAGTCATTAGTGTCAGCAGTGTGAGCGAGGCATGTGAGACCTGCTCTCTCCTGGGCACGGCCCGTGTGGTCTCTCTGGCTCGTGTTGTTGTTTATGAAGGTCGGCGAAGGAATGGCGGACTCTGGAGTTGCTGATGCCCGGGAACGGAGGCCATGCCCAAACAAATTGCATGTCATAAACCTTCTTCCTGACCTGAG
Source organism: Cyprinus carpio (assembly GCF_018340385.1). Lineage (NCBI taxonomy): Eukaryota > Metazoa > Chordata > Actinopteri > Cypriniformes > Cyprinidae > Cyprinus > Cyprinus carpio. Next base: position 19,362,234 of record NC_056615.1, read on the forward strand.
CATGAGCTGGGAGGACCCAAGCACAAAGCAAAAGCCATATGCCTCGAGCCGGGCGCATGAGAGATGGGGGCTCATTTTCCATAGGGATACATGCACCAGGCTCCCAGCATCCCCGCTGTCTTCACCCAGGTAGAACGATAGGCGACAGCTCAATGCCAGGACATGTGACACAGATGACCCAGTGGGACTCCATCTCACGACTAGAGAAAGACACACTGACTTTATATGCCAAACAACTACTTTTGTTTTCAGGTTTAAGTAAACGTGTGGTCACAGTCTAAAAAAGACCCTCTTAAGGAGTTAAGGCATGGTAGATAATTATTTTCACTTACCTCGTTTTCTGTATCTTTTCTTATGACAGTAGATCAGCCAACTGTAGATTTTCTTTACTTTCTTAATGAACATTACTGGTGGGCGCTATATACTGAAAAAGAAAATGTGAGAAAGAAACAGAAAAGAAAAGAAAAGAAAAAGAAAAGAAAAGAACTTGCTTATGTTTAAATTTGATAGCTTGCTCTGTTGCTCTTAATTTTTATCTGCTGCTGAGTAATTTACAGGCCACACCAAGTTTCTTGAATGATATATTACCAGTAACCGCAAAAAGCTATTACTATACATTATTTGTAGCAGACTCAGTATACACAAACCTCAGTTTTTTAAATCAATCAGGAATCCAGAATACAAACAATTTCATAATATAAATATCAAATAAAGAATAAAATAAAGCGTCCTGCCCTACAAGGGTCTCCCTAAATAAATTATGGAATTAAAATACAATGAATACAAATAAAATTCAATCAATTTTTTCCAACCTCAAATTCATTTACACTGTTATGAGCTCTTACAAATTGTTATCACCCATAGGGCAAAATTTTGTAATACAAAATAGTTTTTTTTTTTTTTTTTTTTTGCTGTGATGAAGCAACATATTTATATTCTGCTTCTGATTGTTTTATATAGGTAATTGTGGCTGTCTAATCTTTTGTCTTGTAAAGTAGTTGTGCAATCATGGAATAAAACCCAAAACAAGTCAAAAAACTACAAAAAATAAATAAAAATACAATAAACAATTCAATATATTAGCATTTTTATATGTATTTTCTAGTTTATTGAGTTTTCTTGTATTATTTTTTTTTATGGACACATACCGCTTTGGCCTAGACATGCATATGAGACAACACGAAGCAAATTCCATCTATTCTATCTTGTTTTATTAGTTTGATATGCTTATTATTATTATAATTTTCTATTCATAACTGAATATAAGAACACCTGTTGAAACGCGCATTTCCACTATTTTTATCGCTGATTTAACTTATTATGGTATTCTAACGTTGCGTAACGATAAATGACATAACTAGCAACATTTATTTTGCGCGTACGAAAAATGACATGAATATGACCAAGAACATTGTGGTAAGGTCTTCCTGCAATGTTTTTCTGCAATCTTGGGCAATAACACAAGAGACTATCCAAATGGAATAAGAGTCTCCTTAAAATCCACCTATATTCATTGTTTTAAGGACACTGTATCGTTTTGCAATCACCACAGAGACGCGGCGCCCTCATCTTGTCGCCAGACTCCTGCTATAATAATCACCTCTAATTAGAGTCGTGTGCTGATACCAATCAAACGATGGACGGCTAATTCTGTTACCTCTCTCTCATTCTGCCACCTAATCCACCAATGGCCATAGCAACACCTGAGTCACTAAAGCTATTTAACCGAAGCGCAGAAACAACTACCAAAAACCGCAGTACGGTGGCCAATTTGTGTATATAGAGCCGCGTGATTAGGCGATGGTTGAGTGCCAAGGACAAAGCAATTACGAAGGGCAAGAGAGAGGAGAGTGGCATGTTTAGAGAGATAATGATGTCTGTCTAGTGTTAAATTGGAGCATAGAAAGTCCACAGCGGTGGTGAGGGCATGTCTGCACAGATCGTTGTAGAGGCAGTACTGTCCCTGGACAGGATTTTAGATAGGCGGACCTCCCATCGAGCGTAGACAGACATTTATGCACCGCTAATAGAAAGCATCTCACCAAATCACCCGATTACACCCACAAACAAAAATCGCGTATATTGCGCGTGATGGAGATGTAGAAATGGTCCCTGTATAAACTTAACGAAAAGAGTCATAGTCTCGGACGGATAGCGCTGTCAATACTGGTGAGATATAGATACCCTCTCTCCTGAGATCACACCACTTGCGTCTATGCAGGTTGGGAGCCGCACTTAACTGTTAGGCCAGAACTAGTTCAAGGATGTAGGGTGTCAGCAATATGGTTTAACTCCAGGGGGGGCTGGACAGGGGTTGGATCGGGATCCTGAGTCAGCCCCCTTAGTGATGTTCGATGGTTGTATTCCGCACAACCTTCTTCTCTGGGTGTGGGGTGCCTGCTGCGCTGCCAGATCCTCAGGCTTGGCACATGGTTTTTCAGATTCAGGCATGCAGGTGCTCATCGATCTGCTTCCTGTCTCCCGCCACTCTTTATGAGCACGGAGGTGTGACCCTTGCAGTTTAATTTTAGTGCCTGGAGGGTTGGTTAGGGGCGCGCCAGACAGTGGTGGTCATGTCAGGTAGGTAATTTGTGTGTGAAGATATGTGCCAGAGGATGTTTCCCCTAGGACCTCGCTACACGTTTAGACATCTTATAGGTTTAGAGTAAACCGGTGTCCTGGGGGTTAGCTAATCTGTCATAGGCCCGAGTTTAAATATACTGAATGGTTTAACGCCCATATGCCACTTATTTCTTGACACTGAGGTTTTAGTGGTAATGTTGCTGTACTTGAACTGTACAGCTTTAATCAGACCTATTATTTTCTACTACTGAGACCTTATTTTTTAGCATTAAACAGACCTATTCTACTAACTAGGCACAGAAACAGAAAGTGTTATAAAATATTTATTTCATTAGGGTTGAGATGAATGAATGAAATGAGAAAACTAATAATAAAGAATATATGGGTTTATTTTGATATATGACTATTCATTTAAAGTTTTTTCTCATATGATTTGGACGACACATTTCTTCAAACTCCAGGTTTGAACACTTTATAATTAATTAATGTCCAAACATTTTTTCCGAATTTAAGTTTGAGATCATTACAGGTGTGACAATCAAGATTATTTTGAATGGAAACAGGAGCATTGGTTGACCATGGTGGTCCATAACACCACCACCTAGGCACAAAAGGAAAGATGGATGATGTTGAGAAAGGAGCTTGTCAAGCATGGATTCAAAACTCTTACATTTTTTTGCTCCCTATGATGCAAGTGCAGCAAAATGTGTGAGTCTAGATAAAATGCAATGAAATTCCTCTTCCGAGCAACTGAAAGGCAAGATTGCAAACCCTCAGGATAATTCATGTAACACAATACACAACACACACACGTTTATGAGTATATAAAGTTTTCAAAAAACATTTCAGTTCTTTGCTGCTATCATGGGTGGACAGCAGGTGTTGGATAACAATTTTTTTTTGTTTAGATATACACAATATATATAAAAACAAAACTCCATGTTGAAGAATTACATAAACATATTTTCATTAATATTACTTTTAATAAATGCTTACTAGAAAAAATTAATTTTTGACAGTAAAGGTTGAACTGTTTGGTTAAAGGTGCCATAGGACTGCATTCGATACAATGTTTTAAATTGTTCTCTGATGTCCACAGAGCTGTTATCTGTGAAATTTTAGCCTAAAAATCCCCCCACAGATAATTTTTTATAGCTCGTTGAAAATTGCCACTGTTTAGGGTATGAGCCAAGAATGCAGCTGTTTTTTTTTGTGTTTGTTCCCCTTTAAAGTGAAAAATGAGCTGGTGGCTCCCGGCTCTCCCTTTTTCAGAAGAGTGCAGAGCGTTCAAGACTGTCATGCTCGCGGCATACACGTGTGTTACGGTTTTAGACTGGTGGTGGCCGTGTTACTGACCTCACATTGCTTCCAAATGCAATTTTATTAACTCACCACAGTTCCATTATGCTGGTCATTCTGGTAGCATGTGAAGGCCCCCAGCATTAGTAAAAACAGGCAGGAGACAATGGTAGCCTTTAGCAACATTAGCCTTACTAGAGAGCCAAAGAAGCTCTTTTGGAAAACACAAATATGAGGCAATGATGCTTAACTTTATGTCCTGTGAGTTATGGATGTTTGCGCACAAAGCTGTTTGGGTAATCGATCTCGTCTTTCAGAAAGCACATCGTTGCACAACTCCAGGGCTTGAACTGACCCTGCTTTGTGAGGTAGATCCGAGCGTTAAAATTTTAGGCACAAAACATAATGCGAGGGACTGGTTCCACAGTTTGTTTCTTTTTTTGTGGGGGGACATTTGATCGAAAAATTGAATTTAACCACCAAGGGCCCTCAGCGGTGCTATGAAGACATCCTAATATTCATTAGTGCATCCCAACGACACACACTTTTAATGGCTCTTTTGGCGCTGACTTGTTATCTCATCAGCTACAGCAAGGAAACATCAGTACTGGCAGACCGCTGGCATTCTGTGTATTTCGTCTATTTGTATGCAAATAGGCGGGACTCTCCCCGACTATGACACCATTGTAGTGAGAAATCTGGAACTGCTAGTGTGGATGACGAGACTGATTAATGTGTTCTTTAGGGATTATGAAAGAAGAGAGTGGGTGGATTTTTACCAATTATAGACATGGTTATTTTCACACACTGCCGGCCACACACACTGTTTGTCAAACACCTTATAAAAGTGTATTTTTGCAGTCTATGGTAACTTTAAGATAATTTTTGTGTTTGGATGGCTGTGCTAATGGTTTGTGAGAACAGCCATGGCATTGGAGAAAAGTTGTCAAATCAACTGAGAAAAAACCGTAAAATAATATAATATAATATAATATTAAAATATTGTTATATTTTTTTTATTACATAATTGATTATGTAATTGGCTCTTCTTACATATCTACTATCTATCTAATCTTCTTATCTATCTATTCTATCTTATCTATCATACATCATTGTCTGTCTGTCTGTCCCCTGTCTGTCTGTCTGTCAAATTAAAATGTCATAAACTGAACTTTAAACCTCTGAAATTTATAACGGAACTTAAAGAAGGAGGTGATAATTTTATTGCACAATGTTCACAATCTTTTTCCTTCTCGATTGTCCCTGGAGTGTGTATCTCTCGTCTCTCTCTCTCTCCGTTTCATCTCTCTCTACTCTCCTCTACTCCTATCATATATATATATAGTAACAAAGAAGGATACTGCCCATAAAGTGAATTTAAACCTTTGAATTCATACTGATATCGAAACGCTGAATGTTTATTGCAAAATCGCTTCAAATCTTTTTTCTTTGTCTTTTTCAATTCCCTTGGTGGGGTTTTGTTTTTTCAATGCAAGTTGTGGACTTTTACAATCTTTACGAAATTTTGTTCAATGCAAGCATAGGACTAACTATGAGGTAACAACTCTTTGATAATCTGAAACAATGTTTTAAAGAAACGGAAAAGCTAAAGGTGGCTTTAGGTACCCCTCTCCCTATTTATTTTCTGAACAGGAGAGTAAATATTTCTGCATGAGGAAGTCTTTTTAAATCCTTGCAGTGAATACTGCACTGGCCCCACAAGTATTGCTTGCAACACCGAGATGCAAGGGAAGGGGCATCCTGAAAGCACCCCCTGCCCCAGCTGTTCCACAATGGTAAGGGGGAAAATCAATCCCACCGGCATGGTGTCAATCGGGCGCAAGCCACGGAGGCATTTAAAACACACCCCGTGTTAATGACACTGTTGCTTGCTTTCTTTACAGGTGAGATAAATAAAAGTGTAAATTGTTTGGCTATCAACGCATACATCTAAACAATATTCGTGCTTAATGATGGTGTTTTTGCTAATCTTGACAACAAAACAAACATTGTGATTCTCATGGAAATTTACTACACAGTTTCATATTTGGAAAGATGTAAATGCTCTGACTGTGTTGTGGGTGCGAGGAAGGGACGGATCTTGCTTGTGTTCAGAGATGAGCTCCTGACATCTCCATTGTGATCTGACGGGAAGCCGAGAATTGCCAGGGAGTAACTCAGCGACCACGCATTTATGGCCTGGTCCCTGAAATAAACGAAGTATAAGTTTGGAAGAAAGGGCACATATGTTTTCGCCACCTCACCATTTTCTCTTGCAAGCACAAAAACCAGTTGACTACAATCCAATGAAGTGCAAACTCCAATGTTTATCATTGCCAAGTAGGATGCCCTGAAGTTTCATGAGAATGGCGAACCGGGCCACAATATTATCACTGCTGGCAATTTATAACAAAAGTGCATAACGTCCACTTATACAAACAGCGTGTTGAGAAGACTTGGAGTCATCAATCTCGGGAACCCGAGTCCAGCTTTACAATGTGTTTTATGGCAGATGGGCGGTCCGGAAACTCAAAGTCTCTCAACGTCCTTTTATGCCTTAAGGGTTTTTTCCCCCCCAATCTTCCTCTGACATGGCTTTCCACATGATTGGTGTTTCCAAGGAAAATTTCTATCTTATGGCGGGGCGGTCACTTGCAAGTATTCTACCCGTAAGCCCTCGCACCTCCTCTCTATGACACTAATCTTCTATGGAAAACGTCCGCAGCGCTGTTTTCAGGACACTAGTCATATTAACATACTAGCCTGCCATATAGTTCCCAACAATACTGTCCCATGACCATATGGCAAAGTTAAAAGTAGTATTCCTCATCATTTTACCCACCCCTCCACTGTTTCCAAACCTTTCTTCTGTTGACAAAAGGAAGAAATTTTTAAGAAAGTTTGATAACCAAACAATTGGACGTAGCCATTGACTTCCACAGTATGGAAAAAAAAATAATATTATTAAAGTCAATGGCTACCGTCAACATACTTCAAAAATATCTTCTTTTGTTTATCTTCAAAAGACAACTCATACAGGTTTAGAACAACTTGAGGGTGAGTTTTTTATTAAGTCTATACTGCAAAAGCATTCGTGGAGTGTGTTGTTTGTGATGTTGATCCTCACTTGTGACACCAGTCTATCAAATGCATCCCAAGATCCAGATCGATCCGGTGTGGGTGTCTGCTTCTGTCCCATTATCAAAGCGCTCTTACTGTACCAGACTAGAGGGGATTACATCTAGAGACCCTAGACTAGAGAGAAAGGACCTCACCGACACCACCTGGTATCTTCAGGGACACTTGGTGGGGGACAAAAAACTTGCTTTTGTTCCCTCAGACAAAAAATTAATTACTATTTTAATAACAGGAGCCAGATTGCTGAAAATCGGCTTAGAGAAATGGTGATGTAATGATTGCTGGCGAGGATTTTTGTAAGAGGCATTGGGGGGCTGCCTCGAGGGCCCTCCAAAATCTCTATTTGCCACATTGAAAAAGTGCACAATCAAAGCGATCTGCGGGAAAATGAAACCCACACAGTAGGTTTGAGAAACCCGGGCTCATTGTAAGAATTCGTGTGTGTCGTTGTGACATCTGCACGCAGTGTGTGCTTCCTTTACGTCTCGTGCACTTCAGATGGCGCAGCTGAAAGAAATCAAGTATGTGTTGAAATTTCACAAATGCAAATAAATTTTCAGTTCATCCCCATTTGAAGCGCTTCGGGTTCGCGTCGGCCCGCCAAGTCTGCCGAGAACAAGAGAGAAAGTGATAAGCTCGTTTTTGATGAGCAACATTTCAATTTGCATGTGAACACACACGAATGGTGTTCTCTCTCTCCCTCTTTTTCCCTCCCTCGCTCACTCGCTTTCTATTTTCTCTCCCACTCTCTCTCTTCCTGCCCCTTTCCCCTGACCGTGATTAATACACACATGTTGTACAAAGGGCTCCTTGTTAGCTTAATGGCAAGGCCTAAATGGAGACTTATATTTCCAGGATTATATCTGTATTCAATTGCAAATGATTTTTTGGGGGGACTTTTTAATACCCTGCTCTCTTGTCTATGAATAATAGTATCATTTAAATGTAGCAGACACCTGGTGCAGGGAGGGGGGGAGCTCAAGGCACCGAGTCTGGCTGGGCACTACTGCAACTTCCCTCTTTTCCCAGCCTTGCCTTATCCCCAACGACCAGCCTCCAATTTCACTCCCTTACCTTCAAATGCCATGCACTTGAAACTTTATTCTCCCTTCGGTAAAAAACGCAGGCTCTCCTGAAAGGGAGAGAGGGATGGAAAAAAAGCTGAAGAGATTTAAGAGAGGGAGGAAAGAAATTCTTATCAATCTTTTCTTAGATTTGGGGAAAAGTCATCTGAAGGAGCCGTGTAACGTTTCAAGGGACCCTTCCAATTAAATACTTAAAAAAAGGTACAATAACAGAAGCCTCTCCTATACTCAACGGAGGCATTAATGCTCTTTTGTTGATTTATTGTACATTACCTACTGAGGCCGAAGAGAAACAGGGGGTATTTAGACGGGGGGCCATTTGTATGCGCCCCGTGTCCGTCCCGCGCACAATCCGGCCTGTATTGCGTTTTGCAAATTTATACCAGGATGTTGGTTTAGAGTGTTTCCCCTGTAAAAAAAGGAAAGTTTTTCAAGTAAGTGTCTGCTTTCATGAGCACAAGTGACTGAAGCTTACAAACAAAGCTTTGTTTCAAAACTCACAGATGTATGGCCGGAGCATGCCTTTGTCCTCCAATGCTGAGATGTTTTTTTTTTTTTTTTTTTTTTTTTTGTGGATTTTCTGTAGAACGCAGGACAAAAAGTACAGATATTAGACTAAGCTTTCCCAGGGTTATATTTTTCACCCAAGAGGCTTGTTTGTAGTTTTTGAGTGTAGAAACAGGCGAACACTTTTTCTTGTTTGCAGGGAAACAACTATTGTAATAACTATTGTTCCACTATTGTTTTTATCCACTTCGCATAAAAGAATCGGATAAATGACTTCTTATTTTTATATTAAGCAAACGGAACATTTACTACAAAATGACGTATGGTATCAGGGATAATTTTATTCTGGCAAAAAATTTATGAAATTGTGCCTTAAACTGAAGCCTAGCTGAAAACTTTGAAAACCGTATCCAAGTGCACCAATTTTATTTTGGAAAGACCTGCCAAATATCATTTTATGCTATCAACACCCTGCATTCACACTGTTTCTTCCTCAAAAATTTTGTCGGAGTCCGTTAGCTGCTATGCAAACAGCATGTGTTGGGACTTGGCTTGCCAATGCTTCTTTTGTTGTGTCTAGACTACAGGAAATGCAAAATTGCATTTGTTTACAACCGTTAGGAAGTCAAAGCCAAGGCAACGATTAAAGAGCTGCTCCCAGGAAAAAAGGCTTGAACACGTAGCGCAGATTTCTTTTGAGGGAGAGAGAGCGAGCGAGGCGAGCTACCTCATAAAAAAATATGTAAATCTTATCGCACTGAGCTTCATTGTTCTTTTTCACCGTCCTGACATTTGCTCCAGAACCTTGTAAGTGCTGCTGTTTTCAGATCTAATCTCGAATCAGTCATTCTCCTCAGCTTTCTTAATGAGTCACATAAGGATGTGAGGGGAGGAAGTCGATCCCTAACCAGAAATTTCAGGTTACCACAGTAGTAGCCTTCACTTCAATTTTTTTTCTATTTTAAGAATGTTCTTCCACGATGTGCGGAATATTGGCCTGTCATCTATACACCACCGCCTGCTTTCATTTGTTTGTTTAAGCTCCCTGACCATGTCTCACATATGGGACTTTATGTTTTTCACCCTTCGGGAAAATAACAGTGAATGATGCTGACCTTGTTCTGTTTTAACAGTGCAGTGAGATATGTGTCTTCTCTGTGCCATGAGAATTAGTTGATATGACTGAGCTTCACAATTCAATGTCGGACCAGACAGACGGCAAACACTACACTGTTGACTGACTGTGTCTACGTTCTTTACACTGTCTGGTTATTCTGCTTATTCACTTAAGTAACAGTTTTATTTTAATTGTCAAAGCTGCCACTGAAAAAAAAAACACATCTTAATTTGGAGCCAGCTACAAAAAAATGTATTCAAACACTTCATGGAATTAGGTACAAATTATCAAACCAAGTAGCAAGAAACGATGCCAGACATTTTCTCAGAACTAACTTCACTTTTTTTATGCAAGTTCTGCAATGACTTTTAAAATAACTGGTCTCAAGATCATTTTAAGTGGATGTATGAAGTCAGTTCCTCTCAAGTTCACAAAGAGTTACCTCAGGTGTAGCTCAGCATAAAAAAATTATTATACTATACTATGCAATTTATACTAGAAAATTTATGTTATCATTAACAATACTGTATATTTATTGTTTTATAAATAAAAATTGACTGCTTTAAAAAGAAAAAATGTTGTTGAAAATGGCACTTCATATATTTTGTTGTAGTTCAAAGGAATTAACACATTTTTAGTTCTAGTTTAAGTTCAAACACTTTTTAGGCTATTGCATAATCTTATATTATTATGGCATTTAATAATATAATTTTATCATCACATTGTAAACCACAAATCTAAAGAGCACCTGAAATTATCTTGTTCTTTTGTTTTGCAGTCCCTAGATCATCTCTACTGGGCATAATGGACATTTTATGCCCAAATTAGTTCAAATGAGTGATATGTATTTGGAAAAAGCATTTGAAAATTTCTGAGGCCACTATATATATAGCCACTATATAAGCTATAGTCTCATTCAGCACATTCAGAGAAAGCTGTGCCTCCACTTCCACACATAATGGTGCACAGAGATAGTTTTAACAGAGGAAAACAGGAAGTGCCCTGAGTGACCTATAACAACAGCTGATTTAAAGCTATTTTTATCTACTTTTAAACCGTGAGATCATAAACCCTCAGATCTCAAAGTGAGATATATGTAAGATGCATTCCTTACATAGAAAGTATTCCAAAAGCATCCAAAGGTAGAACATTTTGATAGGCCATAATGAGGTAATCTTAGGTCTTCTTCCATGAGGGACATGTATGGTGACTTCTCTGCAGTTTTCCTCAAGCGTCTGTTTAAGACATGGAGAGGAAGTCACTATTTCAGAGAGTTTACACAGATTGAGCCCACTCTTCAGTCAACACTCACATAAAAATCGAGCAAAAGACTTGTTTTTTTCTTTTCATTTCAGTGTACACACAGATGCCTATGGCGACATAGACGTGCCACAGTTTGTTACGAACAAGCAAATTCACATGAAGCTCAGCTCATAGTGATAAAATATCACAGATGATTATTATTTTCATATGTATACAAAACCCAAAAGATAAATAAATGAAAAAATCATAACAACAGATCTTGATCTTGATTTAGAACAGGATAGTTGTTTACTAATCAGTTAAGATCTCATTACAGCAATCAGGCTGATTTTTTTTAGACATACTGTACTGTCCATGTCAGTGTGACTATTGTTATTCATTCTGCCGTTAAATTAAAGTTAGACTTTGCCTTTCTGCTTCTGTTGCTCTTGGTTTACTGAACTTTTGTCTGGGATTTTACAGCAGAATGCTGGAGACTCACATAAGAGGTTACTCATAAACCAGGCACACACGTCTGCTAGTCACTGTCTGTTTACTTCTGACGCTCTTTACAATCGTTAACTGTAAATGTCATAAGCATCTGTGATCTAAGGCCAATGGCACGCAAGAGATTGTGCCATTAATTTCTTTTACTTTGTCAAGACAGCAACAATCATGGCCATGGGCACCTTTGCGCTAACCTTTAGTTTATGCATTCAGAGGACTACTCAATGGCAACAGGCTTAAGTCAAAGCCACAAGATGACGGATGATCATGCTAACCTGGTTTTGCATCTCTCTCAGCATGTTCAGGGAAACAGCTTCCTAATCGTTATCTTGTCCCCAGCCTCCAACTGAGAGAGTAATTTTGGACATGGAAGGTTAGATGTCCCCCCATATGCCTCCTTTATTGAGCTGTCAGTGAGGTTTCTGACTTACAGATGCACAATGTCTATTTCATTATAGAAAAAAAGCAATTTACATAACCATATTTTTGTTAAACTTTATAATTTCCACATAGTTAAATTTATTATAGCCAATCATACATGAGTCATTGATACTAATTTTCATCTGGATCTAAGAAATTATTTAAAAAGTGACATACATCAATATATTAATATGAATATACATCTTCTATGACTATTAATATGTTTTCAATTTCCTGAATAAAATGTGATTTAAAAAAAAGGAAAGTCTTGGTAGTGCCAGATTTAATTTTAAAAGAAAAAGTCTAAAAATAAAAACTTTGACATAAAGACTTATGTTAAAGTTATTAACATTATTTGTATTATTATTTAAATAAATTAGCATTGAAGCATCTTTGTTTTTAAAGTTATATATCGGAAACTTTCTGTCTGCCAATCAAATTCACTGTGGTATAACCAAATACAGGAGCATTTTTTGTCATGTGTGCCAAAGAAAACAAACAAACTAGTAAGATATCCCCGAAAGGCTCCTCTATACCTAAAACAACAAACCAAAAACATCCATCATATATAACACAATGATCTTATTGATTTTTTTTTTTTTTTTGCAAAATGCTTTGAACTGTATTCAAGTATACTGTGAATATATTTTTATTTAATTACTTTTTTAATGGTGTTACATCATACTCATAATCAATTTAAAAAGTATAACCTGTCTACTACCTTGCCACATTTACGTTTAAACTAGATTTCTCAGCGACGATCATTTCAGCCCTTCCTTATTTGTCACTGGGGGGACCCATATACATTTAATATGTTTTGCAAAGACACTTTAACCCACTTTCATAAGATCATATGAAGTAATGTCACTTTCAAAGATATGTTACCCTAACGGACCCAAACGACTGCATTCTTTTAAAACAACCGATCATACCGAACCAATGCACAGATATTTATACTTTTGTAAATATAAACACATACCGTCCCTGCAATTGCAATAGCCATATTTCTAAATCCAGAAAGAACAGAGTGCTTACTCACATCATGACATTAGTTTGTCCGCTTCGGATTTATATTTACAGATCCTAGATCAGAAGATATCTTCCCGGGAAAGCTGTTGTCCATGAGAAGTCCGAGCTCGATCGGAGGATTAAACTCAGTTGTTAATGGCTTTTCCTCGTTATGCTCGCCAATAAACTGCTAATAATGCGAGGTGTCATTGTGCTTTTTCAGTTCTATAATGTAAGTTTAAATTAACCCGTTTAGCACTTTTGTGCGCGCCCTCTGCAGTAAGAGTCCCCTTCTGCCATTTCACGACATGGCAACACACCAACAGCCCCGTATATTAAAAAACTCTTGTTTTTTACTGTCTTTTACTCTTGGTTTTGCTCGGTTATCAGAAATCCCATGTGGAGACAAGAGAACATAGAATACAAAATATCCTGTTTGTGCCTGAAAATTTTGCTGGGCTTTTTCATACAAATAGTCTTCGTTGTCATGACCGACTTGGGTTAACAGAACTTGAATACATCTTCTTTGCAAGGTTGTTTACAAAGCAAAAACCTTTGTGTACGGATTCAGTGCGAAGCGCTTTTGCATGAATGTGTTTTGTAAATGACCGTAAGTACGGGGGTGGAATCACTACATCATGCGGTTGCGTATCAAGGCACGCGGCAAAAAAAGCAGTGCAAATACTGATCTTCATACTGCTTTGCTTGCACGTACATACAGTAAAAATGTACAACAGTGGTTTTTTCCAGACAGTCGGATACAAGACTGTACCCACGGTATACCGCAGAGGGACCCGTATCTCACGGCTAAAAACCGTTTATATATGCCTTAGATGTATCAGGGTCCAACCTGGCCTCAACAATAGACCCTCACTCAACCCCCTCATACATTGAGAATTCAGTTTCTTTTCCCCGCCTCAAGTCTCTCCCGCTAGTGTCAATCACAGCCTTTATTGGTGGAAGCGGACACTGACACCCCGGACCTCATGTGAAACCCTGGCCGACAGGAGGCAATCAGCCGGAGAATAGCAGCCATCTCAAGTAGGTCCTCCATATATAGCAAGTGCTTTTTTTGCTCTCTTTGCTCCAGTCCTGCATTTAAAGATAGAGAATGAGAACTCAATATAGAGGTTCACAGCATTAGATAAAAGTCGCAGACTTGAGAAGCAGCCACGTTTAGATGTGGTAAATTAAACCAATCAGAAAATTTCCAGAGTGCCCTCGGCACATAGAACAGTGCTATCTCACATCGTCCATCTCACTGGCCTGTCGCTGCTTTGTTTGTTCTTCATGTAGTTTCGGGAACTGACACTTCATTTGTTGATCTATCTGTGATGATGGTGCTTTATACTCAAGAGTCAAACCCTCTTCATCGTGTTAGAGGTAGGGAAAGATGTTTTTTAGCTGTGGGTGATATGTTCTTTTGTTAAAAAGCTGCATTTCGAGGCTAAAAGGAACGGAGAAATTGCGCATGGACCATGAAAGCAGATTCTAAACATGATTTATTGTTTTAAATGGACCAGAAAAGTGATTAAATCTCACACAAACACAGACTTGGAGAGGAATTCTTCTTCCTTTTTCCAAGCGGGGAAAAACAACATCTTGAGTTGCACGCAGCTTGAACTTGAAACACTGTTTTTCTGCACCAACTGCGGCGATTATTTTAAGTCTTGAAAAGCGAAAATGTTCATCATATTCATTTTTGTTGTGAAGCTATAATGTGTGATAACCAGGTGAGATGGTGATATAGAGTAGAAAATTGTTAATCTTTGATGATTAGCTCATTTAAATCTGACTTGTCGCCTATTTATGTGAAAGCAGATGGAGACATGTGAAGAAAAACAGAATGGGCGAAAACTAAAACAAAAACACATTTCAACAAACAACGCACAGGCAAAAAATTCCCTGTAGGTACAAACATTAAGGGTGTCATATGCAGAATTGTTTAAATATTTTGTCCTTCTAAGCGCTCTTCTTCTTTTCGTCGAATCATTTTGTATTCATTTGAAAAGCCTGTTTCCATCCTACATGGCATGGAGAACAGAAACAAAGCGGGAGAACAGCAGCCGTTTTAAAGACTGCCCTTGGAGGGGGATTTTTGACAATTTCCCACCCCTTTTTAATTTTTATGATAATAGAAGAGGATGGCGGAGGATGAGGGACTTTGGATGTTTGGCCAGAAAATCACTTAGGGACAATCAATAGTACATCATTGGGAGAAGTTTTTGTGATAACAGGCCATCGGTTACATGCAGCAATCCAGCACTTGGCCATACCGATATTTCAAACAAATTAATATTGCGATTATCTCTCTACACCAGAAGAGTTACGAGAGACGCCGAGCAATAGTCTTATATATGTTTCTACCTGTGTGTCATGGAAAGGATGTGTATCGGCGGATTAATTTAGAGCCCTTGGGCCGCTAGACACCAAGCGATACTGGTCAGATTTGAATGTTGGCTGATCCACCTGAGAGCCGGCTCAATATCATGATACGAGATAGACACATAACCTGAAGTTCTACTGTGTTCGGTTTTAGATGGCACCACACTGCTGATAACAAAATAAGTTGCCATATCTTCTTTTTGGTCTCCTTACTTTAGAGCGGGGGGAAAAGATCGCGGTTTTTTTGTGAAGATGTGAAGTTAGGCAGAAAGTAAAACCAGAAAAAAAAAAGAGCAGTTTTTAACAGTGGTCCATCGTTTCTGTGTTATCCTAGTGGTCGCCTAATGCAATAAGCTTGGAATCAGAACACCGGAGACGATACTCCTGCATCTTACCAGGGAATCTGCTGGGGTTTTACACGCACATTTGCATCAGGGGAAACCAGCGAAAAACGCAGTTTACAGTTCAACGCTCCTCACCACGAAGACATGCACCTTATGGGGACTCTGGATTCCGCAGGAACGCCTACCATAGTTTTGACTTGGATGAACATATGGAGGAGTGCGTCCTCGGCATGAGCGAAGAGCATGACGGACCGTCCGAGAACAGAACGAACGGTGTTTGCTGCCAAAATATATCTCCTAAACAGTGTGCGAATCATTCGACTGCTTGACGTTCTTCGATCGTTTCCTCGTTTAACTTTAACGATTTCGAGCGCGCGTACTGTGCAGGTTCCTCTCACGAAAACCGATTTTTTTTTTTTTTTTTTTGCATAATACAAAATTTAAACAACCGTGGAAAACTTTTAAAAAACACTGTTTTTGTGAATACTTGTGGTATGTTAATGTATAGAATCAAGCAATAAAGTATGGCAGTAGTACCGTTACTTATGTTTTGTCGACGTACCGTCCCATACAGATCCTAACGGAAACGCGTTATAGGCAGCCTACTGTTGCTCTGGTGACCTCCTCAGGCGAACCGACTGTTTGTGGCTGGTGTCTATTTTAGTGGGTACTAACTGTGTAATCTAACTTTTGTGGTTTATTGACACCCATTACTCACAATTTTTTTTTTTTTTTTTTTAAAGAATACAAACCGTTAAAAAAAACCGTCAACATTTTATTTTGACTTCCTCTGGGGGTTTTAAGCTTTTAATTAGACTAACACCGAAAGCCCCGGGTCCATTTCAAATTACAGCCAACAGACCACCGCACAGACTTACCGAGGCACCTGCTTTTTATTACAGGCAGCTAGAATATTCGCCTGTCAGAACGCAAAACTTCTCTTGCGTAGATATAAAAATTAACAAACTTATCTGATGGAAAGCTTTTTGCTTAAACTAGAATCGATACACGTCGAACGAAGCCTGGTTTTAACAGTGGGGCTTGATAGTGTAGAACTCGTATGCATGTCATTTATTTGAAAAGAAGGCGGTGGATGGCGAGCGGACAAGACTGGTTTTCCGTACTTACGGTTGATGTTTAACAGAACTACGGAATGGGACTTCTACGCCATGTTGAAGGTGCCACCAGAGCCCTGTAGGACGCACACTTGTTTGCGTCCCGTTTGTGGTACATACGTGAACAGAGAGCAAACATCGGGGGAAACAAGTGGAGGCAGTTGAACGGGGCTATAGTCTGACCTCATGCCCATCCCTCCACCCAACTTCCATTACAGAGAGAGTTGTTCTATCGGAGCGCGCGGCCCAATCCCTCATTGGCACGCGCATAGTTATAATACATGGACCCTCTATTCATTATAAAAAAAACCCCCGGGGCCGACATGCCACATATCTGGACAACACACGTTTAACAAACAGTCTGATGATATCGTTATTCACTGATCCCCAGGAGGACATGTACGGGACTGACTGCGTCACGGCTGTGTCTGCAGGATAGCGAGTGCCGAAGCGAAGCGCAGAGGAGCAATGGTCCGACGAGAAAGCAAGCAGCGAGACCTCAGCATATCAGATCGGACCGAGAGAAGGAAACGCAGTTCGGACGATATAAATCGTCGGTAATACACGGCGCTTATGGAATTGAAACTACGATGTATTGTATTTAGAATCTTTAGGATACAAGTTTCGGCTTGTTTGTCAGAGAGTGTTCGCCGATGTGTTCTGGTTCTTTCGAGTGGGTGCTGTCACAAACAACGATGCTAGCGATGCATGGCGAGTGAAACGGACACTTTTGAAACATAGAACAGAAAAGGAATTGTAGGTTAGGAAGCCTAAAAGAAACTTGCATTTAGGAAGCATATGCAAGTTTATCACCACGCTGTGTTCCGTTCAGGGTAGCCTAGTTTGGAAACGTCACAGGGACAACGTTTTACAGCCTTTAAATAAATTACAAGGTTCTTCGATGCTGCACTCTTACGTTCATATACCGAGAAGCCATCTTTAACTGATAGTTTATAGTGTTCTGTGGAGATGAAAAATTCTGTTATAATGTTAGGTTTCTAATGGTTCTTGAAAGCGCCGGGATTTTAGATGTTCTCTAAAAGAATAACATACAAAGTTTACATGGAGATTACCTGATCTCCCTCCCCGAGAATGATTGTTCTATAAAATTCTATTCGAACCATTTATTTTTTAAGAGTGGCCTCCTAAAATGAGTGAAGTGAGTTGATAATCAGAGTAGGCTACATGAACCATATTATGAACACCTTTTTTTCTAACTAATGAAGCCGTAATTTCTAGTTTCTTGTCAGTATGGTATTCTTTTAGCTCTTTGCTAATAAATTTATGTTACATTCATGAAAGTAATTTAGCATTTAAGGGCAATACAATGTTCTCAGCGATTTAATTTGCTTAATAAGGAACTGTACACGTAGGCCTATAGGCAATATTTATTTAGTTTTGTGTTTCATATAAGCTAGACTGTTTTTTATTTATTTTTTTTTATTTTATTTTATTGATTTAAGCTAACATGATTTAATAAAATGAATTAATTAGGCTATAATCAGTAATCGGTAGATTAGGGCTCTGCATCTATATCGTGCTTTTCATAAAGCACAACAAAATAAAGCACTGCAAAACCTACAAAAGTGTCCCATTGCCAAGACCCAAACAAAACCTTTAACAATTCGTCTGTTTTGCGTGAGAATAATTCTCTTTTGTCAATGGTAATGAAGTTACTTACGAGCCATCATTAAAAATCCTCACATTGGTTTGGTGTCGACGTGGTGTCTTCATTTAAATCGCGTTTTGTTAAAGTATTTACTGGCAACACAAAGATCGACCTAAAAGAAGAGAATCAGAGTATATGGTTTGAAAACAGAACAGTGAAAGACTGTTTATTGTTCTTCAGATTATTTTTAATCAGATGAATTTCATGATAATCAGGCCTGATCTGTTAGAAAGAAGTAACTTAATTTAGGAATTGCAAATGAAAATCTGCTTAGGTGCATTTATTGCTCGCCTACATCGATATATGAAGTAGAAATAATTTCTATCATTTTGCATTAAGAAAGCTTCGACGAAACACGGTAATTTTAACAGCATAAACCAAAACAGTAGAGTAGAATGAACAGTTTTTATATTATCAGAATTCATCATTTTTAAGCTGTTAGAAGGCAAGGCTTATTATTAATATTTAAAGATGTGTGTGTTTGTGTAGCTAGTTTATTTGTTTAACTTCTTTTACACAACTCAAAAAATCAAAGTGCTTTAGAGTCAACACACGTTTTTTTAAACCTACTACTGAACAAAATTAATTTTTTTTTTTTTTTTCATGTGAATATTTTTATTTAAAGAAATAAAACCATCTGCTCGCTCAAGTATTCGTGGAGAATCTAAAGAAATGTACTAAACAGTTAATTTGTCCATAAAGGTTGGCTGTTTTTTTCTTTTTTTTTGGCAGAAAAAGGAAATTTAAGACATTAAGAGTTAAAGCTCAAAGCACACTGTGTGCATTTCCAATACATTTAAGAAGAATATTACACTAACAAACTCTAAAGTATACTTAGGGATACCTAATATCATCTGTAATTTTAATCTGTATGAAAAGAGTAATTGGCATATTTTTTTTTTCTAAACGTGAAATTAATTGATAAATTATTTGCTTCATATTTTAAAACGAATATTTTAAAAAAATAAAAAAAACTAAAATAATAATCAATATTGACTTCAACAGTTTTACTCCATTGTATGCAATTATGTAGCTTAGAGCCTGTTTGTTCTCTCTCATTTTGGTCGACGTCCAACACGAATCATCCTTGTTGAGCTATTTGTGTTTGCCCTTTGGTGTCATCTTTCATTTTGCCTTCAAATGCCAATTCATTCAGGCCTCTACAGTAAACAATTGTCTAATAGCATTTTTAGCTTTCTTCTTTTGGGCCTCTGAGTGAACCGAGAAATTTATTCTAAGACCTATTACGTTGATTAACCTTTGTCTGTCTCATGTCGAAATCCATGATACAGCTAGTTACCAAAAACCACGTGCTTACCAGCTCTCTGAAAGAATACACCCTAAGGAATAAAAAACTACAAATCGGGGGCAAGTTTTAAATAAAAAGGGTAGTGAATCTTTGTAGTGGGGTCATACCATGCTGCGCGGGCCCACAGAATGTCTTTTTTTGATTTAAGAATTTGTGTTTAGTATCTGTCTCCATGAACAACAGTTTTTGTCCGTCTTTTCCCTGGGGACGCCAAAGGAATTTTTGTAATTTAATATATTAGGCTATTTAGTAAAATGAATTTATATCTAGAGATGAAATATTCTGGTGAAAACACTTTAAAGATACTTGCAACACGGCCTTAAGTTAATTTGTGCAACTCAAAGCCAACTAGATCAGTTTCAGAGGGTGGTAGCTTTCACCTTTTCGGTGTTAAGGGTTTTTACAGACCACCCACACAGTTACTGTGGAAGTTATGTACGACGAGCAAATGACCCACATATGTAACTACTTATGATATTGAACTGCTCACAAAAATAAAAACTGAGAATAAGAATGAAGACAACAACACCTGACCAACAAAATGTATTTTCAGAATAGTCTGTTATCCTATTTCTTTTTCTCACCTGTCACTTTTTTCTGAAATTTTTATCCAACAATATTCTTAATTCAATAAACATATTCACAGTGTTGGCAACATCAAGGCGATAAACAGAATAGTGTGATGAAAACAAACAATGAATAAATCTTCCACAGCATTTTATATTACGATAAAATAAATGATAAAAGATTCAACATTTAAAAAAAGGAACAGAGAAGGAAAAGAAAACGGAAAAGAAAAGAAAAGGGAAAAGGAAAAAACAAAACACAGCAACAAAACACACAACAGACACACAAAAACCACACACACCACACACACACCACACACACACAACGACAGCCTACACACACACACACACACACAAATACAATACAAACAGACAGAAAAATATAAAGGAAAATTCAATGGTACTTAACCGTTTTTTTTATGTGTGGACTCATAAACTTGGCCATCTCACTAAGTGATTATGTGTCTCCTAAATCTTATTTTATGATTTTCCTCTGAAAATTCTGACATGTGCATAATATTACCCACAAACCCAACCCCTTATGCGCTCATGTCACGTGAGCCAACAACCTATAGCACAACAGTTTCTAAATAGATGTAACATTAGGTCTTTTATATATAATCTAAACATGCAAATATATACAAACAAAAAATTTATTTAAATGCTGCTTATTTATTTTATGACAAATAATATTATTTTTTTGGCTTCCATACTGATCATACAATCTGATTTGAAACTTAAAAAAAATCTTTTTGAAGCTGTGTATTCTTGTTACAATAAAAGACATAGCGCTGTAACTATGGTCATAAATGTTCTTGATACATTATATAACTTACTGATTCGAGAGAAAATGCACACATGAACAGATTTAACTTTAAAGATAAAAGGTCAAATACCACTGTAAAGGCCTTTGATTTCTAGTGAAAACACACAGATTGTTTGTTTCTTCTTCTTCTTATGATCAAATATGATATGATTTAAAAAACAATTTGAAGTTAACTGTGGCTTTTATTACACATTTACCAAAGAAAAAGCAAAAAACAAAGAAAAAAAAAAAAAAAAGATGAAACATTTCTGTTACAAGATTGATTACACATTTTTTGCAGTGAGAGAGATAAGATGTTTCACTCAACAACAAATGTCAAGGTGAAGAGGGGAAATTAGTTGCTTCAAATTCATCAGGAAAAATAAGAGTGTTTGATTAGCAATGGAGAGTTCCAGATATGTCAATCAAAGACTCAATTTGCCCTCAAGTGCTGACAGTGCAGCCTTATGAATTGTATACTAAAAACATTGGAAATCAATATCCCGCTAAAGAATTTCATTAAGCTGCTTCAAACCGTATAATTCAATAGATAGGTCGCATACTTTGATGGATTGTGCCAAAAAAAAATTATCGTCGGACAGTCTTGGAGGCAATCTGAGCACACCAGAGGTACATGAACTTTCATGTAATTGAGTAAAGTGTGTCACAATGTGAATTTTTGAGTTGGCTATAAGGCATTTGTCAACATCCGCCAACGCATAGCTGTTGAAAAAATCGCAAATCATCATCACAAAAATTTCTATTTCCAGAACGCTTTCCACCTCTGATTTGTCTTTACAATCTGCCCAAAGCGCATTGATACTTTGAGGAAGGGCGATGAAGAGGGGACAGCAGCAAAGCAGAGCTGTGACTGAATTCTCAAGGTGGTCCGAAAAATGCTGGTAGACGTAGCAACAAGCAGAAGTGGAACGGAAATGACCCCCCACTGGTGCTAGATAGTAAAGGACGAATGGAACGAGCAGAAGGCCCAATTTTCCCGAGGGATCAGGCCGAACAAGAGTCCCCTTGAGTGCCCACAGTGATCTCAGCGCACAGAAATGAGAGAGGTCAGTGGAGCTCAACTCTGAGAAGTCTCGGATGAGACAAAAAAAGGGTCGAACGAGATGCACTTGAGGAAAATGACATCTATACGACCTGACGATGAACAACGGATATAAAGTTTGGCTCGTCCCGAGCACTTTGAAACCATCAAACCAAGCCCGATACCACTGACAATTGAAAACAAACACATCTCTCCCCTGGCACCACCTTTGGCTACCTAAGCACTCACCGCTATGACAATGGCCAGCAAGTCGCCAATAGGAGAAAGGTCACCTGGGAAAGACATCATCAAGGCCAATAGACCGAGTGGCCGTTTGGCTCAGTTCCCAGAGCACGATTTCCACACTGGTGCGGGGTCTGCAGGCAAAGCCTAAACTCAGCTGTGCCAATACCATGAATATGGAGGAGCCAGTTGATGGCACTGACAGCAAGCCAGCAGGTTCAGTCATAATACAGCTCATTGAGCAGAATCCCAAGCAAGGTTGCTGGTTTAATGGAATAGGCACAGCTACGCAGGTCGAAGCCGCCCTAATCCAAGGCCTCAAAAAGCCTGCCCTCTGACTTCTAAACACGTGACAATGTCCAGGGCATTCGACCTTCAAACCCCTGTTACTTCCATTATCTGGCGGTCATGGCCCCTTCATTGCATGGGGAAGGCTTCGTATATCCAAAGGCATCTTTGTATACTTTCACACCCCCCCCCCCCCCGACACACCCCCCCCCATATAAGGCCACCATTGATGTCTTTCCCTTCCCACAACAGCAGTGGAAAAAATCTCCGCATCTAGAGACACTGGAGCGTGTCAACTTGCTTTTCCGTAACTAAGTTCCAGGCCATAACATCTATTAAGCTCCAGGGGAGGACTTCCCCGCTCTTGTCCCCCACCTTGTTAGCGGATCACACTCCTAAGTCGTTAGCAACCCACCCTAGACACCCTATATAGGCCTCTTCTCCAAGGCCCACGCATTCAGATGGCCAGAGTAATCGCTCACCTTAGCCCTTCTCTGCAGCCTACCATTCCTATCTCAAAGCCCTCCAACGCTTCGAGTATCAATATTCCCTCAAATCCAGCTGGCCAGTGAGTTGCAAGCTCACTGCCCAGTGTGTCATTAGACCCACGTGCTGAGTTGAATTGAAAGATACCCGTAAGGGCAAACTGCCCAGTTGTCTCAATGTTTTGAATGACAGTTAAGTCACCAGTTTCCGAGAGACCCAGTCTATTCAGCCACCAGATGGCTAAGGTTTCTGCGCTAAAGGTGTTCGCAAGCGCCCAGTGGATAGGCGTACATTTCAGCTCCATTTGCGCATCGAGGCCCCCAACAGGCGAAAAGGCGCTTTCCAATGCAACTTTTTGTTGCTAAAACGTTTTTCTCGGAACAAATGGGGAGAAAGTCCCTCACAGGTCCAACCTTTGCCACACACAGCCGCAACGGTGGTGACGCGGAGAGAGTACCCTCCATCTGGTTCAGGATGAACCCGTAACCATGTACTCAGAATTATCTTGCCATATATCCTAACCGAGTTTGTCTGGATACCATAATCGGGGATGTCACTTTTCCTAGCAGGAGGGAAGGGAGGGATCCTTACTTGGTTTAGACAGCAAGCCTGTCTCTTCCACGGACAGCGTTTGCCCGTCCCTCAGTGGGTCTGCAGTTGCCACCCAACGTACCAGGTTATTGGAAAGGCTTAAGTGATTCATTGACAAGCCCAACCCTCTGAGAAGATCTCCACACAGGCCGTCGCCAGCCCACGGGAGGCTGAAACATGCCAGCCGCTCGCCCGCCCAATCCCCACCGGCACCTGAGACAGAATATGTCCACCCTTGCAGGCCGCATCCCCATACCCACCCCCCATAACCCAGATTGAAGTAAAACACAGGAACCTAGCTTCAACAACGAGGAACAGAAAGTTCACATGCCATCCAACCCAGTCGGACTAGACAACGCTAACAACCCCAACATCCTTGCATTCCCGCAGGTCACTATCCGAGCGTACAAGAGATCATCACACGGGTTTGAGGCTAAATGTAATGGGATGTCCACCCTGATGCTCCCTTCAGCTGATTATAAGTCGTTCCTATACTCCTCCACTCATCACGGAAATCAGGTTCAAGGCAAAGTTCCCATTTGGTTGGTTTCCAAGACTCTATGCAAACATCTGAGACCATCGAAGCTCCAACATCTTGTGTAAAACATCGACAGAAGATGATGGAACCCAATCCCTGTTTAATCTGCACCCCCGGCGTACTAAGCTGTCAGAGCGCGCTGTGAGATGCACTACCGCCGCATCCACAGGGGAGAGGCCATTTAAATGCAATGTTTGTGGACGAGCGTTCACGAACCAAAGGGTAACTTACAACCCCGACTTTGTGTGTCCACCTGTGTCAAATCCGCCTCTTCGTATTCAACATTCTTGCCCGATCTGTCTTCATAAAAGTTTTCAGAAGCAGTTGTGTGTTTTTTACCAGCAGCAATATACGCAATGCAACATGGGTGGCAGAGGCCGACCACTCCTCTTGCGAAACCATCTACGAGAAAGATAGCAGATATGGAGATTTTTGACCAGCATGAGCACTTATGATTGATGACGGCCTGGAGGATAGTTCCATTGAAGAGAGGGGATGTTGTTAGAGAACAATGACACACCCTGATCGCGTTTTCCCACAGACACAGAACAGTCCACCACATATCGCCTCACTTCCAACCAGTGTTACAGAACGTCAAATCGTAGTGTAAAGACTCATTCGTTTCAATCTCAGCCAATCAAATGGAAAAATGATGGTCCAGTGCGGACCTATGGATACCGATCTTCAAGGCCTCTGGGCTCTAACACCACTGGTTGAGAGGGAGAACCACATCATAAAACCTAGTTTAATGCCACAGTCGGCTATTTCTGTTCCCATTTCACCCTATCCCCACCAGTCCCCCTGAGTTCCAACATGAGCACTTAGTCCCTCTCTGAACTTCTCCTTTAAAAATAGTCCCAGATAAGCAACATCTATAGTAAAAATATGAAACAACAGATGGTCCCAGCCACAAATCCCGTCAACGGATGTGACTATTAATCAAAACAGGAATCCAGCCTATCAACTCTACAGTCAAGAAGAAAAACTCTTTCACATGCAGTGTTTTTCAATAAGGAACATGGTAAGCGAAAACTGCTATATGAGACCAGTAAAAACCTGTACACTAAAAAATTGCTCAGTGAAACCGAAGTAAAAACTTGAGAAAAAGATTTGCACGACAGTGATTTTAGTGTTTTTCGAAGACTAGAACATGTCCATTGAAAACCAGTAATTTTTATTTCTATTTTATTTTTCTTTCGAACAAACCTCCATTTTATGTCCTTGGGTTAGCTAGTAAGCATACGAAAAATAACATAATTTATTATTATTAGATGAAATGTTAGGTGAGGAAACGAGTAGAATGAACCGAGTTCTCAGTACGGGGCTTAGAAGTTATTCGTTCTGTACGAAGCAACACACACCACTGTAGTCATCATGTAGCTCAGAGCCTAAACACAAGCTCCACTCTTTACAACACAGCAACCACACAATTTTACAAAATAACAGAACTTCTGCTAAATCTATAACATGAACGGAACATTAAACCATCAGTAATTTTTCCTTTACCCCAGAAAACACATAAAATAACATTAGTTTTAAAATGTACTCTGGTACTGGCGTCAAATTCCTCAAGCATGCAGGCAATTGAAAATTCCACTCTCCCCGTTATGTCAACAAAAAGATTCATTTTAATCCTCAACACACATCCAGTTTCCAAATGTAAGTGATGTTAAAATAATGAAAGTACGTTGTGGTAAAATGGTCAAAAACAGTTTTTTCTTAGTAAAAACTATAAGCAGCAAAAATCTGTTGGCATTTTTTTTGTATAATTTGAATCCACTTTAAAGGTGAAGTGTGTCATGTTGTTTTTTTTTTGTTTAATCTTCCTATCCTTTGCTACATAGGTGCAGAGACCACTGTAAGTAAGCCATATTTCAGTTTGTACCTGAAATGGTGTTAAACATTGTGGGTGCTAACCAATGCCTGATCACCACAACATAGTTCTAACTAATGGTGTTAGTTTGGAGCTGGACTAGTCTGTTTTATTGCATGTACTGGAGGGTTCTAAAAAGAAATTATTAAGTATTATAAAAAATTTGAACTAAAACCCCTGGTGGCCCCAAAATTCTTCTGTTGGCATTATGTTGCCAGAAATGACACACTTCATTTTTAAACACTTAATATGACCGCAGTAATGGTAGTTATCGTGTTTTATTACACTGCTGATTTTATACTAATTTCTTTATTTTTTTGCGTTGCAGAAAAATGCTCAGAAGGTCTAAAGAACGGATACTAAACATTTTTTTTTTTGCCGCTGTGCAGTGAAACTGTGAGATTAGATGCTTGCAATAGACATACCATGCGCAAAGAGGGGCCTTTCCCTGCATTTGGCCTGCAGTCCCTCCCCTCTGCGCTCTGAGGTGCTGATACCTGCCCGTCACCTCACTCACTGGACCACCCCCGCTCCCAGACGGACCCCTAAGCACCACAACTGCAGTTTGCATGTGGGAAGAACTTCTCTTCGTGCCATTGCCTTGCAGAATCCACGAGCGCACACACACTGGCGAAAAACCCGTTTGCTGCTCTGTCTGCGTTCGAGCGTTCACACCACGGGTAATCTCACTGTATGTGTATGATCCTTATTGTGTTTTATTTAACAAGTGAGTAACTTCATTATATATGAGCTTTTAAAATTGTTTACATTTTTTAATTAAACATATTATTTGCTTTTATTCTTTATCATTTTCAATAAAATGCTACCATTGGTGAATTGGTAATGAGTTCCCAGCAGGTACAAAGCGATTTTTGCATGTGTGGACCAGGTCCTTGGTCAAAGTTCCCACTCACTTTCCCCCCCCTCTCCCTTTACGTCCAATTCGTCACCATCCTGTCCAATCATAAAAAAAGAATGACTAAATAAATATATAATTAATTAATAAAATACACATGGTGGTTTGTCGCAACGTGAGTCATTTTTGGTAATGATTACAGCTCATAGCTACAGACACCCAAATGCATGCAAATGTCATAGAAAAATTATTTGTTATTGATTTCTTTTTTCATTACATGTTGGTGGTCTACAGGTGGCAACATGGGCACCCATATGTGGAATAACCCCCCACTCCTGCCCGTAGAGGTAGGGGGACGTGCTGTCTGTTGGAAGTCAACGCCCAATTTCCCTTCTTGGCGTTGACGCCCTGAACTTCAGCGAAGCTATTTCATGAAGGATTTATGAAGCACGGGCCCATGAATGTTGGACCAAAACTTCTGGATCCGATATGCATCAGCTATAACTAATTGGCTTAGCAATGAGGAAACCATGAATAATCCGTCATTCAGAGATGTAGGAGTCCCCCAGCGTCCTGCCATTACTGTGGCCCACTGACAAGGCTAGCACTGGAAAACATCCCACCCAATTCACAAGTTGCCTTGGGAAACAACAGGCTTAGAGAGGGGTGCCTGGACAACACCGTTCTCCCATGATGATTGCTGACAAAAAAAGATATTGGAATCACATTAAAGTAAAGGTGACATATTCCTTTCTCCTTGCATAAGGAACATGTGGAAAATTTAAACATGGTCTTTGATTTTTTTTTACAATCAGATAAACTCTTTAGAATTTGCTTGCTTCAGGTGGGAAATGATTCATTTTATCTTATGCTATAATAAATGGGCACTTGGTTTTTTAATTTTATTGTTGTTAAACGGAGGCCACGGTTAGTTTTTCAGTTATGTCCACTGACTGTCTCAAACCTTACACCTTGATCCAAGGGCATTGTTGTAGAATGAAATTAGTATTTTTATGTTGTAACTCTGTATTTTTATTTATTTGCATTTTACCCTCTTATTTGCTGAATAAACATAACCCTATTCATGAGAAAGGGAACATGTTTGCATATATACTAGAAACTTTTTCATTCCCAAACTGTGGGTCCCTTAATATAGGCTACAGCTGAAAGTATGTAACTTAAAAAATCCCAGAGGACAAGATAAGAGCGACAATTCCTATGGCTTTTGAAAGTGATGTATTATGCCTTGACATCCCCACTGCATTTGCTGCGATGTGCCTTGGATGCAAACCGTTTATTTCATGCAAATCAGTTACACCACCATGAAAGCTAAGTGGTCCTTTTAGAGCTGCTATCACAATGAAACGTTTCATCGTATACCAGCCTATGCGAGTTTATTAATTAATGCTAATTATATGTTTTTATTGCTATTCTACGCCTTTATTTACAATTTTACAATAGCAAAATGAATGAGTGGGCCGAACATGAGAGCATGAGTAGAATATGACTGCTAATAAAGAGCTTGTCATTAAAAATACCCTTTAACACTTCGTTTTAAGGTTCAGTTTATCAATGAAGCCCTGGTGATGCACCTGAAATGTGTTTGCAGTGACAATTTCGATTTCACAATTTAAAAGTGTGTTTTCCCTATCAAGAACACAATAAATAAATGTTTCCCGAAACATTCACGTACAAGGGAATAAGAAAAAAGTTAAAACAATATACTTGTCTGTAAAAGTGTGGCTTCTGGTCTTATTTACCTACAAGCGTGGTCCATGTCATGGTCATTTTAAGTTGTTTTTTATTTTAGTTTCTTTGTATTGCGATTTGCCGTTATATAATATATTGTTGTCGTGTGTGGTGGAAATAAAAAACAAAAAATATGAACAAGCAGTTTTTTCATAAGATAGTTAATGGGGAAACAAGGGATTCAATGTGTCCTCTGCCTGACAAAGGAGAAACTATTTTTGTGTACTCAGATACATTATAACAAATAAAAAGTATACAAACACCAGGTATTGCTTGTTTCTGTCTGCACATCATTATTTTTACATGGTAACAGACTGAGGTTGTTGGTCTCACACACTTCAACGGACTGAACTGGGAATTTTATTTCTAAGACGCAATATTGCTTTACACTCCTCAATAAATAAATCTCAAACGAATTTTTTTTTTGTTTTGTGTCACCTTTACTTGTATGGTGTGGTGTCGTCATCCTTTATCTCTTTTTGTGTCCTCCTCGGTGGTTTTGTCTGTATTGTGACAAACTTGAGAGAGACATTTTTAATTACAACAGTGCGATTAGGTAATTATCATTAACTGTTCTTTTAAATGATAACAATTGTGGTAACACAGCCTTCACAGAAAAAACGGGCAAGACAACACCTGGTAATATGCCTAATGTGAAATAAACCATCACCGGAAGCCCATAAATTCAAAACCAAGAGTAATAGATCATTAAGCACCATAACTAAAATAAACCCTTTAGAATCACATTTTCAGATTACCAGCATATATCCCCCTCACTCTGTCCGTACGTGACGACATTCATACGTAACCGAGCAAAGATGGCAGAACAGCATCCTTTGAATCCTGTACGGAAGAATTCAGAAAAACTTCGTTTCTATGCTGGCAGCCTGCCAGGTATTAGACGGATGCATATTCATCTCAACCACCTCTTTTAAACACTATAGCGTCATTCTTTGAGTTTTTCCCAAAAACGTATGTGTAGATATTGGTGTTGGTTTTCTGCGGCGGTTCCGTGGCTTGCAGTTGGGGGGCCCCCTACGGGCTAACGCTAGCGGCAGTGTCAATTCAGCAGCGCGAGCTGTCAGTGTCAATTACAGTTGATAGACATGAGAGGATGCAAGACTCCTCGAGGAGATGTGAATATAATCATGTGAGATGTTTGTCACTTCGGTTTTCCTACTCAGAGGAGACATCTTAGGTACACATTCATTGGGGCGTATTATAAGCAACACGCTCATGAAGGATATTCTGTAGATGTAAGTACATTTATGGAGCGTCTCATATAAAATAACATAGAATATGTCTATATGAGCATTCCAGAACATTGATTAAGCACCACATAGCAGCTTAAAACAATTCACGTGCGGCAGGTGCGTTCATAGAAAATGTCCTAAGCTTTTTGGTTTATCAGACCACCTTATGAGGCTTTGTTTATTTATGGCATGTCTCATACAGCATCTGATGCGCCTTGGAATATGGCGAAGACATACCATGTTCTTGTGATGCTGAAGCTTGACAAGATATCGCTGTAAGCTGTTTTCCACGGCTTATGCAGGGGCAAATATGTCAAAAGATCTTCATTTAGAAACTAATGTCCATCTGGTTTTCTAGACCGCATAAACAGCCTAAAAGCAATTGGGATCTGTATTTATGGCATCCAGCTGTTTGTCAAATGCTGACAGTCTAAGGGCCACTTGTGGCATTGCTGCTGGTATGGACAAAAACCAAATGCTTGTAATTTGATTTCTGGTGTTTGGGGTAATGCTATTGCACATAATCACTTTGTGAATCGTTTTGTGTTTATAGAGGAGGAAGAAAGGAGAGCAGAAAGAACTGACCACAGTTAGGAAAGATTAATTGGACCACCAGCTATGTTTGGCTCATACTTTGCTTATTCTGTTGTCATTCTTTGATTTATATGGGTGGTTAAGCAGATTTGATGGTGATCTGATTTCTTTTATCATACAATTGAATACAAATATCAGTGGTGGGCCTGCAGGCTTCGAATCTCTTACCCTGGCCCTGCTAGACTATCATTTTATGATTACAACGGTCAGCTAACTTAGTTGTCCTTATTTGTATTATTATTACACCCATTCTGCTTGACCGCTGTCGAGACGGGTTAACCTAAAAGCATTTTCAAAAAAAAATTTAAAAGAATTTTTTTTTTGTGAAAACTTTTTAAAAATTGTATTGTGGCCATCCTTTTAATTTTTTGCCTTTTGGTTTTTTTGTCTGTATTGTGAAACAAACTTGAAAAGGGGCCCCCATTTTAAAAACCCAAAAAAACAAGGGAAATATTACGAAATTAAATAAAAAATTTGGAAAAAACTTAAAAGCCAAGAACCCCTGTTTCCTGTGTAAAAACAAACCCTTTTAAATTTTTAATTTGAAATTTTTTAAAAAAATTTTTAATAAATTTTTTCAAAATCCTTTTTTGTTTCAAAAACATTTTTAAAGAATTTTAAATTTTTTATCCCTCACTTATTCGACGGACCCATTATCGAACCGGGGGAAAAGTGGAAGAAAAATCCCAAATCGTCCGGAAGAACAAAAATTTCTATTTTTTTTCTAAAACTTGGATGTGTTATTTTTAAAACTTTTTTAAACCAGAGACCACCCCATTGAGTTTACAAAAAAGGATGGAAAAGAATTAAAGGTTTTTCCCGGGTTCAAGCATTTTTATATGTGAACAATTTCATTTAGGCTGTTTTTACATAAAAACATTGATAAACAAGCGTAGAGCCAAAAATATGGCAACAGCTTGTTTTTTAAGAAAAATGTAGTGGTGATCTGTTTTCTTTATCAACAGTTCAGTAAGTGCGAAATTTTTTTCTACAAGGGGGCGTGGGTGGTTGTGGAGGTCAATATGTTTCACACCTCTGAACTCTAAAATGTTTTTCTTCCGGGTCATTCTTTGGGGAAAAAAGGGGGAGTTTTGTTTTTAAAACCCCTGGGATTAAGTTTGTGGGGTTTTAATGTCCTCCTTTGAAAGTTTACGCTTTTTAAAAATTTTAAACAGACATGATATCACTTGAGAGGCCTGTTCGTCAGCACATTTTGAGGCTGGTGGGTATTTTTTGTTTTTTCAGTGTAAACTGCAAAAGGCTCTCAGTTTTACAGGGGTCACGGGGCCTAATTGATGAATTAAATCTATGCAAAAGTTAGATAAAAAGGAGCGGCAGGTTTTAACGCAAAAGCTAAAGGGGTCTGGTGCAGAAACGGCCGGGCTTTTTGTGTGGGTGGAAGTTGATACCCCCTTGGGACGGGCTGTTTTAGAGGCACAATAGCTTCTGTGATCTGGGTTTGAGACTCGTTCGATAAGGGAACACAGTTTAGAGAGGAACAAACCCCTCGACCTGATTTTTTTTTCCACTCATCATGGGCGCCTTCAAAAAAGCCCTTTTTTCATTGCTAATGCTTTTTAAAGTTGAAGGTAAAATGAAGGGGGAATGCTTTTTTGGGAAACAAACAGTGTTGTTTTTTACTTTTGGACGTTTAATTTTAAAATTTAAAAAAAAAAAATGTTTTTTTTTTGTATTTTGCAGATATTTACATTTCCTTTAAATTTTTAAAAATGAAAAGGCTATAAAATTTTTTTTTCATAATAATTATTATAGCTTAACACACTTTTTTGTCCAATTTACAATGTTTAGGTACGATGAAGACAATTTAAACCCTTGAGAGATGCCCTTGATGTTCAAGGGCTTTGAAAAACAAAAGGACTATCAGACCCCGCCCAAGCCGAGGAGTCGAAAAGCGAGGATTGGTTCCTCTGGGTGGATGGAAGGCCCCGGCCCCGGGTAAAGCCACTGAGGGCTCAATTATATTTAAGTTTAAAAATTTTCCCTTAAATATCTAAGTGCTTTTAAAAGGATGTTTACCCAAAAATGAAAATTGCCCATTTTTACTCACCTAAAAACATCCTGGGGTATATGATTTTCTTCTTTCAGACAATCCATTTGGGAGTTATATTAAAATTGTCCTTGCTTTTAAAAGCAAGAATTGAGTAGGTGGGGTTTTTTAAACAGCCAAAAGTATGAAAAAAGCACTTATCCAAAATAAAACTGCCTAAAACACCCGGGGGGTAAATAAAGGGCCCCTGAGTGCATGAGGGTTTTTTTTTTAAGAAAAAATCAATTTATATTTATTTTGATTATTGTTTAATATCATGTTTTAAATTTTGATTTTTTTTTTTAATTGTTGGGCGACTAATAGAAATAGTTTTAATGAAAACTTCAAAACATTTTGGCCCTTTACTTTTTTTTAATAAAGTCACCTTGTCGGGGACCTATTGTGTGGTATGTGTGTTTTGGCCAGGTTGGTCGCTCCTTTCTAACGACCGTAACTGTGCTGAATAAAAACCACACACAGGCCCTTTTTTTTTGGTTGAGGTGCCTTGCGATCATCAGTCAAAAGGTCAAACACCCAACGAAAATTTGTTTATCCCCAACGTTTTCAACAAGCTAATGTTTTTTTGGATTTGCTTTCCCACAATATCTCAAGCCTTTTGTGGCATAAAGACATGTGACACAAGTGTGTTAAAAAGAAATTTTTCGTTTTTGTTATAAAATGTTGTGCTTGATTTCTTATTATGCCACATTAGCAGGCCATCTCAATTGTGTGGGTATTGTTTTTTTTTTCTTCTCCTAATAACAAATGGTTTTCGCAACAGCTGACCGTTTCTGCTTCCAGTAATTTTCTGTGTTTAGAAAAGGATTAAAAAAATGAACAAAAATTCAAGCAGAATAATCGCTTATTAAAACGGCCCTATTTTTTGAACTACATTCATTTACAAATAACTTTTATGAACGGGCGCGGGCACTTACAGACAGGAGAAAAAGGGGGCCAAAAAAAAAATTTTATATTTTTTTAAAGGTTTATGAAATTTTGTTCAGGACCAAACCAATCGCCGACTTGTAACTGGCAAAAAACCCGGGCGGTACCCACCCCGTCACCAGGGATGGAAAACCCTAAAATAAAAAAATGAATATGAAGGTCAAAAAAGTTTTTTGGCGCTTCTCTGACCTACAGCGAATCAGAGTTTTCGTTTTGTAGGGGGGGTTTTTTTGGCGGTCACGGTTTGTTGTTTCTTTGGTATCGAAAGGGAGCATAGAATCTGCAGCCAGATGATTTTTGAAATTTTTGTCATTCACAAAATTATATCAACCTAAACTCCCTTTTTTATATTTCATATTACGAAGCAAAATATTTAAACCATCTCAAAAATTTCCTTTTACATCTTCTTTTTTTTTAAAGGTTTCCGGTCTACTTTTGAGTCTTTTTCTTGGGGGGAATTTTTCTGTGATTGTTTAAGTTCAAGTGAAAAACGACTAAGCTGTTTTTCCTCTCTGTAACATCCTTTTTTAAATTTTGCATTAACGCATTTGGATTTCAAGTGGAATCAAGGGATATCCGGCTGGGATAAATTTCCCCCAAAAAGGTCTCAGGTTTTTTCAAGGCGTTTTAAAGGTTTAACAGGGTGAAAATTCAAGAAAATACCGGTTTTCAGGAAACCCCAAAATTAGGGTAATGACCAGTCTTGAATTTGAAATTATTTCGGTCGGGATATTTTTAAATAAAGCCCTTTTACTGGAAACCCAGGCCTGAACGCCTGTAGCACTGTGTCCCCCTTTTAAGGAATTTGTCTAATACGGGGATGACTTTTCCCCGGGTCTTTTCCGCAGTTTTGAATGTCTGGTTAACATGTCGCAAAAAAGGGGAGCTGAAAGCTGGGACAGGTGGCTGGGACATCCCGAAAAATTGAAGAGAAGACCCCAAAAATGCCACAAGAACAGAAAAAAAACATTGTCATTTTGTGCCAGGGGTGGCGGTAAAAAAACCTGCATGTTTTTTTTTTTTTGGGGTTTCCAGAGTGCAAAAATTGAAAAATTTTTTTTTAATTTTTGTAAAATTTTTGTATTGCGTTTTTACATTTTTGTTATGTTTATCTTTTATTTAAAATTAATTCATTTTTTGTTTTATTTTAGTCTTTTTTTTATTTGAATATTTTCTTTTCAAAGGCGCGAATGTTTTTTTTTTTTTTGTGTTTTTTTTTTTTTTTTTTTTGCAGCTCTCCGGGGGTTTTTTAAGTAAATTCTACCCTTTGTACGCAAGAAATTTTTTGCTCAGTAATCGGGTTAATTGAAACACTGTGAAGTGGGGGGTAACAGCAATCTAAGATCTTTTCCATGGGGTGTAAGTGATCACTGTATTATGACTGCTGGGGTGCTTTTTCAGTGGAACGCCTCTGTATGTGCCCCTTTGGGAAAGAATTTGCACTTGTTAAAGAAATTTTGTATAAGCCAATCAGGTGCCCCCAAAAACTGTGTTAAATGTTTTTTATCGTCGTTTCCTTACATTTTTTGATTAAATTTTTCTGGTTTTATCAAATTTCATCAAAATAAGGTATGATGATTTTTATTTTTGGTGCTTTTTGTTTCTTTTTTTTTTAGGCTTTTTCCCGCAGTTTAAATTCTTCCTCAACTTTTATTTTTTGGGAGTAGCTTTTCTATTTGTTCCCTCGTGAAGATAGGTATTTGTACACCTACGGGCCCCCCCGGGAGTAATAAACCCCACAAAAATGGGAATTTAAAACTAAAATGTAATTCATCACACTCTTGTTTTTCCCCCTTTTTTTTTTTTCTTCTTTTTGTCCAGGGCTTTGTGTTGGTTCACCATGGTGAGAGAAGTTTACGGTTTGGGCTGCGGGGAGACAAAGAGATGAATTCCCCGCTGTACATAAACTCACAGTGAGAGGGACCACAGTATACACATCCGTGATTTATTTCCCATACACAGCGATCCTGTTTGAGCCCCTTGACCCAAGAGTTACTCATTGGAACTATAAAGAAATTAAACGGAAAAAACATGTAAATTGGTTTTCTGCCTTTTTTTGGGGTTTGTGCTGTTTAGACATCTAAAAAAGTTTTTTTCAGGTTTTGCCTTGTTGTAAAATTTTGGGGAAATTAGTATTTTATCATTGATTTAAAATAAACTCTATTTATTTTTATTAACTTTATTTTTTTTAAAGTAAGGGGGCAAAAAAGCATTATTGGGTTTTTATTGTATTTGCATTGTCTCACTGGTCAAAATACATCAAAAGCACGAAAAAAATGCAATTTAGTAAATTTGGCAAAAGCAAATTTTTTAGCTTTGGAATATTCCATGTGTAAAGGTCCCTGCCTCTGTTTTACCCTGGGCAACTTCCCTTTTTGATCTTTGGGTAATTTAATTTCACCCTACAAAGAAAAGCAACGTTTGTAAACGCCTTGTTGGGGGTTTAATTTAGGGAAAAAATTTTTCCCTTAAAAAAAAGTCTTTCTTCCCTTAGTGGGAAACGGGTACTCTGCTTGGGGCTTTTGTCTTATGTATGGCTTTGTGGCCTTGTTTAGTCTCACCAGCCTAAATGTTCCGGCAAATTTTTTTTTTGAAAAAAAAAAAAAGTGTTAATTTTTTGATATGTTTTAAAATTGTCAATCCCAATATTTACATTTTAAAAAAATGTTTTTATTCAATATAAATTTTCCCAGGTCTAATTTATTATCTATGGCTAAATAATTTATTTCTAATTACAATTATTTTCCACTTATTTTTAGGGAAGGGCCAAGTAAAGAGCTGACATACATTGGGGATTTTAAACATTGTGGGGAAGGTTTTTTTGTCCTTTTTTTTTTTTTTTTTTCCCCTCCCCTCTTTGTTTTTGAAAATCAGCTAAACTTTCTGCTACGGACCGCACATGAAATCCTCTTCTTTTTTCAGTGGGACGGTCCTCTCTCCCCCGCTGTCTGTGGTTCGCTTTAATTGCTTGCTAGAGAAATGACCTTGTTCAATTTTTCAACACACGCAAAATAGGACTAACTTTACAAACGGGGTCAAAAAATACCTATATGCCCACATTATTGCTAAGTTCGCATAAATATATATTAAAATTTTTAAGATTCTAAGCTGCCTAGGGGGCAAGTCTGGTGGATAGTAAAGGGAAAACCCCTGTGCCCTTTACTGATGTGTAATGTTTTTTTTTTATGATCAGAAATTCCCGTTTGATATATTTTTTTGGAAAATCAGAGAAGACCGTGAGTTTTCCCCTTACATCAAGAAGCTTTGGGCTTTCAGACGGTAACTACTTGTGTCATTAGCATGGTTTCCAAATGTGCCTGGGGGGCACCTTGTAGCCCCTATGGAACCTGTGAGCCGCTTTAAGCCATTCTATAAAAAGAAGTTTTTTAGTTAATTTTTATATCATATAAAAAAAAGATAACAGTTGTTTCTAAAATTTATGAAGTCCCAAAACAGTTTTTCTGATTTACTATGCAAGTCCATTACTTTTTCGACCAAAATGTCCAAAGTTTGGCTTAATTTTTTAAAAAGTATCTATTGTTTTTTTTTTGTAAGTGATGTTTCTTGAAAGTATTTTTAAAAGCTCCCCTTTGGTTTTTATATTTTGTTGAAGTGAACATGCCGGTGCTTTCATTTTCTGTTTAAAATGGACTTTTAAATTTTGCATCTGAGTAAAATGTTCTCTGTGTGAGAGGAGAGAGGGGGCCATATTACCATGTTTACCCGGCACTACCTATAAATGAAGTCACTTTTTATACATTTTAAAGTATTTTTGGGGTTACAGTTTTTACCAGATGCTAAAATCAGAAGGCTTTTTTTTGTGTATCTGATGTCCATAAGCAGTGTGTCCAGGGTTTTTTTTATTATTTATTTTTTATTTTTTTAAACTATGTAAAACTGTAGCTCTTAAAGAACTTTAAAAGTTAAAATTTTTTTTAAAATTTGGAAAAGAATATTTTAAAAACCCTTTTTTAGTCTTTTATGTTCTAAAATTTTTGCTTATTCATTTTCATATTTTTTGTAAGATTTTTTTTTTATATTAAATATTTTCAGATTTTCCATATGTCACATATTTTCAGATTTATTAATTTTTAAAAAGGACAATTAAAAAAGAATTTTAATTATATATATATTTTATAAGCATTTGCCATGTCTTAGTGAGCAGATGCCTTTTGAGTTAAAGGAAAATGAATTTTCCATATTTACCCGGGGGAACAGTTTTTTTAAAAATTTTTTCAACCCGGAAGTCTTTTTAGGGTCCCCTTTTTAAAAAAATTTTTATAATCTTATCTATTCAATTTCCCAATTTTTTTTTCTTTTCTTAAAAATACATATAAATTTTTTTTTTTAAGAAAATGATCCCAAAAGGTTTTTTACAGGTTGGCCAAGCAAATTTGATAAGTTTGTGTTCTTTAGGAGTTGATGAAAAGGGGTTTTTTCCCGGAGTTAAAGACAATGACCTTTTGTTTCGCCTACTGTTAATCCCTTTTTGTCCAAGATCAATAGAAAAATATGTTAAAAATTTGAGCTCTTTGTTATAGGGGCCGGTTTTTCCAAACAATGGCCCTTCACGTATGTCTTTAGCCCTCTCACTTTCTGTCTGTAAATAAAGAAATACCAGGATAGTATTGGGTTTTTCCAAAATTAGTTTTTTTTATAAGTAAACTTTTCTGTCAGATTTAAGATAATTTTTTTTTTCCCGGTTTGTGTTTTATTAGAACGGATCAGCGGGGAAGACAGACGGAAGTGCGTCACTTTGCTTGCATCAAAGACTTCCGCCTTTGGGGTAGATTGCCTTTCACAAAAAAGTGCATATTTAATATTGCCATGATTTATCCTGTTTAAAATAAAAATTTTGGGATTCACAAGTTCCCTTGTAGAAATACAAGTTATGATCTAGTCCTAGTCTTTACTTTTAATTTTTAATGGAATTTTTGTTGGGACATATAAATGTTTTTATACCAAAGTATCTGTGAGTTGTGGGTTTAAAATTGGGTTTATGTTTTTTTTCAATTTTCTCAAATAAATAATTATGAAAAAATAGTATGTAAGATGATTTATCACCCATCTATTCAGCAAAAAACGTGATCCCAAATCACCTCGTCCTTCTGTTCGGGTTTTCGGAGGGTCGTAACTTTCCCCCGAGCCAGTGAGTGATGTGTCCCACACTCAACTCTCAGGGTATATACGGCTCTTTTTATTCAGTGTATTGATTTTTTCCGGGGGTTTTTTTCCCTGGGCCGGAACTTTACCCCCGGGGGAAACTGGGAAACCCCAAAAAGGCCGTCTCCCGGGGCCGGGGGGGGACACTACCTCGAGCAAGGGTTCCCTTTTTTTTTGTTTTCCAAAAAACTTTAAATTTATCACAGAATTAAAAATTTTAAAAGTCCCAATGATTGCTGTAAAAACGTAGGGGCGTGGATCGGGTGCTGGTGGGCTTTTACTCGATCGCAAAATCCCTGTTTTTTTTATACTTTGGGAAGCATCAAAGCAAAACTTTTAATTTAACAACCTGTCGTTTTTTTTTGATTTTAAATTTCTTGTTTTGTCTGCATTACTGTTTTGTTTGAAATTGACGTGGCGGATGTAGAAGGGGCTTTTTTTCATGAGAACACTCTGATTCTTTTCCTTTTAGCCGCCCTAACTTTCACGAACGGAGGTTTATCGGATGACTTTCTGGTGCTGTTTATTCTTTTATGTTTTTTTTTGACCCCTCGCTCTGTCCCAGGATCTCTTCTCCCTCACGCGACGTTCCCCCGAAGCCCCAGTGGAAATTCACAGTTTTGGGGGAATTACAAGGGTAGAAAAAAACCCGTTTTTGAAGGGAAATTTTTTCGAGGGTTTTTACATGAGCTTGCGTCACAGCCCCAATTTTTAAAACCCCCGTTGCTTTTTGTAGAGGTATTTTTGTGTTTTTGCCATAAACAAACCCAACCGCGTTTTTTAATTTCACTTAAAAACTGGATTTCAAAATTCCGTTTGCAGCTTGAGTGAAATGTTCCCCGGAAGTAAAAACCACCCAACGACACTTTCCTTTCAACGGATAATCACGGTTGTTGGCTCGTCCATCCATTGGGTGAGCACAGTTCCTTATTCAGCAGAAGCCAGTACCCGAAAAGAGGAGGGAGGAAAAAAAGGAAAAAAAAGGGGCCCCCCCCATGAAGCCTGTCTTTGTTTGAATTTCGCCTTGGCCACCAGCATGCGGGGCGGGAAGACACCCCCGCCTGATTTCACCCTCCTGACCTTTCTTTCAAAAATCTGGTTTAAGGGACACCTTCCAAATGCTTTTTTTCCCCAAACAGTTTTTTACTACCCCATTCCTTGCCCCTTTTATTGGCACTTCAGTGTTTTTATTTTTTTAAAAGGAGTTTTTCTTTCCAAAAATGTTGCTATTACTTACTAAACCGTTATTTTTTTAACTTTGTTTCTGTAAACCCAAAAAAATTTTTTTGTGAAGAATATTCTTATTAAATGTAATAAAAAGGAATGAGCACGGGGACGTCTTTTTAAAATGAAAAAAAAGCACTGAAAAAAGCGATAATTTGGGGAAATGACAGGGGGGGAGTAAATGATAAAAAAAATTTTTTTTTTTGGTGAACTGTCCCTTTAAAAAATTTTTGGGGGTTTCCCAACGTAAATTAGCCCCTCCCATGACTTTTTAATCCATTATTAATCACCTGATTGATCGCTTCTGCCTTGTATTATTCTCATTTGTAAGTCAATTGGATTACAAACAATCTATAAATGTATGCGAATAATGAGTTCAATTCTTAAGTGAGCTAGTCACGTCGCACGCCAAATATTTGTTGTAGTAGCTGAGAGGGCTCGTTACATTTTAGTCTGAGTAGCCTCTGCCGAGTGTTCACTGCCCTTATTTTATTCTTCTCTGCGCTCTGTATGGCCTCGGTATTGAAAACAGGTGTGGCTGATGTGGCGTTTATTATAGAGTTATACATTGGGAAATTAAGCCAACATTCTCGTTGCGAGAAAAAACAATTGCATAATGCTTTTATAAAGAAACGTTTCTTTTAGTGGAAGGTTATGGGTTTAGCAGTTAATTTGCCTGAATTTCAGCTTTATACATAGTTCCTGAGTTTATACATATTATAAAGTTTGCGGTTCGACAGGTTTTTTAAAGTCTTTTAAGGCTCACCAAGTCTGCCATTTATTTGCATTTACAATATACAGTATTATTACAATAACCCCCCAAAAAAAAATGTTTTTAAGAATACCTTGATTACAGTTTTTTAGGATTCTTTAATGAATCGAAATTTCAAAACAACAGAATTTATGTTGAAAAGAGGAATTTGTAATGTAAGATGTCTGTTACCTTTTGATCAATTAAATGTGCCTTACGAGACACATTAAAAAGAGCACTGATATATAAGGATATATTATAATATATATATATATATCCCAAAACCAGTGTAAAATGGTAGCGTAAAAATAATGGAAAGGAAAAAAAAAAAAACAAAAATGCAAAACAAAATATTTATATATATGTATTATATATATTAATATATATAATATATTAATACGATATATATATATATGATATCTCGCTACCAATATATATATATATAGAGATTATATTATCTATATAATATATTTATATATATATATATAGTTGTCTATATTCTATTATATATATATATATATAGTATATATGTATAGATATTATCTATAATATATAATTTAGTTCCTTTAGCAGACAACTTTTATCCAAAGCGAATTACAAATGAGGACAATGGAAGCAATCCAAAACAACAAAAGACAATGCTATATAAGTGTATATACGATAGATATATATATATAAATTATATATATTATATATATATATGCGAATTTTTTTCTTGATTTTTATAGCTAAATAAATGGATTGGCTGTTAGTTCACCGCCAAACATGATGTGTCATAATCTATGTCGTTTTTCGTTAAACACATTAGAAGATATTCTGAGAAATTGTACTCAAACAATTTGATGCGTATTATCCTTCCATTGTAGGGACAAAAAACAGAGATATTCTCAAAATACTGTCTTTTATCTTACAGATGACTGTATAGAGACATACAGGTTTAGAACAATTAAAATAAGGACATCATTGTCATTTTTGGATGAGCTATCCTTTAAGGTTATGACTGTTTTTATGACTTAAATATGACGGAGCCAAATTGTTTCGAATTCAAACTGTCAGATTCACTGCTGCAGGAATAAAGAATTGTGGAATGCACATCTTGGAAACTGTGTCTTTCCATGTTCACTAAAACTTATAATTATCCCTTATAAGTTTCATAGAAGTTTTATGCGTTAAATATGGAATTATGATTTATGGGTTTAAAACACTCCCATTTCTTTGAGCCTTATCACCTGAAAACTCTTTCTAAGTTTAGCCAGTCTGCAAAGGTTGGCATTGCTACATCTGTTGGGCCAGAAAGAGGAGAGAAAATGCAAAGAACAAGTGGGCCGGCTTGAATAGAGGGACAACATCTGCTGCTCAGCTATATCTGCGTCATGTAGCGCATGTCTGCCGCTGCTGAGATTGTGTTGTGGCCACCTCATGTCTCACGGTATATTATGCCCTAATGACAAGAGGATAATTAGATATCATCCATAGGTACACCAGCCGCAACATGTTATGTGGAAAAAAAAGCGTTTAAAGATTTAATTTCTGGGCTTCTCCCGATGTATGGCCTGGCGGTCAGAAATTCTGTTCTGTTTCTGCATCAGACACAGAGCGTGCTAACACTAACGA
This sequence comes from Cyprinus carpio, assembly GCF_018340385.1. Taxonomy (NCBI): domain Eukaryota; kingdom Metazoa; phylum Chordata; class Actinopteri; order Cypriniformes; family Cyprinidae; genus Cyprinus; species Cyprinus carpio. The sequence goes on from NC_056615.1 coordinate 19,404,590, forward strand.
GGCCAATATTATGAATGTTCAGCATGGCGCTGGTTTGTACCAACCCAAGGCAAATCAAGGTCAAACCGATTTCAACCGTGCACTCTAAATGGACTGTGTCGCTTTAAACCCGGGCATTAGTGTAATTCAATCCGACCGATTATAATTACCCTACTTTAGTTCGTCGTGATGACAGTTTAAGCGATTCATTATTTGTGCTTTGAGTATTTGTCATTTTTTATTGACAATGCTTTTTACAGGCCATAATTGATTAACCGCGTTTTCCTGTGTAGATAAACACATTAAATAATCAAAAACAGGACTGGACTAATGTACGACCTCGGTCCCCAGGAGGTGACTGTTGCCCCTTCCAATCCATGAGAGCTTGAGCTGTTAGAACACCCTGTGGGCCAGCACTGTGGTGGCATCTGGTAAGCAAACCCAGTACTTTTCCACACCAAATTTCGTTCATAGAATAATAAGGGAAAAAGCACAAAGACTCAGAGGTCTGAAAATAGTCATCCACAGCCCCCCTTGGTCAAATAGCAATGTGCGTATTGTGTTGTAGATAGTAGACCAAGAGTGTGCCGTTGGTTATTAACAAGGCGAATCGCCATCATCACTCAAGGACCCCCTTCGTTCTATCCAGTTTGGTTTCAAATTGAGATTTCGGCCAGGACTCATCTGCTACTATGAAAACACAATCATGATGTACGAGCAGAGAAATATGAGGAAAGGCCCGTTAACTGGGGAAGACAAAGTGTCTGGCTTTTTGCCAGTCCTTGTCCCAGCGGTGTTCAATGAAACGTGTCCCCAAAGAACAGAGTTCCGAGTCGGTTTTTGCTTGCTACGATTTGCTCCGAAATCTCTATGGGTCGGTTGTTTAGAAATCTGATTCAGTCCAACAAAATAGCCGGGACTATTCCTTCAAGCGGCCTGCGTGTGTGCCAGCGATAGGCCCTTCACTGATCTGTGGTTTGTCCCTGTCTTGGTTCACAAGGGGGTTTTTAGAGGGTTCTTCTTATGTTCCCCACCATGGGGTGACCTTCAGCGGCGAAAGTCCTTCCATATCTCCCCGACAAAACACCGTCTGGTGACGTCATCCCATACAACCGAGCAGACCCAAAACCAAAACACCCTGGAGAGAGTAGGTAAAATGATATGCCCTGTAGGTACCCAGCCCATTAAAGACCCCCTTGGAGAGCGCCTAGGTTTCGTTGACTTCATACAACATGAAACGATTATGTCAAGCTTAAAGAAATCGAGAAATATTTAAGGAAGTTTTATTGTTGGTTGTACTGTGTTTTATACCAAAAGTTGGAATTCGTGCTTCCTTGTTCAGAGGTGAGGCTAGATAATCCATCAGTAATTGAGTTTACTTTAATGGAATAAGGCCATTACCCAAATCAAGCACCATTGATTTGACTATAATAGGCCTCATTGTACGGGTTTATTTCTGGTGTTGTCCCACATATGGAATCAATTGTCTGAGTCTCCAGCTGCATCCGTTAACTGGAAACACACTTGTGTGAGCTAATTGTCATTAGGCGGCCACAGACACGTGGACGGTTTATTTATCGTGGTTCCTTTTTGCCAGCAACGTCATCCCATTTTGTATTTGTTTTTTGTTGGGTTTTTCCAGTTTGTAATAGTGTGTGGTCATATATACGGGAAAGAAATGAGAGAAGCGTGCTGAACACGTCGCCGTCCAAAAACAAGGTGGGTTGTTTGTCGGTGTTTGTGTTTATAAACTGAACTACTTGGTTTCTTTAATTAGTTTTACTCCCAAAGGCCAAGGTTTGAAAGAAAAAAAAAAAAAACACAATTTAATGACATTTTAAGTATGCGCTGTGAGATCTACAGGTTGCCTTGTCCAATAACCACAACTAGACATTGCCCAGAGGCTGTTTTTCCCTTTAAACTTCCATAGTATACACTTGAACACGAACCCGAATTACAATAGCGAAACCATTGAGGTGGTTTTCAGCCCTGATCTTAGTGACGGAATTTGGACCTGGCGATGTGAAAGGATCAACCCCAGAGAGATTAATATAGAGGGAAATTAACCAAACCAAGGGCTTGCGTGACATTTGTGGCAGAGCCTTAATCATGCAGAATTCCCCTTAATGATTAGATACAGTGGAGGTGTCAGTTCTGTAAAAGTAAACTTAAAAGTCAAATCCCATTACACTCAGTACCCCTCCCTAAACTGACCCTCTGCTGTCTGTGGCTTTTTTTTCTTCTTTCTTTTTTCCTTTTTAAAACTTATCCACATGGTTCAGAGCTCTGACACTGGTCTACTCATTATGTGAAACTACTGTTCAAAAGTGGGGCGGTCGATAAGATTTTATGTTTTAAAAGAAGTCTCTTGTGCTCAACAGGCTTGCAGTTATTTGATAAATAAAAATACAGTAAAACTGTGATATTGTGAAATATATTCAAATTTAAAATAACTGTTTTCTATTCTAATATATTTTAAAAAGGATTTATTCTGGTGAGGGCAAAGGTAATTTTCAGAAGCGATTAGGGGGGCAGTGGTAAATGTCACATGATCTTCCAGTAATCATGTGATGAAAATGCTGATTTGGTGCTCAAAGAAAAAAAAACAATTCATTATCAATGTCCAAAACTCGTTTCAGTTTGGCTGCTGAATATTTTTTGTGGAATGATCCATGACAGGATTTGTTGATGAATAAAAACAAAAAAACAAATGTCGCTGACCAAAAACTTTTCAAACCAGCAAATTCATCCTACCCATTCTGTTTCCTTTCATGAAATGATTGGTCTTAAAAACCGTATGATGTTAAGTGTCTTAAATCAGGCCGCCCTGTAATTTTGTAGATGATAAAATGCTGTATCCTATTCATTATATTTTATGATTTTGTTTAATACATGCAAGTTCAACTTTATAATCGTTATAGTAGGTTGATTTCTTTCTGAAGCGGTAAACATTTATTTTATCATCCTAAATACCTGACATTGGTATCTGTTTTTTTACCAAAGGCAGATGAGGAGAGTGTTTGGGGAAACCTGTATGAAAACAATCATTATTTTAGGCAATATCATTTGGCTTCCTCTAGTGTCAGATTTGTTAATGTTTAGTTTGGATTTCTGTTTGTTTGAAATATTTTGAGTTGACTTTTGAGTAAATGTTGGAAGTAAATGTATTAAATTGATTTAATCATTAATTAAGTGCATTTTATTTTTATCTAAATTGTGTTCATCATTAATTAGTAGCTATCAGCCCGTGTGCTTGATATCAGCATCACAAAAACCATCTGAGAAACCCATATTGGTTAACCACTATTCTTCATGTCATGAAGTGTTTCAGACCCTGTCATGGATGCTGGCAAGATGTGTGGTGTGATAGCAGAAGCTCTGGCGGAGAGCTAATAGCTCTGCAATGTTTCTGTGTGTGAGAGTGGAATTCAATATCTCAAGGAGATGATGTCAGAGGTGCCAATACAGGGAACGAGACGGGGTGGGAAAGTCGCATACGACTCGGCGAAAGGTCACTGAGAACGTTTTCGCCTCTTATAATCTGTTTTTTTTGTGGACATTCCTTGCACAAAGCTCTAAGCTCTCACTAGAAGCTGCTGACAGCAAATAAGCTGTATCACTTTACACGTGTGTGTGGGTGTGTGTCTGTCATGTCGTAATATGGAGTGATATTCTCTTTGAGGATCGAAATCTTGGTGGTCTGAAGGATGTGACGAGTTAGGTGTTGAACAACCCTCTTGCTGACCAGACACTGCTCACTACTTGAGGTGTTATAATCACTGATATATTTAAGGAGTGTAGGGTGTTGGCTGGATATTTTATTTTATTTTATTTTATTTTATTTTTATTTTATTTTATTTTATTTTATTTTATTTTATTTTAATTTTTCTTTTGTTTTTTAGCAATGCAGATACTCAGATGCATTTATTTTATTTAAAAATCAATGTAGAGTTCATTTAGTTTTTTTTTCTTTTTTTACATTATTTTTATATATTTTAAACAATGAAGATTATATTTATTTTATTTTATTTTATTTTATTTATTTATTTATTTATTTTAAGCAATGCCAGATGCTCAGATGCAGTTATTTATTTTATAAAACAATGTAGAGCTCAGTTGGATTTTTTTTTTCTTTTTTCATTTTTGTTTGTTTTTTTTTGTTTGTTTTTTTTACATTTTATTTATTTTATTTATAGATTCAACACTTTCAGCTTTACATATGAACAATAACAAAAAAAAACGGCTAAACTGCCTGCAAAATATCTTTAAAACTTTAAACAAGATTATGAAATGCTCTATCTGTGTGTACATTAAACATCTGCTACCAAATCAATTAATAAATGAACATCCAAATACTGATTTATTTTTTTTTGACCATTAAGTTAATATAAGTTATTGACTAGCCTAGGGACAATGGCCAGTTATGCAGTCTAGTGGTTGTTTTAGTAAAAGTATTGGACCCAAAGAATGCAGTGATTGACCAAAATCCAAATATTTGAGACACAAATTATGATACGGTTTTTGAATTTTCAGTTTAAGTCTGATAACGTTTAGTTGATACCGTTTGTTTGGTAAAGTGAAGAAACTTCTCAAGACTTCTGCAGGTTCTGCACAGTGGATGGCTTGTTCCATTTAGCTGTATTGCATATCCAGTTTCTGGAGCACTAGTATAACTGCCATATGGTGCGTAACAGCTTCTGTATACATTGATGATTTCCAACCAATGAATATTCATGTATGCAGGCAAAAACGTCGTCATCAAAGTTTCAACACACAAAAACATACAGGCAGCGAGGGGCAGGTTGAATCATTTCCAGCTCACTTTAAACGAGGCCCGGCTGAATAGAGTAAAATATGCACTCTCGATCATTGATAGCATCTTCAGCTTGAGGTAATGAGTCGCTTTTTTCCTCTCGGGCTGAATGAATAACGGCTTCACCCGATCCCTGGCCAGCTTTGGCAAAATTCAGCTCCGCATTGTTTTGCCCCCATAAAGGTGGGACGGATTCCTCCTTCTGTCTAACTTTTTTTTCATTTTAAATCCTTCCATTCCCCCTTTTTCCTCACTAGCTGAAGCATGAAGCTCGTAGTGGGGCGGCAGGCCATCGGAGGGGTTTTAAACAACTACAGCTGATAAATCAGACCAGCAGATGTCTTCTCTCCCGCTAGTGGTCATCCCAGTTTACTCAGTCCTCCAGGGATTGGGGGCCGTTGCCAGTTGGGGGATTAATTTTGCTTGCATTTTTTTTTGTCTTTTCTGTTCAATTTGTCCATCCCCTCTCTCGCCCTCCCCCCGTCCCTTTCACGCAGATTCCTTTTCTCAGGGGACAGTGTTATGTGTTGCTGTTTTTATTAGCGCGCTGCCTAGATGATGAAAGACCTCAGTGTTTCGCGCAGGCCGCGCTGTGTCGGCCCTCGCCAGAGGGAAACAAGAAAAACTTACTTTTTGATCATCATTTTTCCCACATATTCCATTGGCTGAGGGGACATACTTGAGAGAAAAAGGGGGGAAAACTCCAGCTCTTTTGTCAGGGGCCGTTCTCTATGAAGAGGCGTTCTTCTTTTATTTTTGCGGTTTTGCCTCCTGTTGCTTTTCACAGAGAGACGACAACGCAGCAGTGGGCTTCTTGGTTAAATGCCTTCACATCTCTCCTCTCCTCCCACATACACCATATTAGCATGAGAAAGGTCTGCGGTCTGGAACGGGCTCGGGGGGCGCATGATCAGTGCTGGCTTATGGGCAGGTCGTTTATTTTTCATAAGAGGAACATTTCGGATCACTTCAGATGAGAGGAACCCTCAAGGTTCTTGTTCTCAGAGGGGATATCACATGCTCTGGATAAGAGCGCTTTAAGCAAATACTCATTCATTCATACTCAAACAAGTTTCCTTGGGAATATACATTACTCGATATTTCTGAATGTATTTACTATTCTAAAATACTTAAGTACTTTATTCTGATTGGTCAGTGCCATATGTTTCTCTATAATTTGACTAAGCTAGTTTGTCACTCACCTATCACTATTATGGCTTGGTTTTTTTCACATAAAAAAACACGTAAATTCAGTAAATATAATACGTAAATAAGATTTTCATGTTATGTTACTAGCCATGTTTATACTCGTAATAATGTACAGTCAGCCAATAACTTATTGCAAAAATACACCTTCACAGGTGATTACAGTGATAAACGACCAGCTGAATGTACATTATCTTTTACACAACTTTCAATTTGATTTATCTCAGACTTTCTCATCTCTTCCTCTGCAGGTGGGACTGCTGGACCTGGAGTTAAAACCGCCTAACAAAAGCTACTGTTCCTGGCTCAGGTGGTTCTGTCTGCTTGTTATGGTGGCTTTGCAGGGATTCGCTTGGGCCCTGGTTCCGAAAACCTGTTCCGTTTCGTGGTTTTATTTTCATACATCCATCCCCATCAGGTATGTTTGGTAATATTATCACCCAGATCACACTTATGTGAAAAAATATTACAGCAAAAACCATAAGCAGTGTGAAATGAGAAGAACAAACGTATTTTAGTTGCAACATTTATATATGTGTGTGTGTGTGTGTGTGTGTGTGTGTGTGTGGTGTGTGTGTGTGTGTGTGTGTAGTCTAAGAGTAAACCTGGACATGGGGAAGTCAGCGTAAACGGCTGGATGATTATGAAGGATGAGAATAGTCCAGGTACTGTGGTTCGGACAAGCACCATCCCAGAAGAACTTGGCCGTTTTCTGGCCTACCTGCTTTCTAGACAAGACAGGTCCTTTTATTTTTATTTTATTTTATTTTATTTATTTTATTTTTATTTTTTTATTTTATTTATTTTATTTTATTTAGTTTAGTTTATTTTAGTTTAGTTTGTTTTAGTTTATTTTAGTTTATTTTATTTTATGCTCTTCCTTGTTTTATTTCCCCCCTCTTTCTTTGTGTTGAAACCACTCTGCCCATCCAAAAGCTTTATAATAACTATTGATTTTTCTCCTGATCTTAATCTTTGTGTGCTGTTTTTCCAGGCACTCTGACCCAGAACGAGATGGTCTTCAAGCGCCTCCATCTCGGGTACTGTGTGTTCATACGGGACCATGGACACTACCTGGATGAGATCCAGAGTCACATCATCCAGTCCTATGATCAGGTGTGATTGACATGTGTCACCTTATACATCACCATTAATAATCACTTGCACTATAGAGAAAACTTAAGGAGTTCTTCACTGCTTCAACTAACTGCTGTCGTCTTTAGTGTGTGTGCATGTTTTGTGCCAACAGCCTGGGTGACAACCGTGGTTAAAGCCACAGTGGCAATTGATTTTCATGCTTCATGGTCCTCTCATTACTGTGATGATGGACTGGCAGGCAGGGTTTGAAATGTACCCATGATATGAGCGATCATAGCTTATTATATCCCCCCTCAGGACGTGTCAGAGTACGTGTCCAACAACTTGTGTGAAATTGAGTTTGACAGGAATCAATAAACATAATGTTAAATTTACAGCTTAACATGCTTTGGCGTGCACTAGGCAGTTATAGCTCACTTTTTCTCCAGAGTGTTATGAGTATAAAGAAATTTCTATTAAAAAACAGCAGTTGTTTTGTAGAGGACAAACCCCATCATCTTTTTGAGAACGGGGTGAGTGTACAGACAGTTCTTGCTGTCCAACTGGGATTTTGAACTCAAATTGTGTTTTGAAATGTCAACATTTTGATATTCATATGTAGACGATGTGGTTTAGTTTAAAACCTTGAGTTTACAAGCTTTTTGTGGCTCTATAATAGCATTCTTAGCTTTCCATAAAATTGTACTATAAAGGTGAAGTAAAACATTTTTGTGGCACAAAATGAAAATGAAAAAGGTGAGAAAATTAACAGTTCGGTTCACAAGCATTTTGTGACTCTAATAGCGTTGTGGCTTAAAATCTTAGCTTTTCCGTTAATTGAATTTAAAAGGCCAGGTATGTTGTTTTTGTGGCACTGAACTTTAACTTTAATATGAAGGTGAGAGTTTTTTTTTTGGCCTATCCCTGCATTTCTTCTCTTTCTTGCATAATAAATATGATGTTACTAAATATAAATATATAGAGAACACCAAAATTCTTGATAATGATAATGCCAAAAAGCTGATATTTAAATTCTACCAGTGAATTTAGACATCACAGCATTTATAATGTACATTCTAAAAATAGATATTCATTTTGAGATTATAGTTAATATTATTAAATTCATGTTTTTATATTTAAAGATTAAGTCAGTGTTAGATGACAGCCAATTATAACAAATGTAATAATTAAGGGGCAGTTTTAACTCCAGGCAATATGACATGCCTATTTGACAACTGGCTGATTGTGCATTTCTCTTATCACACATTTACTGTATTTTATATATATATTCAGATTGTCAAACATCAGGAAACCTAACATACTTTAATTCTGAGAGAGTGGAGCCAGCCAGTGGGGGTGTTTTTTTATGTACCTTCATCTGCGATTTGAAGGCTGTGTGCAGGTTGTCATCTCTTCCCCTCGGCAAAGCTCTGAGGAAAGAGGAGTTCATCAAGAGAAATCTCCTGCTCCACTGGAGCACAGCAACCCCTGTCAAGCACACACACACACACACACGAAGGAATCCCACAGTGGTGCTTATGTAAATTGATAAGTTTCAGAGTCAGGGTGGGATTTCGACATTGTTGTGTGGGGGGAGACACTGATGAAATCTTTACGCTTTTTTTGCCCAATGGGTCCTGACACTGAAATGAGCACAGGAAGATGAATTATCAACATATACCTGACCAGTCCCCCGTTCTTATACTAACACATGATGTTATCAGCTTCTGAGATAGACTTAATCATTTAACTAATTTTTAAATGTGTTGAACGGAATACTTTTTTGAAACAAATATTTCTTGCTGTTAGGGGGACTTGGAACGGGTGACTTAAATTGTTACCAAAAAAATATTTCAAAATTAATTCTGTTCTTTTTCTATGTATTATAGAATGCTTGTGCAAATGTTAAGCAAAGCAGCACCAGTTTGCAAAATTGATGACAATAAGAAATTTCTCTTGAGCATCAAATCAGCATATTAGAATGCTTTCTGAAGGATTCATGTGACTCTGAAGATGGAGGAACGGCTGCTGAAAAATTCAGCATGCCATCACAGAAATGTGAAAATACATTTTTAAAATATATTGATATAGAAAGCTCCCAGTTATTTTCAATTATTTAATACATCACAATATAACTGTAGCTTTTTGATCAAATAAATGCAGCCTTGTGATGAGCAACAATAATGTTATTTCGGAAGTTAAAGCGCATCAACTTTGTGTCTCTTAACAGGTGAGGCTCGGTGCAGTCTAATGGCAAATAAGTGCGGAGTTCAACACCCTCTCGTAAATCACCCCCCACACAGCAACGCCTGCCTCCGAAGGTCCGCAATCGAGCTCTGAGTAGCCGGATCCACGCCAGGGCCGTGAAAGCCATCGCCCTCTGCCACAACGTTACACCGGTGTACGAATCTCGTGTTACGGTGCCCAGCGCAGAGCCTAGAGGGCAATCAGAAGCCGACAAGGACTTTAGTGACGATTACACAATCGCAACCCTTTCTACCAGGCCTCCAGTCTGATGAGGTAAAGAATCAAGGTAGTCTAGACGTCCTGAAAGGAATGGTATTTATTTATTTGCTTAATCAAAGTGATTTAAAAAAATATTATTTGGGGACATTTTTGTCATCTGTAGTAGTATATTATTTTGTCCATTTTCCACTCGTACTTGAGTGGTTCCAACAAACAAAAAGAAAAATCTATTTATTTTATTTAGAAATCAGATAGATTGCATTGGTACACCCTATGGTCTCCTCATTCCTCTAACAGTGGTAATCCTATATATCGCTGCTTTAGTATTTATGACTCCCCCACTTTAGCCTTGAAATTTACTGCCTTATTGGGATGGTAATATAGACTCTGTGTTAGTAGAGAAATCTGAGAGGGCTCAATTAATAGAGAAGCAGAAGGGGCCAGGGGTAGGTCACACACCAGGAAGGACTCGGTCCCTCATTTGTGTTGAGAGATCGTAGATATTTATAGATCCGTTGTAGAGCAACAATATTTTGAATGAGTTGTTGGTAAGAAAAGCATAAATAAATGGCAGGAAAAGGGCATTGAGGGCCAAACATATGTCACAAAGGCAGCAGTCTCAAATAGATGGAGGGAAACATCAGGCTCATTATAGTTAAATACATTTTTGAATGGAGGGGAATGAAATGTTGTTTGAGGCTCGTTGGAGGGATATTTTCAGCCAAAAATGAAAAATTTCTGTCATTGATATACTCATATTCTTCCACACATGTCTGACTTGCTTTCTTCTGTCGAGCAGCATTGCTTTTCAATCATACAATGAAAGTCTCCAAAAACATGGGCCAAAAACCCCATAAAATATTTGTAACAGTGATCCGTATCAAACCACTCATTACGATATACAGATGTCTACATTCCTGATATGGACTGTATGTCTATCTTTCTACAGCATAGATCTTATTAAATTGCTTTTTTTTTGTCATTTTTGGAGCTTTACAGTTTGTGGGCATTTCTTTTTGTTGTTGTCTATGGAAAGAAAGAAAAAGATAGACGTTTTTGAACAACATTGGTAAAATAAGGTAAATGATGACAACACATTTGTATGTTTAGATGAAACTAACCTTTAAGGTTCAATAGTTCTGTACAATGTTTTGCTGTTCCCTTCCAGGATCTAATGAAGATGAAAACTAATGAAGGGCCGTTGTTTTTAAAGCATTGCTATTATTTCAGAAGAAAATGCGCCAGTCATTATATAAATTGAAAATATTCCCGTGCTCTTTTTCATTTGTTCCTTTATACTGACCGAGCATCTTTTTCTTTCAAGACCTTCTGTAGACGTAGATATCTTTTGAGAGTGATAAAGAGGCAAAATAAATCTGTCCATCTCCCTCTTTAGTGGAATTGCCTGTCCTCTCTTCTCCCTTGATGTGTCTACTTATTTATTTTCTTTAATGCCCAGGTCTTATCTCTCCAACGTCTTCACTCCGGGATTGATCAATATTTAATTTTCTCAGAGAGACTAGCGGTTAACACTAGTCGGTTCTCTAAGTGTCACTTTCTCATCAGCGCCTGTGTCTATGTGTGCTCGTTCAAAGACCTCCAGCCTTTTCAGCCTTTAATATGACAGGCGCATAGTAGCGAGCTACTATTCCTAAAGAGAGCTGAGTTCAGGATTGGATATCCCCAGCATGCCTTCCGGACACTTACTTTAAGTCATTTGTGACCTTTTGACCACCAGTGTCAAGGGTCAGAGGTTATAATGACCTTTAATGATTGGACATTATCATGAGCAAGAACCGTTTGTTATGTTCCGATAATGATTTGAAGTTTTTACTTATGGGGGGTAATAGAAGTTCACTGATGATTTTATTAGTGGTTTTGGCTTATTCAGATGAGACGACAGTGTTCAGTGGCTGTTGACCTTTGCTTCTTCTAGGGAAAAATATAGTATTGACCTCTAACCTTTAGCCTATTAAATAACTAGAAGTTGTCATAAAAGATGGGGCTACTAGTACAAGAGAGTTACAGCATGTTCAATTCTTTTAGAATGAGTTTTTTTAGAATAAGGTTAAGCAGATGCAATCTTAGTCTGGTTTTGATTAATAGTGATCCAGTCAAATATTTTAAGTAAGTAGTTTTCATTTAAAATCTGGGATTGGGTTATATTGTAATATGAATTTTCAAAAATAAATATGAATTTTACAATAGTTATTTCCAGGGCCTAGATCATTTAATAATTAATAAACAAAATTGCAATCATTTATAATAGAAATTTTGAAATTTCTGTACGCAATATAATTTTTCTTAGTTATGCTCAACTTAAAAAAAAAAAAAATAATAATAAAATAACATAATAATATAAAAAAAACTGATTGTGAGTGCAATCTCTAGAAAGTTATTTTTAACAAAGCACAGTAATATCAAACGACTGGAAAAGTCATGAAAAGTCATTGCTCAAAAAGTGTAAAATAATATATAATAACGATAAAGGTGAAAGATAGAATTCAGATAAATGTTCTATAGAATATTCCTGGAAGAAACGGCTCATTTCAGGATAACACCCATCTCCACTTTGCCTTCTTTAGAAGTGTATCCATATTTTACTGTCACATCTGGCTCTTATTAAATAACAGCCACGTCTTGCATGTGGTATCGTAGGTCACATGGTGCGGTTTAATCCTCTCTGCTTCTTGAAGGCGCAGTGATCTTGGTCTATGATTATAAAGCTGTTCGTCAATGTACATGCATTGAAGCGATTGAGTAGGAGTGTATTAAAGGACTCTCACCCTGTGTCGATGTAAAACAGTGTCCTGCTCCTCCCATGGAGGAAGGCATTTCCCCACCAACTGAGTTTCTTGAGTGTGTTGTGTGCGCTCTTGGAGGGCATATGTTAGCCACTGTACAGGTTGATAGAAGACTGGCTAATTTAGTCATATAAAAAAAAACCAAAAAATTGATAATGCAATAAAACAAGAGTTCATGAGATTTGGTCTGAGGTGTGTAAGAAGCAAAGAAAGCAAGTTGTAATCAGAGCTGTGGTAGTAATTTAAAGGGCATAATTTGCAGGGATGTTCCATGATTTTGTACACTCTTGAGATAAAACAGTGCATGCTACTGGGGGTCAAGAATTTCTGAGACGCAACTGAAACCAGATGTTTATATAGTTTATTACAATCTTTTCTAATCCAATGCAGTGTTTTGTTAAATTTCAATTTCAGCATAACTCCTATAATATCAGCATATTTTCACTAGTAGTATGACAAGTTGGTATGTCAGTAGTATTGGTTTGGAGTTTATCGACTGTCGAGCATGGATTTAAGAAAAGAGATCACACTACAGAATCTCGTGCCTCCAGTGGTTAACAAGAAAATTTGACTGGAGAGAGAATTCACATGAATCATGGGGCTCAAAAGTGGATTTTCAGAAACTTTCATTAGTGACCAAGACCGAGTGCTAGGCATTGTGGACTTTAATGTGAATTTTTTTTGTTGTTGAAAAGAAAACCCAAATTTGATTTGATTTTATTTAATCAGTGTACTGCTGTTGTCTCTGTGCAAATGGGACGCTTCATTTCACCTACAACAAATTTCTTGCGTTTATATAGTGGGTATGCATACTGGGCAATACATTTCCGTTTGCATTCCAGATTTTAGTATTTATTTATTGTTTCAAATAAATAATTATTTTGTAATTTATTATTCCATTATCTGTCTACCTTTTGATCTGTTTTTTATTTGGACTGTATTGCATTTTCAACTTTAAGGCAGTATTTATTTTATTTATGTGCTCTTTTTCAGCTCTTTAAATATGATTTGATCACTTGACGAGCAAAAAGTTGCTTGTAACTGGGTCACACAAAAAAAGATCTTAGAGTTACAATCAAGGACCAATTCTTTCACATGTTGTGTAGGTGGCTCTGGTGCGCTGGACCTGAGAGTCGTGGGTTTGACTCTGGTGAAACAGAGACCCTCGACGATGTCCCTCAGTCTGTGAAAGACCCAGACCGGACACATGCTTGATCCTATTACATCCTCACAAGCTTCTTACCATTCACCTATGACGAGCAAGCGCCTCACTCTGGGGCCATTATTGTCAGGCGTTCGGTGGTGTCACATTACACGTGCTGCGAGTTGGGTGTTCTGCTCTGTGTCTGCGAGATCATTTCAACATAATTTCTCTGCATTCCTCAAACAGTATGCTCACAAAAAAATATGGTTGAAGAATATGAGTTTTGAAAATGGATTCCTAGTGCGCGTCTTTAAACATGTCGTCCTTTGTATTAGTCGGGCTTTGTTTTTCTGTTGAAGCCCTTTGCTTGAGTATAAGCTTATGTGTACTGAAATGTTTCGTGAGGAGTGTCATGTGTGTGGTTTGTCTGTTACAGTACAGCAGAAAAGTATTGTTGGCTAAGTTTTGACATGCTGTTTGCTGTCTGGACAGCTTAGTGAGATCATCGTCTGTTTGTCTTTCTTATTTACTGATAACTTTAGCTCTCCACGCGCCAGGCTTGATCGTGGCTTTTGCTCCTCCGTGCTCTACAGTTGGAACATGCTAATGATATAGACATGATTTTTGGATATGGTTTTTTAAGTGTTCACTGTGAATTGATTGGTTCTTTTCCAGGAGGAGGATGACAGGCGACATCACGTTGGACATGAACGCGGGTGATGTTGCATACGATGGCGAGCATTGACAGATACGTGATCAAAGGATTGGCTGGAGGAGTTATTGTGTTACAGAATGCCTTGACCCCATTGGTGATGGGCAAATCACGCGCCGCATGATGCTCTTTTTCTGTGTGGGTTATGCCGTTGGAGCTTTATGAAATAAAGTCGAATTGTCTGTTTCTGTGCCCCTTCGTTTGTTTGTTGGTTTATTGCATTTTTAATTGTTTGTTTGTATCGGATTCACCATAATCTCATGTCTTTGTGTTGTGCTGTGTGTGTGGTGTGCTGTGGTGAGCAGTGTGTGTGGTGTGGTGGACAGTGTGTGCTTGTGTGTGCGTGTAGTGGTTGTGTGTGTGTGTGTGGTGTCCAAATGACAGCAAACACAGTAGAAATAAACGCAGTACTTTTATATTTGTTCTCAAATGTAATTCATCCATGCATAAACAAAAACTAAAAGAATAGGAAAAATGTCACCAGATTAAGAGAGTCTCACAAATTTTGGTGTAGTGTTGACTCGTGTTAGTTTTTTTCATTTTCAATATACACACAAAACTAAGAAAACATGATGTAAGAAAATATCTAACCATTTTTACATATTGTGATACAGTAGGGGTCCAGTAGGATTTTTTTTTTAAGTATTGATACTTTTATTTAGCAAGGATGCATTAAATTGATCAAAAGTGACAATAAAATTATGTTGTTATAAAATATTTATATTACAAAAATAAATGCTGTTCTTTTAAACTTTCTATTAACTAAAGAATCCTGATGAGAAAAAAAAAAGCCTAATATAAAGACAAAGTTTGGTAGACATTTTTGTGTTTTATGACAGTAGAAACATGTTATAATGCTGCAAGTTATAATGCTTTTGGTAGTATTGGTCAAAGAATCCTGTAAAAATTTTATAGTTTCCACAAAAATCACAACTTTTTTAACATTGATAATAATGTTTCTTGAGAACCAAATCAACAGATCATGTGACACTTAAGACTAGAGTAATGGCTGCTGAAATTTCAGATTTGCCATTACAGCAATAAATTACATTTTAAAATATATTCAAATAGAAAACATTATTGAAATTGTACTGCATTTACTGTATTTTTTAATCCAATATAAGTATAAACAAGTATTTAGCTTGTAGATGATGACTCATAGCCCCAGTTCCCATGTGTCTGTCATTCCAACTGACTTCCTCAGTAGGTACCGCCAATGTTTTTGGTATTGAATCCCTTGTAGGAGTGTCTTTCTGAACAGATCCCGATTGAATTAAGAATCAACACATTTGATAAGGTAGCGCTAAGCATAACAAACAGGTCGGCCTGTCCTAGCCTTTGTGATCAAGGACAATCTGCTCAGCCCATCATCACACATGCATTTCTCGCTTTGATGATTACAATTGTATTGGCAATATGCAGTCGATGAGGGGCGGAGATGAGGTTTATTAATTAATGAATGACCTCAATAAAGGCGTATGACTGGGAGCATCATGTCATAATCCTCATCTGTGTGCTTTGTGTGTGTATGTGAGACGCTGCTATAAGGACAGGTCAATAAGTAATCACTGCATCACTTTCGCCTGTTGGATTTTCATATCAAAATTAAACCGCTGTCCCACATCTTTTACAGTCTGCTCAAAGATTCCCACAGGCACTGTTTTATTTTTCATGATTGATTCTTCCTGTGCGTGTGTGTGTTTGCATATCTCTATTTGCATGACATTGTTTTGATGTTTCCAGTAAATACAATTGTGTTAAAAGCATTGTTTATATCTTAGTTCTGATGCTTTCTGTATACCAATTGAGTTCACAGTCTAATACACAACCACACACACATCATGGCTGTAGCTGATGTAACTGTAGTTGTGTGTTGCATTATGTTGTTTCAGTGTGGGAACATGGCCAGAGAGGGACTGCGGACACTGGTGGTGGCTAAGAAATCACTGACTGAAGAGCAATACCAGGACTTTGAGGTATGATAAACCAATTCACAAATGGTTTAATATGTAATGATATAGTTTCAAATATTTTATGTACTTTGAAAATGTTCAACTTTTTAAATATTTTGGTGTAAAGTTGTAATTTTTGTACTCCAACAGAGGAGCCATTATTTTTAAGCAAAATGACATTGTTGACTAATAGATCTAAATTGTTTTTTGTAATAAATACAATAAAGTAAAAGATAATTAAAATGATCCCTAGAGAAATATTTGACATTCTGTACCCAAACTGTATCAACTTGCTTATTTCCTAATAGACCAGTATGACCCTTGAACCCAAAAGATGAGAATACTAAAAATTGACTCTGTAAAAGGTCTACTGTAGATAAAATGCAATTTACTCTGGGGTTTTTAGTTTCTTTTAATTTTCCATTGCTTAATAAAATAATGGAATTTATTTCATTGTGCATTCTAAAAATAGAATGTTTCTGGATAAAATGTTGACAGTTGATTTTTTATATATATATATATCTGTTAAAATTGGTTACTGTATATTGTCATTATATTAGGTTGTTGATGGAAGGAATACAATTATTGGTTAGCATGAAAATTATGAGAGATAACATGTGGCATTAAAACACAATTTATCAGCGTTAAATTAGTTTATCAGATCACTGATTTCTTTCTAATTTCTAATTAATTAATTTCTTAAACTTATATTACCAGTGACTATTTATTGCAAGACTTACATTTGGATGATTCAGGAAAGAGCATGTAAAACACACAAGCATGTCAAATTCATTTGATGTCCCCAACACTTGGGCCAAAGTTAGCATGTTGCAATAACGGATGCATTTGGACAAGGCTGCTAGACGTCTGTCTGTATATAATAATAACAACCATAACAAACCCCCAGACTTGAGTAAAAAGTGAATAATCAAAACCCAAATTGGGTTTGCCAGTAACAGAGGAGGAACCAGTTTATTTATAGAGAAAAAAAAATTATGCAAAAAATTCATGTTTACAACTTTGCTCACATGCCAAACACTTATTACTGTTATGGGAAAAACTGTTGTACTCTTTTGTTGGTGTGGGGATCTTCTGGTGATTTGGTATGTGAGGTGCCTTACCACCCGTGATTTGTTTTATTTTAAATGAACATGTCGCAAAGGTATTTTTTTGGAGAGGTTCCGATCTGTTAAAAGGGGGTCACCCCCTGTATAACTACTTTTTCTGTTTACGGGTACGCTAAGGCATATGTGTAAGGTCGAAACGCACCCTGCACAAATGCAAGGGCAGGACGGGGAACACATTGCCAAACTCTTGGCTCAAGGGGGGCCCCCCACTTTTTCCCCTTTCGCCGAAAGCTTAAGAAGGCCCTTTCAACGTCAGCATATAGAATGGCCCACTGGGGGGACCAACCCACAGGGGGGGACCAGAATTTCTAAACCTGAAAAAGGTGTTCTTGGGTTTGATTTTTTTAGTTTTTTTACTTACAATCAACTTGTCTTTTATTAAATAAATGATTTGACCCTTTCATTAGTCTATACTTACTAGTTTTTGCTGTGGGTAATTCCCCAGTAAATGTACTTCTTTAAAGTGTTCTGTTAATAATAAAGGTGTTTTTCATTTAAAAATATTAAAAGGGGGACCATTTTTTTTAATTGGCCATTTTTTCTTCATTTCAAGTAATCACGTCCTATATTCATTATAGAACCCACTTGGACCACTTACTGCTTTTCAGGAAGTCCCTGTTCAACAAATTTTGTAATGTTTTGGAAAAGGTTTTTTGATGGTTCCACTAAAGGCCTGAAAAAAAAAAAAAAATGCAACAAAGTAAAAAAAAAAAACAGGTAACACTGTGAACATATAAAAGGCTGTTATTTTCAAAAATTTTAATTATACCCTTAGAACAAAGTAATGTTATTCTTTGTGATGGGGGCAACCAAAGCAGAATTTTTCCTTTTTGCCGAAAAGTTATTGTCGATTTGATATCTTGATTTATATCATTGCTACTTTATGATTTTGGTATTTTCATAGGAAAGATTTGAAAAACAATTGCTTGATGTGTGTTGTTGGAAAGTTTTAAAATAGAGACAGGAGTTTATGGGTGAAATAATGGGAATGTCTTTACTGGACCCACCTTTTGGGATCAATTTAATGGACATCCCTTGCTGCAACACGTTCAAAATTTATTTAAGTTTCTTTCAAAGAGAAACACAATCTTGCCAAACCCTTAATCCCTATCCATGAACAGGGTAGTGGTAAATTTGTAATAAATAAAATTTTTTTACTTGAACATTTTCAAGGGGGGTGACCGTATGAAAAAAAAAGGGTCATTGTGGGAAACACACTCTATATATACGATTAATGGTTGGATGTTGCACAAACCAAAAATTCATATACATATCATTTTAAGTTTTGGAAACTGATTTAATGGTGAAATGGTCCGTTTGAAACTGGATTTATATAAGCAAGCCAACCCTCTAATCAAATTAACCAACCGGTACACCATTTTACGCTAGCGAATCAAGGCAATTTAAAAACTGTCCTAGTAGGCCAACATTTACGCACAAGTTTATTCACCGTGTCCCATTCCTGTCATTTTTGTCCGAGTGATATAACCGGCGATAGTTGCACGTACCATGATCGCGACTCTGAAGTGCGCAAGGCACGGAAGCTGGGGGGAGAGCTGAAAGAGAGAGATGGAGATGTCGTGTCTACTGAGATATGGAAGATCAGCTGCAGGCCGACTGGCAGGCCCACCACTAGAGCTCCTCCGACAATGCCGGGATTCAAGGTACACAGACCAATACGATGGCCCAAAATATGTGAACCTCCAAACCACCATGCCAAGATTATGCAGGATTGAGCATGTTACATATAACTCCTGTCGGGTTCTTCCTTATGTTTCAGATCTGGATGTTTGACCGGAGACAAGCTGGAAACTGCTACGTGTATCGCTAAAAGTTCCCACTTAGTTTCTAGAAATCAAGACATCCACGTTTTCAAACCGGTAGGATCAGAACCACTTTTTATTTGGATTTTTAAGTGAAGTGGATTTAGTGGGAACGCTTTATTGTGTTTTTGTGGCAGGTGTCCAACAGGGGCGAGGCTCATCTGGAGCTGAACGCCTTCAGGAGGAAACACGACTGTGCGCTGGTCATCTCAGGAGACTCTCTAGAGGTAAAAAAAAAAAAAACCTTGACATTCTATATATTCAACAAAATCATGTATGATCCGGTTTGATTTTCTCACACTGATTATGTGTGGCCCATCAGGTCTGTCTGCGCTACTACGAGCATGAATTTGTGGAGCTGGCGTGTCAGTGCCCGCTGTGGTTTGCTGTCGCTGCGCTCTCCCACGCAGAAAGCTCAGATCGTTCGATTGTTGCAGCAGCATACAGACAACAGAACATGTGCCATAGGTTAGTCCTCTCCACTTCTCTTCTCAGTCTGTTGAGCTTTAAGTCCCATCATCCAGTAGCTGAGACAAAACCCACTTAAACTGAACTCTCTCCAAGCACATGAATCTTTGAGAGCGCTAAAGATGACTGTCTTCACAGTGTCTTCTCATGTTTTCCCGCTATCATCTTTCTGATCTCTGTGCTAAGGTGATGGAGGAAATGATGTCAGTATGATCCAAGCAGCGGACTGCGGTATCGGTATTGAAGGGAAGGTGAGGTGTTTCTCATTAACGTAGATTATTTTCCTGTCACTATTTTTTCCTCGCAAAAAAAAAAAAACATTCTCAGTAAAAGATTGTGTATGTTTCATTTTTTTGTGTGTAATTCCCTTTACCCTAATTGTTGAAACTCTTGTTAGATTACTACTGTAATACAGTATGTTTTTATATTCAATATTATTAAATGTAATATTTTTGCAGTATTGATAATATTAAACATTATAATTTAAGGTTCAATTTTAATATTGATGTTTATATAATTTTATTATTTTTGTTTTATTATATAAAATGTATTACATTTTAACATATATATATATGCATGTATATATATTCTTTATTACTTATTTAAGCTGATTTTAGGCATTCTGCTAATATGAACTTGCGGCAAATGTGCTTAAATGTCATGATAATGATGTCATCACTTAATGGTCATAAAAAAATATTTTGTTTTGTTATTATTTTGAGGTAAAATATGATCTGGGCATGTAATTGGCAGTTTCGTGACATTTATCCATTTATAGTTTTTCACAAAGAAAACATTTATTAACTTTTTCAATCTAGCTTAAAA
This sequence comes from Cyprinus carpio, assembly GCF_018340385.1. Classification (NCBI taxonomy): domain Eukaryota; kingdom Metazoa; phylum Chordata; class Actinopteri; order Cypriniformes; family Cyprinidae; genus Cyprinus; species Cyprinus carpio. The sequence continues at coordinate 19,424,986 of NC_056615.1, forward strand.
AATAATAATAAAAAGGTAACAGTTTAATATTTAAGACTCTTATTATGTCATCTTACCTATTGTTTCAGGAGGGAAAGCAGGCATCTCTGGCAGCAGATTTCTCTATAACCCAGTTCAAACACATTGGTAGACTGCTGATGGTACACGGCCGCAACAGCTACAAACGCTCAGCAGCTCTGGGCCAGTTTGTCATGCACCGTGGCATGATCATCTCCACCATGCAGGTAACATACACAGTGTGAAGAGCCACATGTATATTTCCACTTCTGTAGTAATATAGTGCTCGGAGTCATTACAGTAAATATTTTTTCTCTCAACACAAAGATCAACATTATGTTGCTGCTGTGAAGCCTCTTGATTTGAAGTGCTAACATCTTGATTTGAATTTGTCTTTCCTCTCAGGCTGTGTTTTCCTCTATTTTCTACTTTGCATCTGTTCCTCTGTACCAAGGTTTCCTCATGGTGGGGTAAGTAAAGGCTAGCCTATCTACACCGTAACTTTGGACATCTTAGGTGCCTTTGAACATGATGTCACATTTCCTAACATTATGTCTATTTGTTTCTAGTTACGCCACCATCTACACCATGTTCCCTGTCTTTTCTCTGGTGTTGGACCAGGATGTGAAGCCTGAGATGGCTCTGCTGTATCCTGAACTCTATAAAGACCTCACCAAGGTAACAACATAACAGAATTCAGAACTAACCATCAGCTCGAGTATTTGCATGATACACTTGATACAAGTTATAGGAATGAAGGCATGAGTTTATGTTTGCTGCATGACAGTTATGCTGACTTTGGTTTTCCCTCCACTAGGGTCGCTCCCTGTCCTTTAAGACCTTCCTGATCTGGGTTTTGATAAGTATATATCAAGGTAAATGAACAGTGATGTTTTTATATTTTTATATGACTGTAAATTGTAATTCACCAATAACCTTTAATCTCATCAAAGGTTTTTTTTTTTTTTTTTTTTTTTTTTTTTTTTTTTTTTTTTGAGCATGATCTAGCTGCACTGAATGTGATAATGTGACTTTATGTAAAAAAAAAAAAAGAAAACTGACATGGAGCCACACAGAGAGCCACAGAAATTTACATTTTTACGTTTAAAGGGAAGTTTAAAAACAAAATATGTTTATTAGGGAATTAAATACTCTTTATACTTATAATTACTTATAATTTAGGGAGTCGCATGTGCAACCGAGCTACTCAGCTGCCTTGATAGTTATCTGTAAAGAGTTTTGATTATTTTAAAGCATTGTATATCGGAAATTAGCATGCAAAGCAGAAGGGCGCTCGATACCGATGGTTTATTAATTAAGCTGCTGACAGATAATGAGTTGCATTGTCAATCGTATGCAGTAATCAACCGTTTGTTTCTGGGTAACATAATTTAAATACTGGCAACAAACATTAAAAAAGTACACTGTGCAAACATATAGCTTGTAAGATGGCATAGTACGGCCTATGGGCAAACGTGATGCATGACACATCCAACGCGTGAATGCCCCGGCGACTCAGCTGTAAACGTTCGAAATCACTAGGTAAGTCAGCCATGGCACTGCGCCAAATGGCATTGAGTGTATCCCCGAGGAAATGTCACAAAACCGGCCAAGAATTAGGCCTACATTGTAAGCTGAAAGGATATGAATGACAGGCAATGTCGCAGCTTTTTGTTTGAAACCAGTGGTAGAACATGGGATTCATACAAGGTCACATCACACACCTGCAGCAGTTTCTGTGACAACGGAGAAAACAAATTAAAACCTACTATAGGCTACATAAAAAAGGAATATCTAGGCCTGATACACAAAAGATATTTATCTTAAATCATTAACAGATTAACAAAACGAAAAGACAAAATATAAATGTGCTGAGTTTCGGATAATTGGATACACGCTCTGAGAAGAAGCCGGCAGAAGCTTTCGTTCATGAGGTGATGTTTTGCTTCTATCTGTCATGATCCCAACACGCAGCGTGAGTATGACCATACAATTACCCGTAACCGTTGGGATAAACAAATGCAGTGATTGCGCTGGTCGGTGTTGTCTACTCACACGCACATACAACAAATTACTGTTGTTGCAATTTGAAGGATGATGTTTTACTGTCGATAATGTGAGTGAAGCAACAAAGCCTATAATTTACATAATAAATAATAGGTTAGCATCCAGATACTTCGCAAAATATGGAAACATTTGGATTCGTGCAGAATGAGAGAGGGACGGCTTCAGTTTCAGTTTTATTTTATTTAATTTAGGGCTGTTTTGAGGCCCGACTTTTTGCAACTTGGACCAATATCGATATCAGAATATCGGCCAATAAGTGTTTTGTTAAAATCGGTATATCGGGCCAAAAAAAATCCGCTAGTATTATTACCAATAACTATAGGCCAGTGTTGATAATTATATCTCCAATGTGTTTGTGATTTATTGTTTCTCACAGTGTTGCATCAGATACATGGTTCTTATGTTGTATATTTAATTATTTATATATATTTAAACCATCATTTTATAGCACTTTGATTTTCGTTTAAGCAGGTTTATCTTACTCAAGCGGATTTCGTTTTGTAGTGGATGTTTGTCTTGAGGGTAGTTGATGCTACCCCAGTCAGTTTCCTATAATAACAGACATAATTCATTTCTTTATAAAAATCTGACCTAGTTTTCCGTTGTCACCAAATCCAGATCACACTCTATTTGTAGTGCAGAAAGCATTCAAATTGTCCCCCATTTAATTTTTCTTTATTATTCTTATTTCTTATTAAGAAATGTTAATTCGTATTTCAGCCCGCCTGAGGACGCATTAAACTGATCACAAAGGGACAGTACATTAGAATAATATCTAAATACAAGAATAAATTATATTTTAAAATATAATAAAATATCAGAAAACAGTCATTTTTAAATTGTATGTAAATGTGTTTTGGATTTAAATAACTGCAGTCTTGGTGAAGGTACGAGACTTCTTTAAAAAAAAAACATGAATAAACAGTAAAAACAAATTCTGAATTTTTATTTATTAAAGACATTGAAACACACAACATCAGGTAAAAATGACCTAACAATGCAATCGGTTAATGGCTACACCACCGTGCGTAATGTTCTGTAAACACTATATTATCAAATGGAATGGCAAAAAATAATATTTATTTTTAAGCAGCCAGCCAGCAGGAAGGTCTCTTTTTATAGTCCAAAACAGATTAGTAGTTTTCCCCCTGTTCCCCTCTGTATACTATGCTGGTGTTAATACCGCAAGAACCTATTTTTTAAGAAGGCCTAGACGCAGCTTTTAGGAATTAGGTTGGAACCTCAGAGAGTGATGCACAAGTTACCATTGTGCCTCAGTTGATCCAGAGGATTGTCTAAAGTAAAAACTTTACTGAACAAACGTAGGGAACTGAAACTGAAAAAAACACCAATCCGAATCTGAGATAACATGACATCCTAAACTAACCATAAACAGACATTCGCTACAAAAATAAACTCTTTAACGATTTTCATCAAAGAAGTAACATTTGATCGGATATAACTTGTCTCCTGTGAATTCAGTGGAGCTCTTTTTTCACATGAATGTGATTCGGCCCATCGCCAAGCTCTCACGGGTGCGCACAGGCTGCCTTATCCGCACTGTAAAATCGAGCCTGCGCAGTGCGCCAGAGAGATCATGTCCCCATCTGACAGCTCCTGCTTTTTTTTAATTAAACCTTAATACAGAGAGACAAGAACAACAGTGACAATGAGCAAAAAGATTTCGCTTTAGGTCCCAAGAGTAACCCCGAGGAATGTTCGCTGTATGAAGAGAGGCAATTATGTGATCAGTTAGAGGCCAGTAGGCAGATTTGCGGCTGGCGTTTATTATTAAAAATGAAGCAGAGACTTCCAGTAGCTTGAGAGCCGTTGAGCGTGGAGCCCTCGAAAACAGGAGGGTTTCAAAGATGCTTCAACGCGCTCATGTGCTGAAATGGGGATCATGGGATGTGCAGGCGGGAGGGGTCAAAGAAAATCAACAGGAAGAAACTATTTCTAGATGGGGACTATCAGTAAAAAACCTTTGATATGATATTTTTGTCAGTTCTTGGCAGTCTAAATGACACCATAAGCGGATCTGGGTGTTTTTTTTTTCTAATCAATTAGTTGTTCCCCTGATTTTGGATTTGTTTTTAACTACTAATGTGTTTTCCATCATGCACATGTGTTTTATGCATCATTATAAAACACTAAAACTGGGACAAGCCTTTCATCTCCAAGTCCCGTTTTGGGTTTTTTTTTTTTTAAATCTTCAAAAAACGTTTCCCCTGTTGGTTCCCAACCAGGGGGCTCCTGGATGTATGGGGCCCATGGTTGCGCTGTTTTTTTTTTTCGTGGAAATCAGGCAGTTTGTGCAATGGTGGGTGGGCGATCTACCTCTTCACTTGCTCTGATCCTGACGGGAGCTGCTGATGGTGGCGCTGGACGGGTCACCGCGAAACCTGGCCACACTGGCTCATGGTCTGTCTCGACCGAAACAAACTTTCAGTCTTGGGCTTGCTACCTCGCTTCCCCTCGCCTTTCCTGAAACTAACTTACTTTTGGTAAAAGGGGAAAACACTGATCAAGGCCAGTTTTTGGCTATTTTATATTTATTTCGCGTTTTAATTGAAATTTGAATTCTATGTTTCATTTTATTTATTTATGTTACTTATTTTATTCATATATTTTTTGTATTGTATAGACTTTTAAAACCTATTATTTGTCTACCCCCTTTCTTTTCTATTATTTAACAAGGGGGGCTAGAGATTTATTTTAATAAATTCATTACCATTTATTGTTTTATGATTTATTTTTAATAGTAATTTTTATTTTTTTTTAAATTGTTTATTCAAAAGATCTATTTCTTACACTTTGACCAACTTTTTTTTGGATTTGTTAAATTTATATTTTATTGTCATCTGAAAAGTAAAAATCAAAAGTAAATAAAATATTTATAATGTCAACAACAAATCAAAAATAGATAAATGTGTTTATCGTGGCTGTCTGTTCTAATCTATCTAAACTGTCTATTTCTATCTTAATCTATACTATCTATCAAAACGATTTAAATTTGCAATTAAATCGCAGCACAAAATAAAAAAAAGTTTTGTTAGATAATATGTGTTAGGTTGCTGGTAGTTAATGTATGTATTTTTATATATATACACAACAGACCAACTTACCAGTATATATTGTTAAAAATATTTACATGTATTGACAGTATTTTTATATTCATTAAAATTTTTATTATATATTTAATATATAAACAAAGCATATTTTTCTGAAATATATGCATGGTGTGTATATTTCTATATACTATAAAAATATACCCGTACAAAAAACGCACATATAGATTTAGAAATTAGACCTGATGTACAGTAACTAACAACTTTTAAGCTCTTTCTTCTTCTTTCTTCTCTGCATCTCTATGTTTTTTGTGACTGTTGCCTCAGGCATAGGCGTCGCGTGACCTTAGGAGCTTTCCTGGGTCTAGGTTTGTCTTTTCCTGTGTTTTCACCAAACATTATCATTTCTGTCTCCACAAACATGTCCGTTCTCCTCCCTCGGGTTTCCCAGTGTTCGTGTGGTGTTGGGCCCCCATGGATGCATGAGGAAAGAGCCATCGAAAATGTGCCCTAACCCTTGTGATCACTCATTTTTTTCATTTTTCAGAAACTAACATTCCATCGGTGAAGTGCATTTTTCCCATCCACTTCATCCGCAGCCTGACAGACTTCTTTTTATAACGTGTGAAAAAAAGGCGCCTTGATGATATAAACAACTTTGACTCTGAATTTATTTTCTTCATCTGTTTTTGTTTGTCTTCAGATCTTTCGTTTACATCACCACACGGGTGTTCTTGTGGAAGGTGTGCGTCATCACGCTGGGTCACAGCTGTTTTGCCGCTCTACATCATCCAAATATCTGAAGCGGAAATTCTCCCCGCCAAGTTATTCCAAAAAACTCTCCTCCTAAACTTTCCATATGGTCACATGGTGTCAAAAAAGGCATGCTGATTGCATTTATAAGCACACGTGGACTGCTACAACAAAAACACTTTGAAAAACTCGTATATAATCCTTTTTTTTTTTTTTTTTTTAAATACTGGTTGTTAGTTCACCAAAAACTTAACAAGCTATCATTTACTCACTATCATGTTGTTCTAAACCTTTATGGGGTTACAGTCTTTTTTTTGAAACACAAAAGGAGGAGTTAAGCAGGATGTTCCTGCTGCTCATCTTAACATCTGCTTTTGTGTTTGGTCTTGAAGGAGAAAATCCTATATGTTTGGAATGACACAAGGGTGAGAAATTAATGACCAAACATTTCATTTTTGAGTTTAAAACCATCCCAGCTACAAATGCCTAAAAGTTGCTTTATGATGCTGTTTTGTTTATGTGTGCTTCATGAATGCTTTTCAGTGACATATGTGATTGTTGCGTATATCTATATATGGACTTTGCCATTATAAAACTAATATGAGTGTTTCTGTGCTCATCATGTTTTCTGCACTTTAAAGATAGTGGAACAGTTGTAGGACAAAAATGGTGAGTAGTATAGAGTACTTGAAGAGGCTAAAGCACAAAAAAAGAGATCAAGATAGAAATAAAGAGGGTGTTTAGACACCCACACTGGAATGATGGGCCCAATCCTGTCACTTTTTACTTACAGTAAGTGTATACGAAGGAAAAATCAGCATTACACGTTTTTTATTGAATATATGATAGCTTTTTATTGTTTTTTTTATTGGTGGTATGCAATGATGTTAATAATTTCATGATAAAGTTTCAACTATAATGGACCTTCATCATTAGTATTATCACACCCATCAGCACTTTCCCTTCTGGCACATTCTGTATTATTAACTTTATTAATGAGCTCTGGGTGGGCGGGGCTTGATAAATACCTGTGGTTGTGATTGGATTGTTCTGATTGCATGAGTGTATACTGAAGTTGAATTCGGACAGCTTTGGTTTCCTGTTGTGCTGTGGCTGCTCCTGCCATATGATCCTGCTGCAGAACTGTGTAAATGTAAACCAGAGCACAGCTTGTGTTATTACAGCGGGAACTATTTGTTCTGGGAACAACGGTCCTCTCAGCCTGACATTCTAAATGACATTGTATATGACTTTTGACATTTGACAAATCCAACTTGATTGATGCATGACTTGATTGACTTTTATTACTTATTGTGACGCCATCGAAACAAGACATGTAGTATTTTTGTTGGATTGGTGTTATAAATTAATCACTTTTTTAAGATCGTAAAAAACTGCAAACAAAATATTTGGATGTTCTAGCTGCTTAGAAATACACTGTCATTTTTGCTTTTTTTAAATCAACCTATGGCACTCACTCATCAGCAGTTATGTTTTTATAGACAATGTTGCCTCACAATCAGCTATTTATTTTGGAGTTTTACAATTTTTTGAGGACGTTCACAAGAAATACTGTACTAGTTTTGTCCCTTGATGGTGGTGTAAAGTTGGCTCATAATGTTTGAGATCATCTTGCCTTTATCTTTATAGACCAAGTCAGCTGGAATGAGGAATGAGTTTTTATCATTCACTTTATTTTCTATAATAGCGCGTATTTGAGTGTGTGTTTACAATACTGAATGAGACAATGCCAAGCACACGTGTGCAGTACGCTGTTCCTTTCTGGTGGATTTCCTTTCTGCTTTAAAGACGTTGAGTTGTACTGTACTCAGGAAAACCACTAACTGATTTATTTCTTCTACTGTATATAAACCGTTAATTAACCCTGTGACAGGCCTAACAACAATAGCTTATTAATTATTTGTTTGAGTATTTTGCTTTTGTTTCTCTGGCATTTTTCTATAGACTGATATATGATTGAAAAATGTGATGTTTTGTGGTGTTGTTACTGCGACTGCAGTCGCTGCTTCTGTTAGCGTATTTCCTCAACGTCATCAGCACGTAGTTTCAGCTGTATAATTTAACATTTTAATGATATTAATGTCTGATTAAAGAGCAATATGTTTCCAAATGGTCTGGTGGGTGCTTTCTTTAAGAGGTCGGAATGTTTTTAGTGGTTTGCTAATATGTTATACATTTGATGTCATATGTTGGTTGTAACAGTCTCCTCTGTGTCTCTCCATATCACCGTATGCTGCATGTATTTAGCTTTGATTTTGAAAGAAAACAGCACATCCTTGTGGCGCAGAATATACAGAAGAGCATACACAGCATACGGTGATATGGAGAGACACAGAGGAGACTGTTGACAAAACAAAAATTAATCAAATCCCTTAATAACGTTACCTTCACTTACAAAAAGTGTTCCTGTCACTTAATATAACCCAGATTGCACGTCTGATGGCAGATGGAGTATTCTGACGATGACTTTCATACCTTTTATGGACCTTGACACTATTATTTACTTGGCGGTCTATGGGACGGTCACAAGCCTCCCGGGTTTTCATCCAAAAATATCGTAAATTGTGTTCCGAAGACGAACTGAGCTTTTACGGGTTTAAAACGACATTGGGGTAAAGTGATTAATGACAAAATTTAAATTTTGGGGTGGAGTATCCCTTTGAACCAATAAAGGTACAAAGACACTTTTTTTTTTTTTTTCATTAATTTAGGTTATCATTAACTAAACCAAGATTTGGTTCCATACTTGCAAGCCCGTATAAAGTCACGTATTAATGATAAATTAATTTGTAACTTGATTATTTTTTCATGTATTTATTCATTCATTTGTGCATTTATTTATGCATTTGTTAGAATTCATTGTATAATTTAATCACAAGAAAATGAATGCTGGATACATATGGTTGTAAAAAAAAAAAACAAAATAGAATTTGTAAAAAGTGAGAACAAAATATGTTCTTAAACACTGACCCCTTTATTGAAAATAACAAAAATTGCTTACTATTATAAAGGTTCAGGCCACTTTTTTTTTTACCCTAATCATGGAAAGTGCTATTTCTTTTGGAAAGGAGATGGGAAGCTATGTCAAACATACATGGGAGGGGCGCAGTTTGAGTGAGTACAAGCTTGTGTCTCTGAAATCTTTACGGTTCAGCGCTTCACAATTAACTGTGTGCCTTGTTTCTAACCACTAGAGGGCGGCATTTACACAATATTTAGTACCACAGAAGACGAAGGTTGGGCCCACATGGAAACTACATGTGCTGGTAAGATTGCAGTTCAACATAAGGCTTTCAGACTTGTAGGACCCTGGTTAAAGCAATACATAACTTTATTAATTTTACACCTCTTTTTTTACCTTTAATTTTTTAAAATATGTATACATTACCAGTCAAAATTATTTTTTCCTTTCTTTGATCCTTGAAAATAGCTTTGTAAACAAATGCAAATCTCCTCTACATATGATTTTCTATATAAATCTATAACTTTAATATCTATTTTTTTTTGATGGTAAAAAAGAATTTTCAGCAGTCAGTACTCCAGTCTTTAGTGTCACATGATCCTTCAGAAATAATTCTGATATGCTAATGTGCTGCTCAAGAAACATTTCCTATTATTATAAATGTTGAAAACGGTTGTGCTGTTTAATATATTTGTACAAACATAAGATTCAATTAATGGAAAGTTAAAAATCTTTTGTAACAGCATACATTTTGATCAATTTAATGCATGTTTGCAAAATACATTTTTTTTTCTCTCTCTCTCAAAGAAAGTACTGACCCCAAATTTTTGAACTGAGTGTGTGTTATATACTGTACACATTATTTCATTTGTTTGATTTCATTGTTTGATGATTTTACTATTATTTTAAAATAGTAATAATAAAGAATGAGCAGTTTGCGTCCAAACCTTTGACTGGTACTGTATATTGTACTTACTGAGATAATCAGCCTTAAGGCACAGACAATGTGTTATCAAGCCCTCCACCCAAACTCACCCACACACACTCTGCAGAGCAGGAAACGCGTGGTTTACAGCGACCCCGTGCTAGATGTGATGGTCCACTGGCACTAACATGCCAGGAAGCTTTTTCTTTCATCTTATCTATCTTTCTCTCTTCCTTCCTTCCCCTTCTCTCTATATCTCTATCTACCTTTCCTCACTTGAACATCAAAACTCAATTTCGCTGTGCCAGCTTTAGCTTAAAATGACTCACATCCACTACACGTGCCAGTATGGAGTCTCCACCCTTTAATGTGTTTGTGCCCTGGACATTTCCGCAGAGGTGGTGGGGCAGTTGTGTTGTTTTATCAGCCACATGTGGGGCACAACACGCGTCACACTGTTTTGCTACTGTCTCAAGTGTATCTGTTTTTCCAAAGCATTGTGTTTCCTGTAGGTGGACACAGATTCAGGATACGCCTTTAGCTAAGCACTTTCTTACATCGATGAAAACCTTCAGCTGTGTTTTTCGGCGATTATTTCTACAGTGTAAAATTCACAATCAGTCTATCAGTGTATCCTTCATTTTTTATATTTTATTTGTTTTATTTTTCTCATCCTTAAAAATGAGGGGTTTGTGTGATATCTATCTGTCTCTCTGTCATTTTGTCTGTTAATCGTTCTATCAATGTGTCATTCTTTCTGTCGATCTATCTGTCTGTCGTCTGTCTGTCTGTCTGTCTGTCTGTTGTTTTGTCTATTAATCGTTCTATCATTCTATCAATGTGTCATTCTTTCTGTCTATCAGTTATCTATCTGTCTGTCTGTCTTTCTGTCTGTTGTTTTGTCTGTTAATCGTTCTATCTGTCATTGTCTTTATATCTATGTCATCTGTCATCTAACTGTCTGTTAATCATTCTATCAATGTCATTCTTTCTGTCTGTCTGTCTGTCTGTCTGTCTGTCTGTCTCTTGTTTTGTCTGTTAATCATTTCATTCTATCATTGTCTATCTGTCTATCTATCTTTCTATCTATCTATCTATCTATCTGTCTGTCTGTTAATCGTTCTATCATTCTATCATCTGTCTGTCTGTCTGTCCGTCCGTCTATCTATCTGTCTGTCTATCTGTTAATCGTTATATCATTCTATCATCTGTCTGTCTGTTAATCGTTCTATCATTCTATAATCCGTCTGTCTGTCTGTCTGTCTGTCTGTCTGTCTGTCTGTCTGTCTGTCTATCTATCTATCTATCTATCTATCTATCTATCTATCTATCTATCTATCTATCTATCTATCTGTCTGTCTGTCTGTCTGTCTGTCTGTCTGTCTGTTAATCGTTCTATCATTCTATAATCCGTCTGTCTGTCTGTCTGTCTGTCTATCTGTCTGTCTGTTAATCGTTCTATCATTCTATAATCCGTCTGTCCTGTCTGTCTGTCTGTCTATCTGTCTATCTATCTATCTATCTATCTATCTATCTATCTATCGATCTGTCTGTCTGTCTGTCTGTCTGTCTGTCTGTTAATCGTTCTATCATTCTATCATCTGTCTGTCTGTCTGTTTGTCAATCATTAAATCATTCCATCTGGGAATTAATTATAATACAATTATTTGATATACATGAACAAAATAATGGAAAAATTAGGATTTTTTTTTTTTCTTAAATCTTTTTAAGATCTGATCTTTTTTATTAAATCTTGTTTTTTGTGCTGTTCAAATGTTTCAGAATTCTTCTCAGGTAAGACCGAAAGGTGCTATGTGTTTAAAAGAATTGGTTTGATTAGTTAATTATTTTTGCCTAATTTTATTGAGTCACATGAAACTTGGGTAATTTATTCTCAGGGGCAGCATTTGCTCAATACCACTCTCTTAAAAATCGATTGGAATGACTTTCCTGCCGTTTGTTGCTCAACTCGCAGTGTCGTGGATAGGTTAGTTGCTGTTGTGTCTGGGCCCCAGAGTGGAGCTCTGGGCAGAGGGTCTGTGTTTGCTCACTCAGCCTGTGGGAGCCCATGAAATCCATCCCCTCTGGAACACAGCCACGGTTGCCCAGCAACAACCTTACACAACAGGAAACAGACTTGGGGATTCCGTCACTGTGCCGAGTCAAAGAGAGCATTCAGTGGAGACAGGAAGCCCCAAGGTACAGCAGGGGGGGCAGGTCTGTAACCAAGGCCATGTCATGTAAATACCACCTCAAATTGCTGTTGCTGTTTCTACTTTAAGCACTTTATATGTTCATCAGCTTACTTTTAAATGTGGTCTGGATTTTATGGCATGGACTCATAAGGCACGTCATAAAAAGACTAAAATAACACATTTGATTGCAATGCCGTTGTGACGCAAAAAAACAAGCTTTTCTTGTACTACATTGTCTTCTTCATGTGTTTTTCAACCTGCCTAGCATGGTCAAATTTAACCCATGATGCATATTTTCAGTTGCTCATGGAGCACTAGTCATCTGAAGTTAAACTTCAGTATCCAAACTGGGTTTTATCTGTTTTATCTATTAAGAAAAAAAACAAAAAAAAACTGGAACCTTGAGGTCTTTTCCAGAAGACCACCATCAAATCAGCGTCATTCCCAGTATACTCTCCCACAAATATGATGAGGAGACCTGCCAGCCAGACGGAACAGTGACTTGTAAGAAGAGGTGAGTGGACCTATGACATCAGTGACTCCCCTTTTCTGGACCAATCATGGCATAGACCGAGGAACGTCGGGTGCACATGGGGGTTGAATGTGGTTTTGGTTTATTTTAACAACTTTAAAAGGCTGACACATCATTAGTGATGCACATGCATATTATGATTCATGCCGTTGTTATGAGTGTGCAACCTTTTTTTAAACATCTCCGAGACAGACAATTCAACATCTGTGGCATTAGTTATGGACTCACGTTACATAGTCCCACATGTCTTTGCTGTCTGTGGCGTGCCATGTGTTGATACATGTAATAGCACATTGCAGTCAATGTATCCTGTTTGGAAACATAATTTGTCATTTGTGTATTCTTGAAAACCTTATAGAGTAAACACAGCAGTTCATCATGCTGACACACGAGCCATGCTAACTGCATTAGCACTCATTGTATTATCATTAGTGCTAGTAGTTCTTGAAGTCATAAAGCTACTGGCACTCCTGTTCATAGCAGTGTCTTTGGAATATAATTGAGAAAATTATGAGTAAATTTCATGTCCCAGTGTTACAGTGGTAGTATACTGGCTGACCTGCCTTTGGGGGCGTCCAATGAATTATTACACCAGGCTTTGGAATACTCCATTCTGATTGGTCAATCACGCCATCCAGTGATCTGCTATTGATTGCTATTTAAGCTATATATAGGCTCTATCTCTCAGAATTGTGAGATAGGGCCTATATAATGTGAGATATAAAAAGGAAGCAAGCTTGTTTCCACTACCAAAAAAAATAAAAATAAAAGGTAATTGTGACCTTTTATCATACAGTTCATACTTTTTATTTCTTCTTTATATCTTGCAATTTTGCATTTATCTCTCAAAATTCTGACAAACTCAGAATTATGAGATATAAATGCTTAACTATGAAATAAAAAGTCGCAACTACCTTTTTTATCTTAATAAGCTTCCAATAGAAACCAGCATTACTTTCAGAGTGATTTCAGTGACACAAAGTCAACCCCATAGCCGATTCTAAAGATTTCACTAGTCAAGTCAATTCCATCCCTAAACTCTAACCTTAATGGGATACTCCACCCCAAAAAGAAAATTTTGTCATTAATCACTTACCCCCATGTCATTCCAAACCTGTAAAAGCTCAGTTCGTCTTTTGGAACACAATTTAAGATATTTTGGATGAAAACCGGGAGGCTTGTGACCGTCCCATAGACTGCCAAGTAAATAACACTGTCAAGGTCCATAAAAGGTAGAAAGTCATCGTCAGAATACTCCATCTGCCATCAGACGTGCAATCTGGGTTATATGAAGCGATGGGAACACTTTTTATTATCAAAGAAAACAAAAATAATGACTATTCAACAATTCCTTTGTCAACAGTCTCCTCTGTGTCTCTCCATATGCTGTGTATGCTCTTCTGTATCACCCGCGCCAAAATATCTTAAACTGTGTTCTGAAGACGAACAGAGCTTTTATGGGTTTGGAACGACATGGGGGTAAGTGATTAATGACAAAATTTTCATTTTGGGGTGGAGTATTCCTTTAACCTTTGGTGTGATCTGATCCATCTGGACTTAACCAATGAAGTCTGAACTTTTTTGATAGGAGACTGCATGAGCTGACCAATGAAATTGGCCAGGGGGCGGGCTTTGCTCCTAGGGTCCTGATTTCATATGCAATTGAAGGTATCTTGAGTCCAAAATCACCCCCTATCTCCTTATATATTTTGTAGCATTGTCCAAAACCATAGTGGACATCCAGTACACTCATTCAATCCCATAACAACAAGTGTGCAGCCCATGTACACTCGGCTGGTGCCCATTGTCAAGGTCACGCTAAAGTCCTGTGTCTTGGCAGAGGCAGTGTAACATTTTAAAATAAATTCAAAACACAAATCGTTATTTCACATCCATGTATTTGTTTATTTGGTAAGTAACCATGTAATAAGAGGAATTATGTACAGTGCAGTCATCCCTGATGTCGGTTTAGATCTATATCTAGTAACAGGCAACAAAAGGTCTTTGTAGGGACTATAAAATACACCAGGTTTTTGGCATATACTGCACTGCAAAGCTGAGACAAACAAAATATCCGGAACTGTCCGGCTGGTGCTTAAAAACCCCTGCCCCTCAACAACAGGCAGACTGAATGGAAAAACTACAGGCCAACTGACGTAGAACTAGGCGCACGTCAATCAGCACAGTTAGCGCTATTTATTACCTTCAGCCTGGAAGCTCTGTTTACTGCGGCACGCAGCTCACTTTCACATTGCTGTGGAGGATAGGGAGGCCCTGCCCACATCCCCTCAAGCCCACTTATGGCCCCTAACCAGAGGGTGAGAGCTTTCCATGAGGTCAAACAAATACATTTGACCCACAGAACAGCAGGAGAGAGAGGACTGTAAGAGAGTGTAATGGCACAATTACCATGTTCCCATGATGAAAGAAACAGCTAGTGATTCATAAATGCACTAATTCCTGATGCAATTATATATCATCCTGTGCGTGTTGGGTGAAGGCTATTTGGCTCTCTTTTGTTACTCGACCTGGATGAATTCTTAGTGAGGGCAAATACTGCACAGCTACTGTAAAACATGACCATGTCATTAGAGAGCTTGCAAAAGTCACATCAAAAAAGCCATTTATTTGCCTGATAGGATCAACGTATGCAATGTGTAAACCTTTGTGCACTGAGAGACCATGATACTGTATATGCAGATGCAATTCTTTGTGCAGAGATTGAAAATACAGACTTATTTTGAGTCTGAAAAATGGACTTGCATTAAGTTTAGGGTTACTGGCATGGGAAGGGTGAATTGCATTTTGAAACCTTTCACATAATAATATTTTTTTTTAAAAAATGCAAATATGTATCACTATTATGATAGTACATGTAACTATTTACAATAGGGTGCTAATTAAGATGCATGTTTTCAATAGTAAGTACAAATAATGTTGTGTGGTGCAGTATGAGAATCCTGCACTAATGCAAACATTTGCCAACATTTCTTGGCTTCAGGAAGTCCTAGATGAATCCCGATGACGCAGCGAATCGCGCCCCACTGGAAAGCTGTCAAAACCGAAATCATAGTTGCCAGGGCTGCCAACAGCATCTTGTGATTTTCAGATCCCATTCCCCTGCACTGTGATGTCCTAAAAAAACCAACCAGAGCTGTTAGTCTGTTTATTAAATCACTATCAACGCACTACAGTTGCTACGTGACGAGTCTCACAGAGACTGTCCAACTGTGTCTATTAATGGGACAATAGAAATTATTAACATGATAATGGCTTCTTAAACTGCCTTTGTTTTTCAAAATAGCCACATTTGATTTCTGTTTCCAGTAGCAGCACATGTGAACACACTGGCTCTTTCACCTTTTTTGCGTTTCATTATTATTGATTGCCTATTTGTAAGTGAATTGTTATTTATTTCAATTCCAATATTTAATAGGCTAGGTCTGAAATTTTGAGCAAGAATTGGACTGAATAAATTATATCAGACTGAATCGGTAGGAGCAGCTCTGGGGTTAATTGAATCAGTTGGAAGGGAGCTTACATGTCAGACTCGCAGTGAATCGGGTTATTCGGTTAGTACCGCCTCATTGAACTGAGAGCGGTCTCCTTCGATGGGTGACTCGTAAACGACCCGAGAACCAAACCTGAGAAAAAACTTACGGATGAAAAATAAGTTTAATAACATGCTGACAGATGATAAGTAAAAATGATTTTAGTATTAGGCCTATTTATTGTAAATGCTATTTTTTTAAGCTGAATCGTGGCTGCAACTGGGACATATCAAATTACAATAAAAAAAACACACAAACACACAAATAAACACACAGACACACACACACACACACACACACACACACACACACACACACACACACACACACACATCATAAATATATTTGCCTACATATGACTCTATTGGAACGTTTTCTAGTGCAATAGGCCGATACTATGCCGGCATGTCAGGGGAGTAAGACAACAGCTGAATCGTTATTTGAACCGGCTCTTAATACAAACTGTTCAAAAGAACCGATTCGCAGAAATGAGTTGGACTTCCCTTCTCTAGCAGATGCGCACGCGCACACGCCGGCTCATTTGCCTCGGGTTTCAACGGCTCCACATCTGGAAATGTTGAGAGGAGAGAATCCCTCTCTTCATCTGCTGTCGAGCTTGAGACGTGGTGCCTGCGTCACTCCATTGAGAGGCGGGGCTTCACGGAGGTGTTTCCCGGCTTTATATAGATACAGAGACCTTTCCATCGCAAAGCAGTGCGTCACCAGAACCCCTGGAAACTAACATGCAAGTCCAGAATAGAAAAAATAACGAGTTAGACAAACTGTATTAAAATAATATTAATTTTTGCGTTGTTATTGCATGCGCTTTTAAGTGCTGTATAGCCTACTGAATCATCTGAGCTTTCAAATCATTTAAACAGTTCTCTCGTGACTGGAATACACCTTTAATGCGGTAAAATTGAACACTTTTATCACAGATATCTGGACTCGTCTCTACATTGGGAAATAAAACGCTCATCGGACACTGTCGTGCGTTTTGGGAAAGTTCGCTGAACTTGCTGTGAGTTCACTCTACACTTCGCAAGCATGAAATCCGCAGAGGAAGGTAACGTATTAAGAAGATTAAACGCATCCACTCACACTGTGTCATATTTCACGTTAATGTGTTTCTGTATTATTATTTTAATACAAGTATTATTGAACCTATTAATACAAATTCAAGCACGTTTGCTTATGAATTTGCCTGTCGTGGTGATAAAATAAAACCAATAACTGCTATCATGCACGCACTTATATGTGTTACTAAGAGAGACCGGGGAGTGTTTTAACTTCTTTAACACAAATGTGTACCATCTGTCTCAAACTTTGACATAGGCTTCCCATATTTGTCTGCTACAGATTTAAGTGATTTATAAATTTGTAGCATCCTAAACTGTGTAAATGAATGTCAGGTACAAAGACTGCTTTTGTAATCTACCCCACCAACGAGGTGAGTTGTGACAGTTGGAGGGGTGGGTAACACTTTATAGAAAATGTGGTCATCTTAATTTCTCTGCGTGGATTTACTGTGCCACAATTTTATTTTATTTTTTATTTTTTTAGTATATCTGATCACCAACCCAATCCAATAATATATTATATTTATAGCCAAATAAATAAGTTAGTGTTATCTTTCTGTGTCCATTATAGATAGGACTTTGGTAAGTTATGTTACAACCCTCCCCATATGATAATGAGTTCACCCCGTAGCTAATTTCTGATTGGTTATTGGTGGTGTAACATCTTGCCCTGCTCTACTGCTCTGTTGTTAATGTTTATTCATTTTTTTTCTTTTTTTCTGGTCTATAGTGGAATTAAAGTTATTTCTAATTTAATCAATGGGCTGAATGGGTTTTTCTCAGTTTAAGAGACTGCAGAAGGGAGGGGTGGGCGTGACGAAGATGAATAAGCAGGGACGTTATTTAGATTGTGGGTTTTTGCATCCCTCTCTTTGCAGCAACTGTGTATTTCCCAAGATAACTTAGATTGTAGTTCATAATGACAGCTCTACTAAAACAAAACAAGTTCTCACATTTTTTGCTGAGAAAAGTAACTTAAACCTGCCTGTAAAATGGTTTCCTGGTCTTTACATGGTTTAAGCTGGTCTCCTTAGCTGGCCTCCTAACTTGACCTGCTGAAATGTGCCCAAAAGCCTTTTAAATCCAACCAGTAGACCACCATAATCATGCTGAGAGACCAGCCAACCCGCTTAGGCTAATTTAAGGTGTTTTATTTCAGAGGGGTTGCTAATATACTTTTAGTAATCAGTAATTTATTACTTTTTTTTTTAAGCTATCAGAATCACATAGTGTATACTTACGGCTTGCTTACAAAAATCTAATATGTAGTTGTTAACTTGATTCAAAACGATACATACATTAGGGATACATTAGCATGCTTTCAGTATCCAAGGTGCTTTGTTGCGCTGTGGTCACATTTTCAAGTATCCGTGTTTTTAATCGTCCTCTAAAGTAGAGAGAAATCATTGCAAATTTTATTGCAAGCAGAGCCAGTAGTGACTGTGCGCCAGTTTGGGCTAACTTACGTTTCATATATTTCCACCAGGTTGGACTGACTGACTACAGTGACTCACTCAACTGTGTTTTTTTTCCCCTTGATTACTCATTAAAAGAATATATTTCAGTTATATATATATAGCTGTATAGAAAAAAACTTTGATAGGCCAGATGTTGTATTACTTATGTTAATGTTAACTTAATGTTCTAAAATATTTTAGATAAACTACAAGTATTCTAAAATACCAAAGGGGTCAATGAATCATCTCCAGGAAGCTCTAACCGTTATGTTTTGGAATATTTAAAAAATTTTTTGGACAAGACATTTTGAGTTAGTCATCTTGTATGGGCCTATACATTGCATAGACGCAAATGATTGCGCCTGTTTTTCAACAGAGATTGCTTATGAGTATTGGTTTTCCGTCTGGTTTTGTCCTCAGGAAGATATTTTTAACGCTTTGTTATTTTTGGCCTGGTATTTGTGTATCACTCACCTTGCTTCCTCTGCAGAGGTTGTGGTTTTTAACCACTAACGTTTTTGACTCACAGTTATTACTTATAAAGAATAGAATGTCTTTTGTTAATGCTCTTTTTATACCAAATGGCAGTTTAAAAAAAAAAGAGAGAGAAAGTTTATTAGATGTGGATGATTGCAAAAGCAACAGTCTTCTTACACTACTCTATGTGCACAAGAAATATCTTTTGAACCTAAACTCTTTGATCTCAATAGCTTATTTATAGTTGCAACACCTCATGAAATTCTGATTGCACCTTACAGATGCATACGGTTACAGCCAAAACACCAGCATCCCATTACCTCTGAGCAACCCCTGCCCACCCTCCCAGTACCACAATCTCCAGACCAGTCCTTCCTTGTCGATATCCATCAGTCAGCCATCCTCGTTCTCCCCTCAAGATGACATGACCTCAGTGGGTTACTTCCAAACATCTGGCACCCGGTCCAACGGGGCTCCCACGCTGGAGAGTCCACGCATTGAGATAACAGCTTATGGGCAGTTCCCCCGAGGACGAAGTGGAGGAGAACAGCATTCCCGTGGCCAAGCGAGTCAATTCCATAGTGACATTAACTTTACCAGGCGTGGATGGTTATCGTGACCCCACATGCCTAAGCCCGGCGAGCAGTGTGTCTTCCCGTAGCTGCCATTCAGATGCGTCATCGTACGAATCAGGCTTTTCGTACAACTATGACAACTCGCCGCAGAACTCGCCCTGGCAGTCTCCTTGCGTCTCCCCGAAAGGTACCTCATCTCTGCAGTCCTGCACCCTTGGCACTTCTCCACGCCATTCTCCATCTGGTTCTCCCCGTACCAGTATCACTGATGACAGCTGGGTGGGCACCCGAGGCTCCCAACCTAATTCTCCTTGTGTTGGTAAACGGAAGTACAGCTTCAATGGTGGCCCATCGCACAAGTACCATCCGTACTCACCGAATCAATCCCCGGGGCTGTCGCCACAAACTTCACCCCGTCTTAGCGTGACGGAGGACACCTGGCTGGCCAACACCAACCAGTACACCAACTCCGCCATTGTTGCCGCCATTAATGCCCTCACCACAGATGGATTAACAGATCTTGGGGAGGGGATCCCTTTGAAGTCCCGCAAGACCAGTCTGGAGCACAGCGCCTCAATGAACCTGAAAGTAGAACCAGGTGGAGAGGAGACAGGATCCCTGGAGCTTTGCCAGGAGGACTTCTCTTCAGCACGCCTGCCCTTCAAAAAAGAGACCTACTGTAGTGGCTTCTTGGATGTGCCCCAACACCCATATTGGTCTAAGCCGAAGCCTTACATCAGGTTGGTAGCATATAAGAATTTCTTTCATATTCCAAGTAGTTTAGTCATTTATCTGTGCTAACCAAAGTTCTCTCTTTCTCCTTACCTCATTATTGGACTCTCTCCCTCTTATTCTTGAAGTCCATCGCTGCCTGCTCTTGATTGGCAGTTGCCTTCCAGTTCAGGACCGTACAGCCTACAGATCGATGTCCAACCCAAGTCCCATCACCGGGCTCACTACGAGACGGAAGGCAGCAGAGGAGCTGTAAAAGCACTAGCGGGAGGGCATCCAGTGGTCCAGGTATAAATTCATAATCTCTCAGAAGAATAGTTCACCTAAAAATGAAAAGTCTGTCATCATTTATTAACCGTTATGTTCTTCTAATCCTGAATGACTTACTTTCTTCTGTGGAATTCTGCTTTTGTCCATAATATGAAAGAAAGTGGGGTCCAAAAAACACTGGACAGCACTGACTTTCATTGTATGGACAAATAAATATTGAGACATTTTTCAAAATATCTTACATTTACATTTAGTTATTTTGCAGACGCTTTTATCCAAAGCGACTTACAATTGGGGGATACATAAAGCGATTCTTCTTAAAGAGGTAAACAGACACAGGAAGTGCTTGTAATACCAAGTTTTAGACATTGTTCAAATAAGTCCAAGCTAGAAAGAGAAGGAATAAATAAAGAGAAAGACAATTGTTTTTTGTTTTTTTAAATGATGAAGTCAAGTAGCTTCGAAAGAGATGAATTTTCAGCTGTCACTTGAAAATTTTCAGGGTTTCTGCATTCCGGATAGGGGTGGGAAGATCATTCCACCAGCCAAGAATGGTGAACGAGAATGTTATGGAAAGTGATTTTGAGCCTCTCTGTGATGGTACCTCGAGGCGTCACTCACTAGCGGATCTCAGACTTCTAGAGGGGATGTAGATTCGTAGTAGTGAGTGGAAGTAGGCGGGTGCTGAGCCTGTGGCTGTTCTATATGCAAGCATCAATGTCTTGAACTTGATGCGAGCCACAAACGGTAGCCAGTGCAAGGAGATAAAGAGAGGTGTAATATGGGCTCTTTTGGGCTCATTGAAGACCAGTTGTGCCGCTGCATTCTGAATCATTTATAGAGGTTTGATTGATCTTCTTTTGTGCTGCACAGAAGAAACAGGTTTTAAAAGACATGAGGGCAAGTAAATGATGACAGAATTTTAATTTTTTGATGAATGGTCCCTTTAAGTCTTAAAGCGGTAATTCACCACTTTTAATGTGGGTTTTTAACAGTGGTGTTTTTAATAAATGCATTTTGCACCATCCTGCAAATTTTTACTGACAGATAAAATGGGATATCTGGGTGCAGGTAACAATAGTAACAATACATAGATAGTTGAAAATTAGTGTATATAAGTATACAGAAAGCAGCAGGATAAATTTTAACTAGGACGATGTAGGTAATGGTTAGTTAAATTGCAATACAACTCCTCTAGGTTGATATTTGCATTGTGTAATATAAACTATAGCTCAAAAGTTTGGGGTTTGGGGTTTTTGAAAGTAATCTCTTATGCTTACCAAGGCTGCATTTATTTGATCAAAAACACAGTAATATCACACATATTTAGAAATTTTATTACAATTTAAAAATACTGTATTCTATTTGAATATATTTTAAAATGTAATTTATTCCTGTGATGGTAAAGCTGAATTTTCAGCCGCACTTACCCAAGTGTCTTCATTGTCACATGATCCTTCAGAAATCATTCTAATATGCCGATTTGGTGCTCAAGAAATATTTCTTATTATCAGTGCTGAAAACAGTTGTGCTGCTTAATAGTTTTGTATTTTTTTAGGATTCTTTGATGAATACAAGTTCAAAGGAACAGCATTTTTATTTAAAAAAAAATTATTTTTAATTTAAACATTTGTGACCCTGGACCACAAAACCAGTCATAAGGGTCATTTTTTTTTAAATTTATATTTATACATCATCTGAAAAGCTGAATAAATAAGCTTTCCATTGATGTGTGGTTTGTTAGGATAGGAAAATATTTTGTCGAGATACAACTATTTGAATATCTGGAATCTGAGGGTACAAAGAAATCTAAATATTGAGAAAATCGCCTTTAAAGTTGTCCAAATGAAGTTCTTAGAAATGCATATCACTAATCAAAAATTATGTTTTGATATATTTACAGTAGGAAATTTACAAAATATCTTCATGAAACATGATCTTTACTTGATATCCTAATGATTTTTGGCATAAAAGAAAAATCAATAATTTTGACCCATACAATGTATTTTTGCCTATTGCTAAAAATATACCAGTGCTACTTATGACTGGTGTTGTGGTCCAGGGTCACATTTGAATATACACTTTAATACTATAGCTGTCATTCATATGGGAGATTTTCACAGAATGTCTTATTTTTAACAATTTTTAGTCAACATCCTGCAACATCCTCTCCATGATGTGCCACGGTGGTATATATTCATTCTCATTGTTTTTGTTGACGTAAGGGAACTTCCTTATATTTGTTTTCTCTCAAGTCATAGTGACACACTGTGATTTAAGCGCTTATATTGTTCGTTTTACTGCCATGTCCAAGTTCAGGAAGTGTGAGAGAAGTACTTCTGATATTTCTCAAGACCACAGTGTCGTGGTGTCAGTCCGTTCCGCTCAACAGACACTGGTGAGTCACACATCTCATTTGCTGTCGTAGCTGAATCATGGGTATTCACTGCAGAGTTGGTTGCAGATGCTCCCTAATGGATAAGAGAATTCCTAAAGACAGGAGTCGTGGTTTTATCTGAAAAAAAAAAATGGCTGTGGTTGGACGTAACTCTTGGGGTATGGTAACCACAGTCTCCACGACCGCTTTGTTTACTAAAATCGCCGTTAAAGGTGAACTCAACATTTTGGAGTACATCTGTGGCTGCTGGGTACTTGGACTCAAAATAATGAGGTGCTAATGATTGTGAACACGTGGCTCAGTGCGACTCCCGTCTGAAAAAACAAGGTCCTCTCACCCTCGTGTTTTATTTTTTTCAAATTCATTGCCGTTTCCGGCCTAGTGCACAGACTGCCTTTTGTTTAGCTGAAGGTCCTTTTACTGCACTGACATCATGTGCAACAGCATCGTGTGGAGGCGTCCAGTCTCCTCTGCACACAGTTCTGGCAGGCAAGTAAAGGGAAGTGTTCGAAAGAGCCTCAAACAAGCTTGTCCCATTCTGTAAACCATTAAATTAGAGAGCGCTCTCAGCTGCACGTGTTCTTCTTTTAGTGTACGGCTCCTCCCTTCATGCTCTGTCACCACTGATGTCCTCCTCTGAGGATCTCAGTCAATGTGCAAGTTATTTTGTGACCTTCAGCGGAGTTGTTAAAAGCACTTTGGCAGTCATTTTTGGGTGATATCGAAGCATTTCAATTAAAGTTCTACTTTCACAAACCAACCAGACTTGTGGTCACTATAATTTGCACTCTAATTTTAATGAATTAGCTGTATTTTCAGTATTTTATGCACCTACTTTATGTATTCTCATAACTATGTGAGTCACTACAGCCTCAGAGTTAGTCTTAGACCACCCCTTCCCCCCGTTATGTCTCTCCACTTGGGGTTTGGTGGTTTTTGGTGGTCAGGATTTCTGTACCCAGGCTGCTAGAGCCCCGTCTCTCTTTTTCTCTCTCCCCCTGCTCGGGTTCCTGGTGGTTTCTGTCAGATTTTTTGTATCCTGGATGCAGTTTGACCACATGCGCCATTGGATTGACGGTAGACGTGAGTGTGTAGCCTCTGAAGTAAGCCTGCCGCACCACAGCTATGTGCTTCCACGTCTGCGCTTAAGTCTCTCGGGAAGCTGACTTCTCAAAGAACAGCTCTGTCAACAAAATCACACCGCCGTAACTGGAAGAAGTGACGAAATCCCTAAATATAGGTTTGGTTTGTACAAGCAGTGCTTCCACATTTATAATATTCAGACTGGTTTTATCTCATAGGCCTACTGTGACTGGGATGATCTTTATTACTTTTTTATAGAGTACTGCTGGTAGAGTTTCTGTTTGGTTGAGTATTTTAGGACTTACTTTATCATCGTAATGGGTCTCATTTACTAACAACTGCATACTCAAGCGTTCTTACTTAGGTGTGCAAAAAGTACTTATTACGTGCACAAAAAAGTATTTTCTTCAGTATTACGCTTAAAGATAAACTTTTAGATAGACTTTAACTACACGATTCATTTATATGTATATATATATATATATATATATATATATATATATATATATATATATAAAATCATTTATCACAATTTATGTATGATTGTTTTAGTTTTATATACTGTGTAATATAATATATGTGTGTGTGTTTAAATTATAATACAAATTTTTTGATGGTTATTGTAATTAAATTACAACTTACAAATATGTAAAAATAATATAATAATTAAATAAAATAATTTTTCTAGTATTGCACAAAGAATTAAGTTCTAATTTTGATCTTCACTTCATTTTACACAAAAAAAGTGTGAACTTGTGTTTATGAATCATGAATTTATTGTTTTAATACATGCATATGCACTGTTAGTGAATGAGCCCAATGAGAAGAACAGTTGGTCTTGCTCAATATCACTTGAGACGTAACCTTTTCCAGTAAGAATTTGCTCACTGAATCTGTCCAGTAACTCTTCAAAAGAGCCCGTGTTGAAGATATACTTTTTTTCTCCCTCAATCTGTTTCCCTCATCTGCCACAGATTGCCACGGAGGTTGAGAGCTTGAGAGGGTGAGAACTGACCCACAGCTCTCGGAGGTGCGGACACATTGCTCTGAACTCCGTGCCATGGGCGGAAAGAGTCTTGGCATTCCTCTAGTGGGTGATAATGTAATGAAGTGAGGGGAGGGTTCTGAAAGTGTGATCTCTCCTGGCCTCTGTCTTTCTGGCCTGTGCACTCCCTACTGCCTGAATAAACACAAATGCCACGCTCAAACATATCTACTAAAATAAATATACAGACTGGTCCAGGACTTTCACCACAGATGCTGACCACCCTCCTTGAGGATCTCCATACATCAGCTGTGTGTGACGTAGCTTTGACCAAATGTGCTTGAGTTTTGAAAATAAATCTTCAAAATCAAACTCTTACTTCATACTTACGTCAACAATTTATGATTTAAAATGTCTCTTTTTTGTCTTTCTATGGTTTTCCATTTGTAACTTGTTTTTCAGCTTCCACATCAGTATCTTCTCATTTACATATGTACAGTATTTGATAATTAATATACACTACTAATCAAACGTTTGGGGCTGGTAAGATTTTTAAGTCACTTATGCTTGATTAATTTTATTTGTGATAAGCAGTAATATTGTGAAATATTCTAGCAATTTAAAAAAAAACTGTTCATATTTCAATATAATTTGAAATGTAATTTATTTCTGTGATGGCAGAGCTGGATTTTCAGCAGAGTAATTTTAGAGTAATTTCACCGTTACTTTACTCTTCAGTGCCACATGATCGTTCATCATTTTAATATGTTGATTTGCTGCTCACAAAAAATTTATTATTATTACCATTATATGTCAAAAGCGGTTGCTCTGCTTAGTACCTTTGTGGATATTGTGATTGATTTTTTCAGGATTCTTTGATGAATTTATTTGAAATCTTTTATAACGATTTTGATCATTTAAATGCATCCTTGCTGAATAAAAGTATTAATTAAAAAAAAAAAAAAAACATTTGAATGGTAGTGTGCCTACAGTATATGACAAACAGGTTTTTGGTCCAGTGAGATTTCAGTGTGGGTGGAGCTACCTTTCACATGCTGAAGAAATAAAAACCAATCAACTGACAAAATGTAGCTTCACTTTGTACCTGTCATCTGAGTTTTTGATGAGTAACAGTATATTTTGTTGATGGTTTGGTTTCTATTTATTCTGCACCTGCTTTGAAATCTCAGAGGACAAAAAATCCCATTTTACTTTAAACATCTTCTGATTGGCTGTGATTGTCACTTTCTTGTTCTTGTAGAAACAGGTTATGCCAATAAATTCATATCTGTATCTTTTCAGCTTCATGGCTACATGGAGAGTGAGCCTCTGACCCTGCAGCTGTTCATTGGGACAGCAGACGACCGTCTTCTCCGGCCTCATGCCTTCTACCAGGTCCACCGTATAACCGGGAAGACCGTGTCCACACCAAGCCACGAAGTCATGCAGTCCAACACCAAAGTTCTTGAGATTCCTCTGCTGCCCGAGAGCAACATGAGGGCCATGTGAGTATGCGTGCACATCTCTGAAAGACACTAAACAGGAAAAACACAGAGAAAGTGGAAATGTTTGTACCTCATAATTATGTATATCCACATGCATCCTGTGCATGTTTCCTGCAATAAACAACACTGATTCTTTAGACAACCCCTTTTTTTTTTTTTACCGCCGATCCTCCTGTTGTAAAGGCAGTTGCTAAGCAGAAGTGTATTTTTTTTGTGTGTGTGCAAGGAGTCCCAGCGCCGTGGGTTTCCCTTGTATGAGCTCCAGGGCTCGTGTTACAGGAGGCCTCTGGTCGCGTGGAGCCTGTAATGGTGCGCTGGGGTCTGTTCTGCAAGCCAGGCGGTAGCGGTCTTACCAGCTCAGCATTTTCTTCCCATTCTATAATGGATGTAACACTTAACTTATACAAAAAAAAAACAAAAAAAAAACACACACCCCTCTGGATCTTGTTTCAGAGCTTTCTGGGGAGCGTTCCCGCTTTGTCACGTTTCTGTAGTAAAGCCAACAAATGGTTATGTCCCTGTGTCAGTGCAGTTTAACCAATTTTAAACTCTTTAGTATTTCATTTCACATTTTGATTGGAGAGAAAATGCTGTTTTTTTTACTTTGTATGTGGAGTTCGGTTTGGAAGGCTGTAAGCTCAACATGGGCAGTTGTTTTGGAAAAGGAATTATCACTATAACCTTGCTCTATTATAGTAGCTATATAATTAATAATTTGTTAGGCTTATATATTTCTGTTTATGATTCCTTTTATTAAATAACTACTTATTTTTATTTTATATCTGTGTATTTTTTTATTTTATATTACATCTAGTTTACATTTTTTAAATAATTTAAATTTTCATCTAAAATCAGGATGACACCTAGAACACAATGTGCTCATCCTCACCACATACACATGGAAACGTTAATATCTGACATTCCAGTGTCTGTACAGCATTGACAGATTACTCATATTCAGGGATTGTTTCTCAGTTTTTTTATGATTTCCTGTTTTTGCATTTTCACTCATGTGCAACTTAAATAAAGGGCCCTTAATGTTTCTTCAGTGCAAAACTTTGACAGGCTTTTAAATAACTATTTACTTGCGTTGGCTTGAAGGATTTGAACATTTAATGGAGAAAGTAAACTTTTCATGTTTTTTTTTTAACAACATCTCTGCCATCTCAGAAGCCGAAGTTGGAAGAGGCGAGGGAGAAAGGGCATTTATTTATGCTGCACAGAATAAGTTCCAGGCGTAATTTTGGCAGAAATGGTACAAAAAAAATTCAGGCAATAAATTAAACGTTACTCTGTTCCGAGAAAATGTTTATTAAACAGCTGTCTAACGATATTTACAGCACATTTTTGTACTTCTGAAAGGATTTGTTGAGTCTGTTCCTAAAACATTAACGTTCTTTCTGTGCCACAGAATCGACTGCGCTGGAATTCTCAAGCTGCGTAACTCAGACATCGAGCTCCGGAAGGGTGAGACAGACATCGGACGAAGAACACACGTGTGAGGATGGTGTTCCGTGTCCACATCAACCAACCTAATGGCAGGACGGGGTCCTTACAGGTGGCATCTAACCCCATTGAGTGCTGTGAGTCATGCCACTAAATCTCACTAAGTCCTTTTTTAAATTCAATGCGACTAACATTGCATTCAATGTATACTTTTTATAAGTTAATTCATTTCCTGACCTTGCTAGCATTATGCTCTACTGACAGGAATGTTGTAATTAGATGGAATGAATCAATAAATCAAAGACAGATTTCTATATACACTTCTTTTTTTTCTTTGCTCTGATAACTGCCAGGACTGATTCATTGCTATAAGGTAAATTAGAAATAACACTAGAAAATGAGCACAGCTCATAAAATTGTGAGTAATTTCTGGGTTAAAGATTCCAGTTACAGGGAGAACATGAATGAAAGACATATGAAGCTTATGTCAGGTAACATTTTCAAAAGCACAGACTGAACTGCCATATTTTCAATATATATACATACATACATATATATAATGTACAAAAGTTCAGATGTTTGTGTCAGTAAGATTAATACACTATAAATTAATATAAATTGAAAGACTTTTGCATTAAGAAAATCAAAAAAGGGTGAAAAAAATGTATAATAATTTTTACAAAAATATTAAAGCAGCACAGCCATTTTCAGTTGTGATATTAGAATGATTTCTGAAGGATCATATGACACTGAAGATGGAGTAATGGTTGCTGAAAAATCATTTTTCCATCAAAAGTAAATTATATATATATATATATATATATATATATATATATATATATATATATATATATATATATATATATATATATATATACATATATATACATACATATATAACATTTATTTATATAACATTTATTTCAATTATATTTTTTATTTCAATTATATTTCACTATATAAGGAAAATATTGTAGTTTTACTAACTCCTTAACCTACAGTTATACAGTAGAAAGTAAAGATGTGGATGTATACAGATTTGAATGGTTCTGCACATTTCCATCTCTTTCCTCACTTTCTTTCTGTCTCTTTGTCCTCCTTGCAGCCCAGCGCTCAGCACAGGAGCTGCCCCTCGTGGATAAACAGAGCATGGAAAGCTGTGCCGCCTCAGGGGGGGAACAGATGCTTCTCAGCGGGCACAACTTCCAGCACGACTCCAAGGTGGTGTTTGTGGAGCGAGCACAAGGTAGGGAACATGGAGCTGTGATTATGTGTGTGTGTGTGTGTGTATATGTGTGTCTGAGCAATAGGAATTGTTTTGAAATTGCCTCTCTTTTGGGAGGTTTCTGAAGATACTGCTTTAGGGACAAAGGCTGAATCCCAATTGCATACTTCCCCTAAGTACAATGATATACGTAATGCTGACGATGGTTAATAACATAGTTTTAAGTGTGATGTAAACCCATACAGTAGTACTGGGTTATAATTAGGCCCACAAGGAATCTCTGCGTCATTCGATATGTACAACCCCCATCCCTTGCATGTTAATTAAATATTTTGGCTTATTGATTATGCTTTTAGTTGCCAATATGTGTCTAGTACACTTAGTTGCATTTAACACATCACTTTTGACCATAATCCATTTCACAGATTGTCGCCCTAAAAACAAAAACAGATTCATAACATTATGTTTCAATAATGCATCAGAGAACAATCCAAACCAATCCTCTCACATAGTTATAAAGGATCTGGACAATATTAGGCCAAAAAGCATGTGTGGGTGCCATCTGGACACATTTGGCATGCTGTTTTCAATGCACTATGATTTGGGATGGATCCTAACCTTGCATACTGTATAGGATATATAGGAGAGTGAGCAAACTGGGATTGAGGCACACACTGCTTAACTTCATAAACTTTCCAATTTCCCAAACCGTCTTCCATTTTTTGGATGAACAATTATGCACTTGTAATTGAATTATATTAAATTTCGAAATGCTCATAATCAGATTAAGGTTACTTACAAATCCCCCTGATATTTAAAGTTAATATTTCTATAATTTTGGTTGGTTAATGGTCATATTGACATGCAGGTGAACAAACACAACATTTGGGTGTTTAAGTGTTTTATTTTGATTTTATTTTAAGATAATTTATTCATTTTAATTTTGCATTTTTATGATTTAATTAATTATTAGATTTTTATCGACTGATAAACCACCAATTGCAAAAAAAAAAATAAAACTACAGTAATGGTTAATGCAGTAGATGATGTTGACAACAAAGACATTTTTTTTTTTTTTTAGAACAATAATCCCGTTTAAAGGTAGTTCAAAAGTAATCTAAAAGTAATCCAAAAGTAGTCAGAATACATTGCCTGAAATAGTAATCAGGATGACTGACTAATATTGTATTGTGCTGCTTGTTTTAGTTTTGTTATGGGTCATGCAAAGTCATTACTGCACTTGTTTAATATGTAGTTTCGTAAATTTTGTATAATTGTAATTTTAAGATGGTGTGAAGTTGGCCTACAAATGGTTCCTCATAAATATATTAATCAGCACAACTGTTTTCAAAATTGATAATAATAACAAAATGTTTCTTGAGCACCAAATCATATTAGAAGGATTGCTAAATGTTCATGTGACACTGAAGACTGGGAGTAATGACTGCAGGAAATTCAGCTTTGCCATTACAGGAATATCTTAAAATATACATTAAAATAGAAAACCAAATAGCAAAAACTTTCAAATTTCCCAAACTCTCCCCCCAACAGCCATTGTTTGGATGAACACTAATCTCATCCCAAAATTATCCCATTGGTTGAGCCGATATTCTGTCGTGCTGCTCAAACACCACTAGTGGTGCAAAAATCACACACTGCAACTTCCTGTCCATAGGCCAGTGGAAGTAAAAGGATCCAATATGCATATCGTCCTCCCTAGGCTTGATGCAGTGGCTTATCTGTCTGTTTTTGCATGAGCATTACTGTTTACTCATTAGAGCATTTATACTGTGACAGACCCTAGAAACCGCACATTATGTGTGGAAAAGTCCTGCTTTGTTCTTAAACTCTGGTCTTCAATAGTGTGATTGTGTGTGTGTGTATGCTTTCCTGCAGAAAAACCCTCCTACCACTCCCTCTATCCCTCCTCCTTCTCCGCTCTGCCGTCAAAATATCCCTCCCAATGCCAGAGTGCCACATGTGGAGCACATTAATGCGCTGTATTTTTAACCCAACAGATTTACATTTCCAGAACTTTCCATTGCCTGTGTTGCCCAGGAATGGAGCCCAAATAGAGAGAGAGTGCAGTCTGGGCTGTCCCTTGCGTCTGGGCGTTTGTTTTGATTTTTTTGTCTGTCTTTATTCAGGTCTCTCTCTCTTTTTCCATATGGAAAATAGAAGCAGTAGCCCTTGACTGTTGATACCTGAGATTTACAAACAGTCATTTCCTTGATGAGTTTGTCAAAAATAAAAAAGTGAAAAAAAGGCAGGAGGTGCAGACAAGGCCAAGGCCGAGTAATGTAAACACGCTGGATATTTGGCGATCTGTAACACAAAGCCTGAAGGAAATGGCCTCATTGTTTTACCTGTGAAGAAGGTGAACTCTGGGAAATGAAGCTGCTGAAATGCATTGAAGTTGTAGAATGATATTGAACCTCTCTAATATAGTAGACAACTCTCTCTCTCTCTTATTTATTATATTTTTGTCTTTTTAAATTTTATATCATCTTATCTGCATTTAGTTTTAAAGAGATGGATGGATGGTTGGATGGATGGATGGAAAGACATTGTTGTGGATTAACTGATGAATGAGCATTTGTTTTAATTGCAGCATCACTAACATGCTGTCAAACCCACATTACATTTTTGGTTTGTGCACATATGTGCGTGGGTGTTTGTGTAAAGGAGAGATAGAGAAAGAGAGATTGAGAGGGCATGTGTGTGCTTGCCGACAGAAGGGTGTGAGCTCTTGTTTTTGAGAAGGGTTTCCCCGTGTCTGGCATCGGCTGTGGATTCTTGGGCACTCCTCACATGGAAACACCCCTGAGCCAGCCCACCATTGGCATCAGCAGCCCTCTCGCTCTCCTTGTCTCTCTGTCCAGTTTTCTAAAGACAAATCTTTTCCACTATCATTTTTTCATGAGCTCGGGTCACATGCTCCTGCTTCATTGCCTTATAACTTATTCCCCTGCATTTGCATTTTACCATCAACTATAAAACTTGGCTTCTGTAAAAAAACTGGGAAACACTCTGTTTTTAGGAAGGGGACAAACCAGTTCAGCCTCTGTATGGATTTTTAGTATTATCATTTACTAAAACTAGTTTTATTAAATAAAAATAGTTTTTGGGATAGCTCACCCATAAAACTGTATCATTATTTATTCATCCTCATGTTGTTCAGAACCTCTTTCTTACATTAGACACAAAAGGGTCTATGAGAAAAATATGCATTGCATATAATGCAAGTGTTTGACTATCCAAAATGAAACCCATAGAAATGGCCAAAGCATCATGCACACTATTTTCATAATCTATACAATTGCATGTGTGAGTGTAACAGAGCAAAATTAAAATGTATGGCCAAGATATACTTGAACAATTTACCTTTGTGTTCCATGGAAGAAAGAAAGATTTGGAACAACATGATTGTGAGTAAAAAAATGACAGAAATGTCAGAAATTTCATTTTTGGGTGACCTGTTCCTTTAGATAAATGTTAGATGAATGTTTTTGCAAGATTAATCAACACAATAACTGTTTAATGAAAAGGTTTTTAAAATGAATCTGAAGTCTGCAGTGCTGTGTAGTCCTCCTCTGCGGGTTCAGTCTCGAAGGAATGGGTTGTTTTTGTTATGAGTAAAGAGGGGGGCTCCCACAACGTGACTCACACACAGGGAATCCCTCTGTCTCTCTCTCTCCATCTTTCTGACCATTTTCTGCCTCTCCGCTGCAACGTGACTTCATGTACTCTTTTCCCATCTGTACTTGGAGCGTGTCTTAAATGGAAAGTCATAGACAGTAACTAATATGAAAAAAGAGAGAGGAAAAATACTGAGACTGAGAGAAAGAAAGAAGTGTAGGGAAATAATTAAAAACTGATTGGTGATTGAAAGTAATCTAAATGTTCAAAGGGAATTATTGTAATTAATACTGCCCTAGAATAGAATAGAATAGAATAGAATAGAATAGAATAGAATAGAAATGACTGTCATACTTTGAATGTCAGCTTGACAATGCCTTGTTTGAATGTTTGAAAGTCTTACAGGTTATTTAGGCATTGTCTAATTTGATTACTGCAGTTTGAGGATATGCTGTTGTTAGATGACTTTTAAGGTGTTCCGGGTTGTTGCTATGGATTTGCTGTTATGGTAGGTAGGTGGATGGATGGATGGATGGATG
This sequence comes from Cyprinus carpio, assembly GCF_018340385.1. NCBI lineage: Eukaryota > Metazoa > Chordata > Actinopteri > Cypriniformes > Cyprinidae > Cyprinus > Cyprinus carpio. The sequence goes on from NC_056615.1 coordinate 19,458,467, forward strand.
GATGGATGGATGGATGGATAGATAGATAGATAGATAGATAGATAGGTAGGTAGGTAGGTAGGTAGGTAGGTAGGTAGATACTAGATGGATGGATGGATGGATACCATAAATGGATGGATGAATGCATGAATGGATGCTATACATGAATGGATGGATAGATGCATGAATGGATGCTATGCATGTATGGATGGATACTATAGACGGATGGATGGATGGATTGATATTTATAGATGGATGTATTGATGGATGGATGATACTATAGATGGATTTATGGATAGATAATATAGATGGATGGATGCTATAAATGGATGGATACTATAGACAGTTGGATGAAATGCTATAAATGGATGGGTGTATGGATACTATAGATGGAAGGATGATACTATTGATGGATGAATGGATGTATGCGATGGATGGATGGATGGGTGGATGGATACTATACGGTTGGTTGGATGAATGCTATAGATGGTTTGATGGATGGATGCAGTTGGATGGATAGATACTATAAATGGATGGATGGATGGATGGATGGATACTATAGATTGACGGATGGATGGACAGATGCTATAAATGAATGGATGGATGGGTTTGATGGATGCTAAAGACGGTTGGATGAATAGATAATACAAATGGATGGATGGATACTGTAGGAGGGTATGGATGAATGGTTGTATGGACGGATACGATGGATGGATGGATGGATGGATGGATAGATAGAGATAGATTTGAATCCTTTGTGGCTTTGTATAAATGTGTCTGCTGAAATGATCTGGGCCATTCACATCAGAGTCATCTGTGATTAATATGTGTATGTTACTAGTCTGAGTTCACTGTCTGGTCTAGATATCACAGCACAGTCAGACACCTCAAAGAAAGATTTTGGCACATGCTGATGACTAAAGATAAGACATCTCCTTTTCTTTCTCTGTAGACGTGGACAGAGAGGAAGTGGGAGAAAGAAGAATTTCTCAACTTTAAAGTTCTTTAAGTTGGCATCCTAAGATGCATATCAGGTTAATGTTGTTGGAGAAATCATGGTGTCAGTGGTAGAGCAGCTTGTTGACTTTGTATGCAAATTCATAACAACAGAACTTTATCTTTTTTTTGTTATCTTTATTTGACACTGGCCAGGTCTGTGATCTATAGTGATTCCTGTTCAAATTGAAAATTTTTCCATTGGCTGGAAAAGGTCTATGTGTTTGTGTGTGAGTGCTTGGGCCAGATGTGTTACAGTTAATATGTGCATGTGGGTGTGTTACGGAACAGTGGGGATTCCTAACAGAAGGAAAAATAGAGGGCAAAAAAAAAAGAGTGAAAGAAAGAGACAGACACACACAAAGAAACTCCCTCATGAGAAAGGAACGTTTTTACATCTGGACTTACTGGACTTCACTGCCTGCCCATCTGCAAAACCACTTAAAATTCTTTTTCCCCCACTCTCTTTGTGCATTGGTCTGTGAGTGCATATGATAATGCTGTAGCACCACGCTTTGACCTGGAGCATCTTATTCTTACCCTATAGATTTAAGGTATCCAGGTACAGACCTGTGTGTGTGAGTCAGTCTTCATTAGAACAGTTAGTTGACTTAGATCTGTCTGCAGTTATGGGTGGTTCCCGACGGCACAGGTGAATATTGGTCTTCACTTTTGTCCATAAATACCTTTTCAACCAATGTCTCTTGGCACCTGAAACTTACGCTGAACAGGCAGATGGTAGTTTGATTACATACTTTAAGTGCATCAACCCCCAGTATTGCTTAAAGGGATAGTTCACCCAAAAATCAAAATTATGTCATTAATGACTCACCCTCATGTCGTTCCAAACCCGTGAGACCTCCGTACATCTTCGGAACACAGTATAAGATATTTTAGATTTAGTCCGAGAGCTTTCTGTCCCATCCATTGAGAATGTATGTACGGTATACTGTCCACGTCCAGAAAGGTAATAAAAACATCTTCAAAGTAGTCCATGTGACATCAGAGGGTCCGTTAGAATTTTTTGAAGCATCGAAAATACATTTTGGTCCAAAAAATATCAAAAACTACGACTTTATTCAGCATTGACTTCTCTCCTGGGTCTGTTATGAGCGCGTTCACAGCACTGCAGTTTAGTGATATCCGGTTCGCGAAACGAATCACTCGATGTAACCGGATCTTCTTGAACCAGTTCACCAAATCGAACTGAATCGTTTGAAACGGTTTCGCGTCAACTATAAGCATTAATCCACAAATGACTTAAGCTGTTAACTTTTTTAACATGGCTGACACTCCCTCTGAGTTCAAATAAACCAATATCCCGGAGTAATTCATTTACTCAAACAGTACACTGACTGAACCGAGCCAGATAACGAACGAAACATTGACTCGTTCTCGAGTCAAGAACCGGTTGCATCGGTTTTCGGATCATCAGTAGTGATGGGAAGTTCTGTTCTTCTCCGCGAACCGGTTCTTTCGGACAGTTTGATTCAATAAACCGGTTGCCGAAAACGGTTTCACCAGTTCTTTTGCGCTCGACGTAATGACTTCATTGGCGATGATTGCCCTTGATTTCAAGCCTTCGGTTTTATCCGCGCTCATAACATTAGCACAGAATCGTTTCAGAATCAATCACCAAAAGAAACCAGTTCGGTTCAGACGCGCTGTGTGTCAGTCTGAATCACGCAATGCGCAGTATCATCAGCTCCTCGGTTCTCGAACCGGACGCGTCCGACAGAAACGGTTCTTGACTCGAGAACGAGTCAATGTTTCGTTTGTTATCTGACTCGGTTCAGTCAGTGTACTGTTTGAGTAAATGAATTACTCCGGGATATTGGTTTATTTGAACTCAGAGGGAGTGTCAGCCATGTTAAAAAAGTTAACAGCTTAAGTCATTTGTGGATTAAAACAAAAAAAGCTTATTGTTGACGCCACCCGTTTCAAACGATTCAGTTCGATTTAGTGAACTGGTTCAAGAAGATCCGGTTACATCGAGTGATTCGTTCGCGAACCGGATATCACTAAACGGCAGTGTTGTGAACGCGCTCATACCAGGACCCAGGAGGAGAAAGTCAATGCTGAATAAAGTCGTAGTTTTTGATATTTTTGGACCAAAAGGTATTTTCGATGCTTCAAAAAATCTAACGGGACCCTCTGATGTCACATGGACTACTTTGAAGATGTTTTTATTACCTTTCTGGACGGGACAGTATACGTACATACATTCTCAATGGGGGGACAGAAAGCTCTCGGGACTACAATCTAAATAATCTATACTGTGTTCCGAAGATGAACGGAGGTCCACGGGTTTGGAACGACATGAGGGTGAGTCATTAATGACATAATTTTGATTTTGGGGTGAACATCCCTTATAAGTCTCAGAATTGGTACCTGTTAATGTCAGACTGCTTCGAAATTTAGCAGAATTGAAACAAAGAATTTTGCGATTGACGCCACTCATTTTAAAAAAAACAATTGCAAAAAAACGTGTGTGTGTGTGTGTGTGTGTCTGTAGGCCGCTTTGTCAAATAAGTTTTGAGGTGCACGCACCAGTGCTCTGCAAAACTACAGCAAACAGCAGTTGGAGGAGTGTTGCCAATTTGCGACCAAAATACTCTTATGAAAAATTGATTCTGAGACAGTCACAAAAATGTCTCGAACTCATTTGTGAGTTAGCAGTTTGAATCATTCCCACTGCATCATTGAATTGTTTGGAGCCTCTACTGAACCAAGCAGTCATTTTTCTGAAAGAATCAGTGGATTTTGAATGAAAACGGTTTGAAGCAAGATCAGTGACTCACACAAAGGCAGCCGTTCACACATTTACTGGAGTGTAACAATGTAACTCGCAGAAAAATTCAACAAACTCTTGATTTTGAATGATTATTTTACTCGTTTCATTTCAAGTTTATTTCATTTCAACCATCATAGCCATAGAACACAACAAAAACAACAGTTTTAAAAGAATTCTACTTTTGTAAAATAGTTATTTGACTGGCTCTCCTTCAATTTAAGTCTAAGGTTTTTTTATTTTGTTTTGTTTTGGTTTTGGTATTATCTTATTTTTTATTTTTATTTTTCTTTTTATCATCCACTGGCAATAATTCTAAAGGGATTGTTCAAATCCCTAACCTTCACTATTTAGTAATAGTTAATAAGTGATGCCCCTCTCTAACAAGCAACCACTAATTAATGTTGTAAGTTGCGAGTCGTTTCTATGGGTCTTCGTGTGAGATGACTTCATTTTTTTGTGTTTTCTTTCTCTTCCTCTTTCTGTTTGTTCTAGAGAAGCCTCGTGAAGGATGAAAATCTTAATGCGGGAGTCTGCAGTTTCCACTACTTCAGAAACAATAACCTCCGTGTGAAGGAGCCCTGAGGTTTGGCCTGTCCTCAAAAAACCCCCGGCAACAATGGCACCACTCTCACAAACAAACCAATCACAGCACACAAGCATCAGGGAATCCCTGGCATTGTTCTCCTCATTAAGGCAGCAACAAAAAATAAATTAGACATTCATAAACCGACCATCCACAACAATGGCCTGGCAGGGAATTGATGGCGGTCCTTTATTGGTTTTTTTTTATAGTGAACTCAATGAAAAGAGGATATTGTTCGAGCACATTGTATGGTAGCGTTTTAACGTGGCATAGAAAGAGGCGGCGCTCCTCACCCGAGAGACTCCGCAGCTTGCTGTTCTTTAGCACGTTCTGGGAAAACTGTCCGCTGGACCATACTGACAATTAGGGTTCATCCCAGGCCTGAAGCTCCCCTTTCTCTCTCGTGCCATACGCTGATCCCTTTTGCCCAGAGGATGGAGGGGGGAGTCGCTCTTTGCTGTTAGATCGGGGAGGACAAGGGAGTCTATTCACAACGCTGTGTGCGAGCAGGTCTCTGCATTGACCCGCATTGTGGTGTTTACAGTCTGGTGAGGGGGGGAGGCTTTTGGACGCACACCACCACCCACCCAGCTCCCTGACTGCCTACTACACCGACCGCCCGGGGCACTAAGATTTCTTTCTTTTGTGGCCCACCCTAATCAACAAAACAACAGGGCTTTTGTTTCGGAACTTGGTGTTGGCAAGTACAAGCTGATCCAGAAACAGTTTTCGGCTTTTGAAGTTAGTTTTTGAGGGATATTTGCTGATACAAGCATCACTAGCTATCGGTATAATACTCAGTAACCTAATACATAAACGAATAGTTCACCCAAAAAAATCATGCCTTTGCACAATAACATGTTGTTCCAAACCTGTATGACTTCTATTCTGTAGAACACAAAAGGTGCTAATTTTGAAAAAGCCTCAGTGTTTTGTTTTTTTCATCCATTACAATGAAAGTCAGTGATGTCCAAAGTTTTTTGGATCTCTGCACAAATGTTAGTTAAAACATTGGACACATTCTTCAAAATATAAGTCATACCAAGTTTTGTGGAGCGATATGAGGTAAGTAAATGGATGACATCATTTAAAATTTTTTGAAAAAAAAATAAATAAATATTTGGTCATCATTTACTCACTTTCAAGTTATAATTACAACACTGGAAGAGTGGTCTTTTCTTCTGCTGAAACACAAACACACAAATACCTATATATATAGTATATCTATATAGTATTTATTATAAATATATATATATATATTATATATATATATATATATCTATATATATACATAACATATACATCTACATATCAATATATTACCACACACACTGTGGAAGTCAATGGCTTACCGGACAACTGTTTGATTACCTAGCATTCTTCAAAAGAATCTTCTTTTATGTTTCAACAGAGGAAAGACACTCCATTTAGAAAGTTTGAAAAAAGTTGAGAGTAATGGTAAAGATGGCCAGAATTTCATTTTTGGGGATATTGTCATTTAGACTAGCTGATGTGTAAAAATCATTGACAGAACCAGTGACACGGTCGACAGCGATTAAAATTTTTTTTCACATTATGTTTCAAATAGCCATATTTAGGGACCATTTACTCATATAGATGTTGGGGTTGGGCATTTTTGACCTGACCCAGTAAGCAACCAACACGAAAACATCTGAAAACCACTCTGAAGTCTTAGACATATTGCAGTGGAAGACCCTTGTAAGCACCTGTTCAGTGGCAGTTTTTTTTATACATGTAACCAACATATTAAACTCGAGTTAGAGTTTGGTATTGAAGTATGTCAAGTTGACCATGGCTTTCAAGGGAAAAATAGCTCAGGATATATTTATTGGTAATGGACTTGTTTGGCTCTCTCTGAGCAAGTATTCTGATATGACCATGGTAGTGGCTGAGTCTTAGGCAAAGGATTTTTTGAGCACCTTTATCAAGGATGAAGTACCATCCATGTCCTCATCAGTTCTCCAGCGCAGAGAGGCGGGCAGATATTGCCACTCACATGGCTCAGTCTGAGCAGAGAAGAGGGCTCTTATGACCACAGGCTCCACAGGTCTGCACTAGCACTTAAGGACGTCACCAACTGGAGGGGGGAATGGGCTCCAGGGAAAAGTTTAAACTTTGCAGAGATGAGGGGAGAGCAAGAGAAAGACTGGGGAACAGAGTGACTGGAGGATAGTGATAAGAGTTTGGATAAACAAAATCAGAGCTGCAGTGACTAATAAATTGATTTTTGATTAAGTCAAGTAAAGTTTTTTTTCCTTTGTGTAAATCTTTTCACCTCGAGCTTGTTTGAAAACTTTTTTTTTTTGGTAATATTTTTTTTTTTTTTTTTACTATATTCTCATTTTGATATTTATAGTACGATGTCTACATCAAGTTTGGGGTTTTGTAAGATTTTGTTAATGATTTTGGAAAGGAAATCTCTTGAGCCATAAATACAGTGAAAAAAGAGGGAATATTGTGACATTTATTACAATTTAACTAGTTTTGTTTTATATTTTGAAATATTACTTACTGCTGAATTTTCAGGAGCCATTACTCCAGTCTTCAGTGTCACATGACAATTGCAGAAATAATTCTAATATACTAATATTTGGTGCTCAAGTGTTGGGGGATACCATGACTTTTCAGGATTCTGACCAGTAGAAACATTCAATACGAAACAGCATGTATTTGATATAGGAATCCGTGTAACATGACATATGTCCTTATTGTCACTTTTTGATCATTTGGTGCACCGTGCCATTTGCACCCTTGTTTGAATAAAATAGTGAGTTAACCCCCCCCCCAAAAAAAAAATACAAACCCTAAAAATACTGACACCACTCACTCCAAAACTTTTGAATGTAATGTATCTGTCAGTTCATAAAAATAAGAGTATAATCACTGTTAGATAGACAGATTTAACCATAATATATTTGGCTGCTGACTCTGCTTACTGACAAGAGAGCAGGAACAAAAGTGAGAGAAGCGAGGACAGTGGGAATGGAGGATACCCTCTAGCATCCTTGACTTCCAGCAGTATAATGAGACCGTTCCAACCACACACAGACGCAGGAGACTAGCCGGGATGCCCCTCACTGTTTCTGCCACGAAATCTAGACCCACTGTCTAAGCTTCCTTAAATTGCAATCAAAATTCGTCTCAGCATTCCATCTTTAAAGTCTCTGAATAATATTGTTCTGGAATATTTTGCGAAGTATAATGGAAAATACCCCGATGCCAGTGATTATCGCAATCAGACGTTATCTCTAAAATCTGATGCTATTCTGATCTATTCGCGCATATGCTGTTGAGTACTATATGAACTTGGAAAGGCATTTGTCTTGAAATTTGACTAGCAATTAGTCTGACTTGAAGCTTGGACTCATTAAATATTTCAAAGAGGTGGGAACATACATTGATTCTTTCTACCGGGTTTATAAATAAGCACTCAATGTCTAGGCATACAGTCTTCAGGGTCCACTGGAGCAATTTGTCCTAGAACAATGATCATGGAAACCAATACAGTCTTTTCTCCCACACGCATTCTGTTTAAACCCAGGAGCACATCAATGTGAAAGTATGATAGCAATAATGCAATTATGTAAAAAAATTATGACAGCAGAGGAGCCAATGGAAAGTTTAAAAAGATGCGTTGTCTATGTTTTAAATAAAATGAGAAGAATTTCCTTTCTTCCCGATTGCTTTCTTTTTCTTTATTCTGTCTTAGAACACAATGATTGCTTTATAGTTTTCAGGAGTGTTGTCTTTGTTTACCCTATAGTGGGTCTCTGCTGTTGACCAAAAACTACCCTGCGGTTTTCCTCCTGCTTTTACGGCCCCGAGTATAAAAACGGGTCTTTTTTCAGGTGAGGTCGTAAATAAAACTAGCAAACGAAAAAACCGTAATAGGTCTTTTGTTCTCCGGACGTTTGTGTGGGAAAGCCGTTGGCTCGGAGAAAAACCAGAGGCTGAAAAATAGTTAAATAAAACTTTTTATAATAAGGAGAAAATAAGCCCGACGATTGGCGATCGCGATGAAAGGACAGCTGAGAGGCCTTACGCCCGCCGCCCGCTCTTTAGCAAAACAAAGACTGATGCTCATGATCTTGAAGCGCAAGTTACCAGGGCCTTTTATTGGAACCCTTCATACACTATGTTGTCCATGAGATTGCGAGATTCCACAAGGGGCGGATGTAAGCGGACCGGTCACCCTATAGCAAAAAGCACATTCACACAGCACACACTTTCGTGGATCTGGTAAGATCATTAGGATGGCATCAGCCCCCCATGGTGCACAAGCGGGTCAGAAGCCGACAGGACATGATGTAATCGCAAGGCTGACTGCAGTATAACGATTAGGCTCTAGAAAGCAGCAGCACAACGACTTTTTGGTATCTGTTTTATGATGAGACTTAGGTTGTCTGTGGCGTGGGTCTCTACTGGTTTTTGGATTTTTGCTTCAGGACCCAGATTTTCGATTGGGACGCGTATTGAGTGGTGACTCAAAACAGTACCAAAAAGTAAATTATGTCTAGTATATGATAATGTATAACTATTCTATTATATTATATTATATTATATTCGTACGAAAGCCTCAATAAGAACACTATGGGGAAATATTATATTACTATTAGCAATATTACCTCTTGACATATAAAGTGAGATTACTTTAAGACCAAATTCATAAACAACAACAAAATGCATTTGTTCCCCACTATCATCTATTATCTATGCTACTTATGCATAGTTTATGGTCATTCTTATTTTTATGTCTTATCTCAATATTTGTCAACTATAAAAAAACTTCTGTTCCTTGAATTGAACTCTCTGGTGTATTCCTTTGCATATGTGAGGGAATCTAATGATAGGCGATACATTTGTGCTCTCTTTTTTTATATTATTTGCAGATGGCCATCACATATAGGAAAATGGAAGCCAAAGTCAACAGAGAATCATCCAGATCTGTAAGTTTGCCATTTTTCACCTATTTTTACGATTAAAAAGGAAGCAAGATGAAATCCTGATAATTTTATTAATTAAATAATACAAATATATGCATAAATATATAAGAAAAAGAGTTTAAAAATAAGATTTTTTTTGTTGTTGTATTGTTGTGTTTGAGGCAAACAGGTTGTTTTTTTGTGTCTAAAGCGGATATAATGTACGTGTGGAGCCCTACTCTCTGCTCTCGGAGGAAAAAACACTCTCTCACTACACACATAAACACAACACACGCAACCTGCTGCTCCTTGTTTTCTATATGGAAGATTCTTTCTGGTGAGAGCTCAGGGACCCAGTTAGACTCTGGGATTAGACACTGCACCTGCTCCCCACACCACACACTTGTTAGGTAGCACATGTTCTGTCTGTAGAACTCAGACTGTGGAAGAAGAGGACCCATATCTAAAGGTCTTAACCATCAGCACTGTCCAGCTAAGAAACATACACTGTTAAAAAAAAACTGCTTCAAATTTACCGGGGAAAAACACGGCCAGCCTTGGTTGCCAGGAATTATTACCCCGTGAAAAAAAAATGGTTGGAATCTGTAAAAGACAATACGGTTATACTGGGTTTTGTAACCCTTAAATTTTACAAGCTATAGGGACAAAACATATTTTTTTTAACCAAATTTCATGGTCGAAAAAAAACAAATATAGTTGTCAATTATACAGTAATTTTATGTAAAAAATGAAACTTTCCTAGCTTTTTACAGATATTTGCGTAAAAAAAAAGGTATAAAAATATATATACAGTAATTTGTTGTTAATTTAACAGTAATAGGATAGACCCTATTATGGTAATTAACTGTACTAAAAATAACAGAAATTATGTTAAACCTTATTAAAACTTTGACAGTAAAAAAAGCAGTGAAAATTGTATAACAAATTACTGCATTTATTTTGACAGATTCCTTTTACGGTAAATTCATGGCAAACCACAGCTGCCGGTAATTTTTCTGCTTAAACATACAGTACAATATGAGGAACATAAATAGTTTACCGTACATTTTGACATGTTGCAAACCGCTAAATATAGAAAACATCTATTGATTGCTCATATTAACCAATGTAGTGGAATATTTCTGATAAACAATGAGAAAATTGAATCCCATTTGAACAACAGATAACAGCTATTAATTTCTCTATTCCTACTCAAAACTAGCACCAGATCTTGAGAATACAGCATGTGTCCATATATATGGCTGGTAATCCATGGAGAAATGAATAACATGAAACAAAAAGGACCTCCCCCTGACCGAAAATAGTAAGAGCCCATGGGTCCCCCTTGGTGAAGGAAAGCACCGGGGTTTTTAATGCGCATGGGGTGAAGTAAGCTTGCGGATACTTAAATGCCCATGGATTCATTTGGACGGGAGGATCCCTCGCAAAAAAAAAATTGACAAAGTTTAAAAATTTTGTCGTGCTTGAGCAAAATGCCAGAAAGAAAAAAAAACGTGGCAAAAACGATCTAAGAAAAAATTTTTCTTATGTTAAAGAGCAGTTCAAAGGATTTTTCATTTTTAAAAAAAAATTTTTGCGATAATTTACTACCCCCAGTACCCAAAGTTTCCATTTTTTTCTTTTTTCAGTCGAAAAAAAATTTAAAGGTTTTTGATAAAAAACATTCCGGATTTTTCCCAAATTTTAGGGTCCCCAGGGGACCCAAACTTTAAGGCCCAAAAAACAGTTTCAGTGCAGTTTCAAGGGTTTAAACGATCCAGACGAGAAAAGGGGTATTATCTGCGAAACGATTCGCTCACTTCAAAAATAAAATTTTGTTTTTTAAGCACAAATGCCACCTTTCTCTGTTTTTGGGCGCGTTTGTGACGTCCGTAAACGCAAAAAATTTTTTTAAAAAGGGCAAAATTGAGGTTTAAAATGTGGGAAGGGGGGACCTTAAAACCCCAAAATTTTAAAAGTATTTTTTCGTTTTTTCGTTTTAAAAAGCCCTTTGGTGGTTCCTGGGGCTTTAAAATTAAAAAAAACCAAAAGAAAATTTCTTTGGGGAAAATTTTTTAAGCGTGACCTTTTTAAAAGTAATTGCGTTTCGTGGGCTACGAACGCGACACGAACAGGCAAGGCGAGCATTTGTGCTTTTAAAACTTAAATTTTTTTTATTTTTGAAGGAGCAAACATTTTGTAGAATACCCTATTTTCGTTGGGGACGTTTAAAGCCCCTTTTAAGCTGCACGAAACTGCATTTTTGGGCCTTGAACCGTTGGGTCCATTGGGAAAATAATTGGGAAAATCCTGGAATGTTTTCATCAAAAACCTTAATTTGTTTTCGACTGAAGAAAGAAAGCGCTGGACATCGTGATGAGCTGGGGGTGAGTAAATATCACAAGTTTTTGTTTTTAAAGTGAACTAATCGTGGTAAATCTACTTATGTGCATTGCAACGGCAGCCCTAATCACAATCATAAATTCTGTTGGAAAGCATTGTATTTATGGTTTCCTTTTGATTTATCATAGAACTTGAAGTTAAAGGGATAGTACCCCAAAAATGAAAATTATGTCACTTAATGACTCCCTCATTGTCGTTCCAAACCCCGTGAGACCTCCGTTCATCTTGCGAAACACAGTTTACAGATATTTTAGATTTAGTCCGAGGAAAGCTTTCGGGCCCTCCGGTGAAGAATGTATGTCTGGGTATACTGTCCACGTCCAGAAAGGTACTAAAAACATCTTCAAAGTAGGTCCATGTGACATCAGAGGAGTCCGTATTAGAATTTTTAAAGCTTTTTTTTTTTTCTTTTTTTTTTTTTTTTTTTGAGCATAGAAAATACATTTGGTCCAAAAATATCAAACAAATAAGACTTTATTCAGCATTGACTTCTCACTCCCGGGTCTGTAGGAGCCAGTTTCACAAAACACTGCAGTTAGTGAATCCGCGGTGGCGAACGAATCAACCAACCTCGATGTAACCGGATGTTCTTGAACCAGTTCACCAAATCGAAACTGAATCGTTTGAAACGGTTCGCGTCAACAATAGCATTAATCCACAAATGATTCAAGCTGTGTAACTTTGTTTGTACATGGGCTGACACTCCCTCTGAGTTCAAATTAAAACACAATATCCCGGAGTAATTCATTACTCCAAACAGTACATACTGAACTGCTGATGAAGAGGGAGAAGTGAAGATGAACACGAGCGAGCCAGATAACGAACGAAACATGACTCGTTCTCGAGTCAAGAACCGGTTGCATCGGTTTTCGGTCACCGGTAGTGATGGGAAGTGCTGTTCTTTTCCGCGAACCAGTTCTTTCGGACAGTTCGATTCAATAAACCAGTTGCCGAAAACGGTTCACCAGTTCTTTTGCGCTCGACGTAATGACTTCATTGGCGATGATTGCCCTTGATTCAAGCCTTCGGTTTACCCGCGCTCATAACATTAGCACAGAATCAGTTCAGAATCAATCACCAAAAGAACCAGTTCGGTTCAGACGCGGCTGTGTGTCAGTCTGAATCACGCATGCACAGTATCATCAGCTCCTCAGTTCTCGAACCGACGCGTCCGACAGAAACGGTTCTGACTCGAGAACGAGTCAATGTTTCGTTCGTTATCTGGCTCGGTTCAGTCAGTGTACTGTTTGAGTAAATGAATTACTCCAGGATATTGGTTTATTTGAACTCAGAGGGAGGTCAGCCATGTTAAAAAAGTTAACAGCTTAAGTAATTTGTGGATTAATGCTTATTGTTGACGCGAACCGTTTCAAACGATTCAGTTCGATTTGGTGAACTGGTTCAAGAAGATCCGGTTACATCGAGTGATTCGTTCGCGAACCGGATATCACTAAACTGCAGTGTGTGAACGCGCTCATAACAGACCCGGGAGAGAAGTCAATGCTAAATAAAGTCGTAGTTTTTTGTTTTTTTTTTGGGAAAAAAAAGGGATTTTCAGGTTTTAAAAAAATTCAAAGGGACCCCCTGATGCACAGGGCTATTTTAAAAGTGTTTTTATTACCTTTCGGCCTTGGACGTAAACCGTACAAAACTTTCTAAAGGAGGGACAAAAGCCCCTCAGACTAAATCTAAAATATTTTAACCTGGGGTTTCCAAAATGAAAGGGGGTCTCAGGGGTTTTGGGGAACGCCCGGAGGGGTCATTAATGACAAAATTTTTCTTTTTTGGGGAAAATACCCCTTTAAGGGACTGAATCCCGGTGTAACCCTTTTCATTCAATCTACTTTTTAAAGCGTCATTTTCCCTTTCATCGTATAAAATTTCCAAACCTAGACATGACCGGGCTCCTGATTAAGTTTAGTGCTCCTGCCCCTCTTTCTTTTGCAAAACTTAAATATACCACTTCTTCCTCTTATTTAAATCTTTGGGTTGCAGATTTAAATTGAAGACCCTCTAAAAACCGGGATTGGGGTTAGGGAAACCAAAGAAAAACGGGCCCGCCATCTTTTGCCCAGAAGACTCCAGGGGGAAACGAAGCTTTCTTTGGGGACTGGCTAAATTCCCTTCTGATTCAAAAGAAAAAAAATGGCATACCCCCAAAAATAATAATAATTTAAAAATAATGAACAAAAAATTAATTTACAAAAAAATAAGTGCAAAAAAATTTTTTCCCCTGTTTGCAGTGTAGCTGAATTTTTTTTAAACAATTTGTTTACGGTAAAACCCTACCAAATTTTTTCCACCCAAAGGGTTTGTTTCCCAATCTTCAAATGTTTTCCCCTGCCTTTGGGCTTAAAAGGGTTTCACCTGTACTCTCTTTAGCTTTTTTAAAAAAACCAAAACAGCAAATTGTAACGGGCCAAGGGAAAATTAAATTTTAAAAATAAAAAAAAAAAAAAAAATTTAAAAACCGAAATCTCACAAAATTTCCTGAACCCCCGGTCCTTTAAAGTATCCTTTTTGGTTTTTCTGCTAAAATTCGTGTCGGAAAAGGGCAGGAACAAAAAACCCCTTTTTTTAAATCAAATAGAAAAAATAAGATTTAGAGACACAGAGAAAGGGTCTAAAATATCTTCTAAATCTGTTTCCTTTTACAACCCTTTGAAAAGACTCTCGGGTCTTGCTGGTCCCCCCCCTTTAAAACCTTTAAACCCCAGCATCAAAAAAACCACGGCCCCCAAAAAATCTCAGTGCCCTTTCCCAACCTGACATTTTTTTTGGCCCTTAAACCAATTTTGGACCTCGCACACTTGCTGTTTATAAAATTTATTTTCAAAAAATTTCCCTGAATAAATGCCCGAAATCATACCCTCTTTTTTAAAAGTAAAAATTTTTACATAAGTAATAAACCAAAAGCTTGTGAATTTTTTTGCGAACCTTACAGCGAAAAAAATGCTGTAATAACATTTAAAAAAGTCAAGTAATTTTTGGGAACCGAAAACCCTTTAAACTTCAGTGCACACTTAACTTTTTTTGCAAATTTAGGGCAAAAAAAAAATTTCAAAATTTTTTAAAAACTCTGTTGTAAGAAAAAGGAACACCCTCAAAACAAAAGAGTACATTTCTCAAAAACCCCCCTATTTAAAGGGGGTTTGTTTAAAGATCAAAAGACCCAAAACCTCTGAAAAGCATCCCCTGTGAAACCCAAATCGGTAAGAGTACTCAATATCCGCTGGGAAAACTGAAAACAAAACCCCAGTATTTTCCCCAGTCAAGGTACAGTTAAGCGGGTCTTTAAAGGGTCGGCCCCTCGTGCCCCAGAGAGACGCGATGGGGGTTAGTACCTTGGGTTCACATGCAGTGTCTTCTTTTTATTTTTTTTCAATTTTTGTTCCCTTCTCGGGGTTAAATGTTTAAGAAACCCCTTTGGGATAAACCAAAAATTATTTTAAAACCCCTTAAAAAACAACAAAAAAAAAAAAAGGGAAAAAAAGGGGCCAAGGGGGGAAAAGAAAAAAAATTTCCCTCTAAAGGGAAATTAAAGTGGGGGCCAAATTCCTTGGGGTAGTATTTTCCCGGCAGTAGTAGCTACCAAGCTTTAGACAGATTGCAGAAATAAGTCTTTTTTTGGTCATTAAACCTTTTTTTGGGGTTAATCCCTGAGCAAAACCAGTCTCGATGCAAAGCGGGGGGGAGGACCCTTGGAAAAAAATCCCAAGTGTAAAAAATTTAACTGAAAAACCCCCCTTTTAAACCCTTTCAATTTCCCCTTTAAAAATATAAAAGGGGCAAAACTTTTTAATCTAGCGTTCCTTGCAAACTTGGGTTTCTGTGCAGTTGTACTGTTTTAACCCCCACCACAAACAATGAAACAGGGGTGCCCAGGCAGGTTTTCCCCACATGGCTTCTTTTGCCAGCCCTGTTTAAAATCAACATAGTGGAAGAGGGTCTCCTTTTTTTCATCAAAAATGGGAGGGGAAGGAGCATCTTTCCTTTCAGGCTTTTGACGCCCTTCCCCCGTCCCCCTTTCATTCGAAGTTTTATGACAGCCTCCAGCACGTTTGCTCTTGCCCTGCAAAAAGTTTTTTTTTCAAAAGTCCGAAGCCTTTTTCCCTTTTTTTTCCAGACTGGTGGGGGAAAGCCCTCTTTCAGGGGAAACCCCCAGAAATTTTTTCCCAAAGTGGACAAACCCTTCCAATGGGCTGAAACAAAAAGGCCACTTTTCTATAGGGTTTGAAATGCCCTGCCCGCTTTTATTGCTTTGCGCTGAAGTATGTGCAATTCATTAATTTTTTTACTTCTTCATGACTAATTTGTTTTTCACTGAGAATCTTCAGGGTTTTTTTTTCTCCTCTGGGTTTCCAGTGTTTTCAGTGCCGGGCAAAAACTTCATGTCCCCTTTTTTCAGCCAAAATTTTCCCTTGACAGAGGGTTTCCGCTTTCAGGTGTGATTTAAATCGGGTCATCGATCCTCCCATTTTTGCCTTCTGTAACATTTTGGGAATAGCCCTTTCCTTAAAATTTTTCCCAATTCGTGCCTAAATTTCTTTTTTAAAACCAAAAGGGGTGGTAACCCCTGCCCTCCAAAAATTCCCCCCTCGAGGGGGTTTTTGGGGGGGGTGAGGTTGGGTTTTTAACATCGAAACCCATTTTTTTTTGGGCCAATTTCTCGGGGCTCTTCTATTTGGGAGTTTGCACAGGTTTTTAAAAACCCTCTCCTTCACAATGTTTGCTTCACCCTCCCTCCCAAAATCGGGCTTTGGTCTTTTTTCTCCTGAAGACCCCTGGATAAAGTCTTTTTGGAAAAACCCCTTCACATGGAATTCTAAATTTTCTCCCATTCTAGAGAATATTTGACTTTTTAAAAGGGGAGGCAAAAAATGGGAGCAAAAAAGAAAACATGGGCTGGCCTGGCTTGAAAGTCCGTATTTGGTGCGGGAAAAAAAAATAAACAACGAACTTTATTGTATTTTTTGGCCCTTTGGGCCAAAAAGTTAATAGAAAAAAAAAAAACCCTTCCCATGGCATTGTGCAATGAAATCATAAACTTACGGTTTTTTTTTCAGGCACCCCATTTTTTCCTTCCCAAATTGGGTTCTCGGGGCAGAGTTCAACAGTCCACTATAATTTCAATTCCTCAGATGTCTCCACTCCTAATGATTTTTTAGTTCCCCCTTAAAATTTCAAGGTTGAGGCGACGGGTCCCAGCACCTTATAAGGGAACTCCTGATCTGTCCCCCATTTCCGAATGTCTGAAAAAAATAATGTGAAAAAAGGGTCAATTTAAAACCAAGTGGTCCCTTTTGGGTTTTAAAATATAAAGGGCTGATCTTCTTAATACACACTTTTATACAGGGGTTTCGAAAGTCCCCAAACTAACAGCCCCATTATTGTGCCAGCACACAGTTTTAAAGGAAACCTCTGGTCCCCATACTTCGGGAAATTTAAATGGAAAAAAATAAATTTAAGTAAAATGATTTCACACCTGCTCTTTTTTTTTTTTTCCTTTTCTAAACTGAGTGCAGATAAATACGAAATGGTTTCTTTTCCGTGCACCGCACCAAAAAATAAACACTGTCATTCTTAATCAAAATAGAACTATTTCCCACCAAACTAAACGAGTCAAGCCCCCTTTGCAAGGGGGGCCCCCTTTCTTGTACGGGTTTTGGGGCCCTTTCTCAAATTCTACGGGTTCCCTTTTGTTTTGGTTTCAGTAAAGTAAAAATTTGGACGCATCTTGAAGGGTTTTCCTGTACAGCCTGATGAAATGGGAACCATCTTTGATTTTTAAAGACAGACCCGCCACATTGAACCTGCTGCTAGATAGGCCTAAAACATCTTTTTTCTTTCAGAGAGTGTATGCAAGGTTTTTGAAATTTTTAAAATTTTCGGCCCTCCTTGAAAAAATGTGCTTATTTTTCAAAGCGCTTGTCCTAATCTTATCTGGGCCAAATTTCGGGAATCCAGTGGGGGGTAAGGGGAAAAAATTGGGTTTTTTTGGTCTCATTTGCATTCTAAAAACCCAGGCTTTTCTTGCTCTAAATATTCTTGAAAAAGAAACCCAAGATATGCAAAACCGGAGCCACTAAAATTTTTCGGCAAAACACCATTCAAAAAAACCCTTTCCCCACTGCATTTTTTAAAGTTCCACCCCTCATCTGTGGTTCCTGTCACAGTCCCAAACTATGGGGGGCCCAGCAATCGGGGGGGGGGTTCCATTTCTTACAGCCCTTTCCTGAGATTTTAGTTTCTTGAGGGCTACCCCCGAGGGCTTTTTTAGAAGCAAAAGGGGCCCTGGAAATAAACTTTTTTTGGATGCTTTGGGTTTTCAATTGGAGTAAGTGAACCATGTTTTTTTTTCTTTTTTAATTACTTCAGATCATTCCCTTTCATAACCCCAAAATTTCCCTCAAAATATCGGGCCTAACAGGGTGGGAAAAGCCGGCATACAAACGTTGAAGTTTTTGGTAAAAATTGAAAAAAATGACCTAACTTCACTCCTTCGACGTCTTTTGGGTTTTCAATCTGGAGGGATCAACAGCAATTGTATTTTCTTTTTTGGTACTTCTGGTCCACACGTTTTGGGGTCACACCCTGAATTCAATTTCGTTTCAGGCAGTACCTGCAAAATACTTTAAGAACTAAAATTTTCATTTAACCACCAATACAGTGAAACCCAGATCATCCCAGCAATGCAAAACAATGTTTTCCTTTTAAAATCTAGTTTCACTGATGCAACAATCCCCCTGTCCTCCAAATTTTTTTTCAATCTGCTTAAATTTAGAGAACCATTTTCATGAACCAAACTCTTTTTAAAAACTTTCTCCCCCGCAAAAGTAAGACAAAAACATGTGGGCTGGGGTCCCGACTTTCATGAAGTGGCAAATTTTCCACTGATTTCATATACAGCTAATACCCTTTTGGGTTTTGTCCTTGCAAAAGCCTAAAGGGGTTTCCCACTTCAAAGGCATCCTGTTTGAGTACTAGCTTGAGGGACGATGGTTTTGAAACCAAAAAAAAACATTTGATTTAAAAAAGCTTACTATCACTTTGTCACACAAACATCCAGGGGTCAAATAGAGGGGTCTTTTTGATTTCTGCCCCAATCAGACTCTAGCAGAATCTCAAAGTCCCTTAAAGGCACCAATGGGAAAACCCAAACTTTTCTGTTTTTAAACTCTCCCTAAAAATTTTTTCTTTGGTTCCACAAAATTAAGGCTTTTTTTTAAAAGGGCTGAGCTCTGGATTAACTGTCCCCAAAAGGCCCGGTATGACATTCAGAAAACAGACATTTGCTTTTGACAGAAAACCCCAACTTTGTTTATGTCCTCCTCTATAGATGTTCCTCTTTTAATAGTGGGCAAGTTTAACCCAAAATGTAAAGTCGCCCAAAATCCTGTATGTTTTTGCATTTTTTTTCCCCAAAGGCTGTATGTTTAAGCCCGGGGTAGCACTGCCCGCAATTTTTTTTGTTTGAATTGTGAAACGTTTCTCCCGAAAAAAATCACAGAATTTAGGGACATTTCCGTGTTATCTTTATCTTAATAACTGTGGGGAGCCCGGCTTCCCGAAATCAAGGGTACAAAGTCCCCTTTAAAGTGGTTGGAACCGATGATGATTTACATGCAACTCTCTATATAAAAAACCAATTTCTGCTGTCCGAAAACTCTCTGTGTTTTCCCTTACCCTGTGGGCAGTAAAAGATGATTTAAAATCTAAAGTTATTTTTGCATCCTCTTACTGGGCAAGGACCCCGTGTCCTTCCACAAAATGGCTCTTTAAGGGGCTATTAAATCTTTAGGTTTTGACACTGAAAGTTCACAAAATCGCCTTGCACAGGTAAACCAAAAACCAACCCCCACAAACCTTTAAAATGGGTTTGGGGCCAAATGTCTTCGGTAAAAAAGGGGGGCCCTTTAAAAGCGCCGTAAACCCGGGTATGTCTGCTTGCCGTCTGCCCTTTAATACAACAAAGAACCAAAGTGGCCTTCCATGCAGTTTACAATAAACACTACCCCTTGATGACGGGAAAACCCCTTTCCACAGAAATTCCGGTTTTCAATCTCCAGTACTTTGGTTTAATTTTCCCCCCCTACAAATTAAGGGAACCCCAAAACAGAAACTAATCAAGATCAATTCTTCCCCCCGCCACATAAAGCTACCCAAATTCACAACCCATAAAAAAGAAATTTCCCAAAATTTTTCTATAAATGCTGGGCAGGGGGTTTTTATAAAAGAGAAAAATTGAAGTTGCCCTGAAATCACCTCACCTCAATTTTGTAAGGGTTCCAGGATGGGCTCAAATTCCCCAAAAATGCGGGTTTCCCAAACACTATAAAGGGGCAGTTCAAAACCTTTCTCCGTTAGCGAAGCCAACAAATCCCCCTGCAAAAAAAAAAAGCGCGCGGCACACCCTCACAGCGTCCCTTTTCAGGTTACTCCCCCGCAATGTGAGGGGCTCTTTTTCTTTAGGAGGGGGTTTTTTTTTTTTGGGGAAATGGTTTTGCTCTACTGCACTGTTTTTCCAGAAAACATTTTTTTTTCTGAAATTCCAACGTAAAAAGCCGTACACGTTTACCCCCCAAACCAAACCAAAAGCGATCACAAAAAACTCAAAATTTTGGGGGACCCCCTTAAAGGGGGCCCAAATTGGCTGAAAAATACATAAAATTTTTTTACAACCCAAATTAAAAAAAATTATTGAAATAATTTTTTTTTCACAAAACCCTGAAATTTATTTTAAAAATCTTTTTTCTGTTGATTTTTTTTTCAGAAGGGTTAAAAATGATTCTGCAGGCCCAACTTTTTAAACCGGGATATCAGTATCTGAATTTTAAATAAAAAAAAAAAAAAACTATCTTTTTTAATTTTCCTTTTACTGCTGAATTTTTCTTTTTTTTAAATTGATTTTTCTGGTTTTTTTTACTTGGGGCCCCTTTTTTTTTAAAATCTTTTCTTTTTGTAAAAATGAATGTTTTTTTTTGCTTAAAATCTACAGTTTATAAATGTGAAATTTCCCAAAGTGCACAAACCCCCAAAAAATGTAGTTTTTTCTCAATAATCCCCAAAAATCTACGGTTTTTTACAAATTTTAAAATTACAATATTTTAAATTTTAAATGTAGCATAAATTTTTTTGTTTTTAAAAAAAATTTTTTTAATTTTTAACCCTTTTTTTTACCTAAAAAACAAAGTTTTTCCAGTCCCCACAATTAAAGGGTTTTTCAATCTATTTTTTAAAACAGTAAAAGGAAGTTTTTTTGGGTTTTACCCCTTTCCTTACCGTTTGGGAAATTTTACGGGGTTTTTTCTGTATATTTTTTCTGATTTTTTTAAAGTGTAGACTTAAGTTAAAAAAAGTTCTGGAATTTTTTAAAAGTTTTTAAACAAAAAGGGAAAAGCCCAGCATTTACCATTTGATCTGTAAAAATCCCCGTAAAGCGAAGGGATAATTTCATAGTGACTCTTTTAAATTTCTTTTTTCGCCGAACTTTCAAAGGGAAAAGGGGTCCCCTTTTCAGAAAAAGGCCCAGCTAAAAATTCCCTTTAAAATTTTCGGCAAAAAGTTTTTTAAATTCTGTCTGACTCAAAGGTTCATGATAAAATGAAGAGAGCTCTATGGCTGTACCTATTTTTTTTTTGGGTGAATTAAAGTTTGTTTCCCTTCCGGCCTGACCAAAAAGCTCCCCGAAAGCTAGCCTTGTCTGGTTTTCTTGGGGGTTTAAATTTATGGGGAGCCTCCCCCGCCTGGTTTCAAAAAATCAGCGAGTGAAAGGAGACCCCCTCTTTTGAATGGAAACATTTAAATTTTTTAACATTTTTTTTCAAGGGCCCTTTGATTTTTGCCCCTCCCTGCCCTGGGTGTGTGGAAAATTTAATTATTTTTAAAGTGAACCTTTTCTCACACAGTCTAAACCACATGGGGCCTTTTAATTTTGGGAAGCTGGCTTTTGTTTAGGGGCCTTTTTGGAAGTTATTGAAGGGAAAAGTTTGTCTTTTTTTCCCAAACGCACATTCCCGTGCAAAACCCAAAAAAAAAGCTTGGGTCTTTTTTTAAAATCACATTTCTTTTTTTATAAAGACCGCATTTGGAAAATTTTTTTTCTAGAAGTGGTTCTGTATGCAGGTGCCAGCTTGCTTTTTCCGTCAGTTTGATTAAAGGGGGGCAAGCTTTAAAAATCATGAAGGAAAAAGGCCTTAAAACTGACATGATATTTAAAAAAAAAAAAACAATTTTTTGTTTTCTTAAATAGCACTGATATTCAGTGCGATCAATATACAGTAAAAATTTGGGTTAGTTTTTATGATACTGTTGATTAATTTTCAGTTTTATATATATTCACCATCCCAGTCTTCAGGGTCGCAATGAATCATCCAAGAAATCATTATAATAGATGAAAATTGGAGCTTGCTCAAGAAAATTTCCTGAAGTTTGTTCTAGACGCACGAATCGTTGAAAACGTTAGTGCTGTTAATATATTTGGTGGAAGAGAAACCATGAATTTTTTGGTTATTCATAGTAATGAATGCCAAGCATTTACTTGACATTAAACAGGTATACAAATGACTTTGTTTACTTCCATTTTTTCAGTATTATTGCTTCAAGAGTTACTTGCTGAGTACAAGAACCGTATTACTTGAGCCCAAACTTTTATATAGTTAGAAACATATGGTGCATTACCCTGAAACCAGCTAAAGAACTAAGTTTTTAGCATGCTGATTTAGTCATAAGGAACCCCTCATTTATGTTATCATTTGAAAGATTTTTTATTACTGTTTTTGTACCATGAAAATAGTCAGTTTCTCTTGTCACACTGCTGTTTTGGTGATTTGCAGTAAGTACCTCAATGAAAATAGATGAAGAAACGTAGGCCTGATTACCAAAATTTCTTACTTTGTGGTCGATCAACCGAAGGGATGACGTCCAACCAAAATGACCCTTAATATGCCTTAGTTTTTTTCATTGACTCTGCCTGTTCCTTTCACTCCAGAAGTACAGTGGGTGGTTTGGGTGTCGCCGATTTTTACAACCACAGGCCTATTTTGAGTGATGAAAATTCTGAATTTTGTTTTGGAGTGTGTCTGTGGGCAACGCATCCTGAGCACAAGCTTTGATTCAGGACTAATGGATGACAACAGTTCTCTATAAACAGAACTTGTGCTTGGTGGTCCTGGGCTTCCAGTGCATCTTGAGTCGACGGCTAAGGGCGATGGTGTAAATATAAACCAGTTCGGGGGTAGCTCACGCTGGGACATCGTATTCTAAAAACCTGCAAGAAACATCTGATGACTTCCTACTCTGGCTACTTGTAGCAGCACCGCTGCTCATCAATCTCGCTCTCATCCAAAGCAAACAGGGTTCAATCCCTCCTCGTGGCGGAGGAAAAGAGGATTTTGTTGGGGAGATAGACATAGTATTGAGCAACTCCCCATCACCTTCCTCATATGTAGTTCAGCAAGTTGCAGCCGCTCAGTCTGTTCAAAAGTTCGAGGTGGGTGGTCTGGAGGATCAGAGTGATGTGGGGAGACTCTGCTACACAAGGGAAAGAAACTTGTCTGGACAGAAGTCCCCGGACACGTCTTGGCAATTCAGGTTGAGAAGCGCAAAAAATAACACAGTGCTGTTGTGGCTGCTGTAATGTGACAGTTTTGTTTTGGTCTGACCTGAACTCATCTGCCCCGGCTCACAGCAAGCCACAGTACGCATGGATGCATGTCGCAGCCTGTTTTTGGTGAGCAACATGGGGTGTGAGGTTAAATAACGGAGACAATGTTTTTTAGCCGTAGTTTTGGACACATGCTTCGAAACAGTTTGGGAATAGGGTCGCAGTCACGCGATCTCGCTGCACGAAACGCCTCTCCTCGAGTCCACCAATTGATTTGTGTTAAAAACTTAGTAATAATTTTTCCACACCTTAGTCTATCCAGAGACGTACTAGAGCGTAGCCCCCACAACATGGCTCTATGAGGTTGTTTACATAACTTTTTTCTGGTTGTTATGAGCCATCAATCTGACCAGAGCACATGCAGCAGTGTAAGTCTTCTATTTTTGGCCGATTGGTCCCTGCATAAATGACGGTTTGGAAGGCTTTTTTTCCCCTCATGTCTGTCACCTGCGTGGCTTTTTGGGTATGGCTTGCTTAGTTGGGTTTTAATATTACATAATTTTTATCAGTTTGACAGCAGTCGTACTACGGATGAGAACCATGAACTGAATCTGGTGAGATGAATGAATGCCCACTGATATCGTCTAGGTGCTTGATAGCACGGAATTTGTTTATAACTGACAAATTCACAACGTTGAAACTGATATTGAACTGAGTTGAATCAACGCTGTGAACTGACTTGAGTAGAATAATGACACTAATGTTTTCAGTTGAGCTGCTTATCACTGAATTTAATTTGATTTCATGTTTAATTTAATTGATATAAACTTCACATAGTTATTGAACTGAACTGAACATGACACTGTTGTCGGTTTTGGTAGAGCTACGTATAGCCATTGAATTGAATTTGTTACACTAAAATTGAAAAAAAAAGTTACAATATCGACACACTGTTTTTGAACTGAATTGAATCAACATTGAACTCACTCAAGCTGAATAATGGCAACGTCTTCAGTAGGGGCTGTGTGATATGGACAAAAAAAAAAAACTGGACAATCGCGATTTTGCAATTGAGAGGGGTCAAAATTTTGCAATTTAGATTCATTAATGCATTCAGTGTGAAATTTGAAAACATATTTCAAAAAGAAAACCAATTAGAGCATTATCAAAAGTTGTAAGATGTCTCTAGAACAGACATAAGGCAACGAAAATAATCACTAAGTAAAGGTGTGCCACAAAATGTCTAGACAAATGGCAAAAAAAAAAAAAAAAATCCTGTGTCCAGGGATTTTTTACATTTATTTATTTATTGCCATGCAACAGTATACAGGTTCACAACAACACAGGCTCAGGTGTTGAAACTAAGATCTGTTGCACCATGTTCACACACATACTCTGTCTGCAGCGCATATACAGTATGTGTATGCGGTGCAGAAGCAGCGGTGGCGCAATCAGGTGGCTCAGTGCTGTTAAGTACACACAGGAACGCGGTTTAGGGGCTTTCCCGCACCGGAGGCGTTTGGCAGTTTACCACACAGACCACAAGGCATAGTATCCGAGATATTTTGATTTCAAATCAGCAAAGTCATTGTTTTCGTGAAAATGCTTTTGTCAGCATTGCGTCGATTTTATTCGGTGTTTTATCCCAGTACAGTAATACACATCTTTCTATAGACCATCACCTCCGTTTAAAACTACAATGAATTAGTTCTATTAACTTCTTTCTCTTTTGCCCTCTCTTTTTCCTACCTCCAAACAAGTGCCCATCTATTATTGCCTTTGTTATCTAAAAAAGTGCCATCTTGTCCCTACCGTGTTGTTAAAAACATCTAGCCAAATAAGGCTGTGTGTTGACTGGTGAAACACGCTAAGACATTACTTATATGCATTTATTGTGTAATTACTACATTTCCATGTGCAAGTATCATGTTCATTTTTCTACTCCGCGAGGCGGAAATAATTGCGCTGTCACTTTAAATCCGCGTGGTGCCAGCACAAGCAGAGCAGAAGAAAATGGACTCCTGTGCTGAAATCGCTGGCATGAACATAGCTCTCTGCGGACGCAACTGCTTCCTTGAGCGCACTGCACCGGACCGCAACTGCGTGCAGTGTGGACAGCTCATGTATACGGTAAACATGGGTCACGGAAAAAAATACGCACCAAGGGAACAGAGTGTGTGAACCTGGGCATTACGTCGTTATGCCCGGTCTTGTTTTCTTTGCGCTCATTTAGGTTGCCCTGCATATCTGATTTGGTGTCGGAGAGCATAATGAGGAAGGTCAGGGCCTGATGAAAATTGTTTAAATTGTATTAACATTTCGGTTTCAGAATTTATAAATAGGTGCAGGCTCAATCATTGATTGTGTTCTGGGACATTGTCGATTTTATCCGCACCAGCCCTCTAGGTCTTTCAGTTGAAGCTGAATTGAACTTGTTTGCCTAAGTGATGATACTTTACACAGTTATTGAACTGATCGGAATCAACATCACTGAACTGACCTCGCGTCTCTTAATGACACGTATTTGTGTTTGTTGTTTAGAGCTATACTAATAATAAAGGTGGCTTGGGACGTGACATTGGGCTCACCCCAATTCGCAATTCAGCTCAGTGATGTGGAATTTCAGGGGGCTTTGCTTGTGGATTGGTCCCAACCATAAACGGAACCAACGAATATCCAAACCCAAGTTAAAGTGAATTTCTCTATGTGTGCATATGGCAAACGGTTAAGGAGAAGCCAGTACCAGCGTTTCACATAACCAGATAGTCACACAAACGTAAACCAGCAATAAATCAACCTCCTTTCTCGCTTACATTCATACACAGCTCCTTTATTTCTAACCTGTGACTGAATTTAATTCAGAAGAAAATTCTGCAAGCCTTTATTTAGTGTATATGGAATTTGTTGGCTGAAGGGTTATTTTTTGTTCTCTGCTTTAAAATTCCGTATTTCCATTAAAAATTTGTTATTTTCAAAAATACACATGCTCTGGGAGCAGTGGAAGGTGCCAGTGACAGGGTGGGGGTCCAGTATGTGAATGCAGAGTTTTCAAATCCAGACTGGGTGCCAGGGTGAAATGTAAAAAAAAAAATGACTTGACATCTGAAAACGTACCTAACACACTGCTAATTCCCTCAGGCGCCAAGTAATGCGTAACCAGTTGGGGTGGTTCAAAGGCTTGAGTCATGACGCCAGCCCTTGTCCCAACCCTGTCTCCTGAAGTGTGTGCACTGCAACGGTCAGGCCCGTCCCAGCTCACACTTAACCGTACTGTCTTTTTGTTTAGACTGGACATTTCTAAAGATTAGGTAGTTGGGAGTCTGTCCCAGTATAGCTGGTTATGAATAATTGGCTTGGTATTCCAAGTCAAAGAACCGCCTAAAGGACAGGTGAGCCACAAATGTGGTTTTTATAATTTTTTATCTTTTAATGCATAATAGACTGTAGTGGATCGGTGTACACTTTGTTAAATTATTATGGGTGGGTTGCAGGAGTCAAACACATGTCGGTCAAATTATAATTGTAACGTCATACACTTTAATGTGGGGTGGGACAACAATTAAACCATGGTAATGTATCTAAACTTATGCTCCTTTATATAGAGCACAGTCTAAGGTCATTGAGCCAAAGTCCGCCCTAAAATAATTATATATAGTATTGAGTGTCTATTATTTAAGGTTTTAAATAACTAATTATTAATTAGGTAACATAAGATAACCATCTAGTTTAATTGATTAACAGGACCAATAATAACAAGTAATAAAATCTAACAAAAAAACACAAAATAAAAAAAATATTCTGCAGAGTCATATGTATAGTGTAAATTTTAATTCATGTACTTAGAATGTGCAATGTGCAAAGCCCAAAATCGTTTTTTTTGTTTTTTCTTTACAAAAAACTGTTAATTGGGCAGATTCCCGTGCAGATTCATGAATGAGGTCTGTTTATTTGTATTGCCATATGACCGCAGAGTAAACACACATGGTGTCCTGAATGCATTATAGGGACAAACACAATACCCTAACAGCTGCCTTTGTATATGTTCAAAATCGGAATCATTCTGTCTTTGGGAGGTTAAAACATGAGGCGGAGTGACGGATAATCCTGCCTGCCTCTATAGTCATGTGCTATAAGCCTCATTTCCGCCGGTTTCGTGGGCTTTAAAATAGGTGTCTATGCCTCTATTTTAAAACTTGTGGGTTGGTCGTGGGGCGGCACAGAGATGTTGCCCCTTTTTTCCTCGCTTTTTTTTCTGTTGCTGAGCAGAATGCAACAAATAAACTTTAGGGCTTCGGTGGAGCATGTGGTGTGAAAGGATGTCTCATCGACTGAAGAAAAAGTTAAACTGCTGCTGACAGTTGGTGAGGATTGAGAAATGCAGCCCAGAAGTTAAAAGGTGAACACATGGTAACATCATGAGGATGGAAGAGTTTGTCAACAACAACCGAATTGACAAATAAAAAAAGTTCCCAGTCTGCCGGTGAAGGGGGACCAAATCTGTTCACTATATGAATCATCAGTTACGACAAACAAGAAACAACAGTGAGGGTAGTTTTTAGTTAGTAGTCAGGTCGTCAATGTTCATTATCATCTTTTTTCGGTGCCATTCAATATTGAGTGCTGAAAACAGAAGTGCATTAATGGATCGTGTTTGAAATTGCTTTAGAAACAGGTTTTCTTGCAATGGTGTTATGTTTTCCTGTAGAAACAGGAAGTGTTATATATAAAATATACAAACATTTTGTAAAAAGTTATCCCAGTGAGGCTTATATTTATCAATCTCAGTCCGTGATTTGCAATTTGCTATGTCAGTTACAGATTGTATTAAGGGGAAGGACATTTGTCATTCCTAGAGCACCTGATTGGACACAACATTGGTTGTCCAATATTTCCGTCTTTTTTTACCCTGTTCCGGAAAGTTACTTTTGTATTAGTGCTAGGAGTATATCCTATAGATCATGAGACCTCCAAACACTAAAAGGAATGAAACTAAAGGCCCCACCAATACAAATTTTTTTTTTTTTGTTTCTTATTAGTCTTTTCACAAAGTTTTCTCTTGCTACTGTGTATGTCAAAACATGGTCAGCCTTACTGTTAGTTTCGCACTCATATGCACTCCAATTATGTACAAATCTGCTGATCTGTGAGAGTGTCTAATCCAGGTCTCAGTCCAGTTCGTTAGCTCAGGTGCCAATTTGGCATTCGTTTAAAACCGTGAGGATACCATCTTAAAATTTACACACTGAATCTTCTACTTTAGAGAAAAATGCAGAAATTTTTTTCTTGTAATGAGAAGGGTTTTTTTGGTAGAGCTATGGATGTGAAGCTACTGTAGCCAGTAAAAATATGTCATAATGCAGAACTCTTATATGGTATTAGCACTGGGGGCATGATCCAAAAAAAATAGCCCCTTTTATTTTCGAAAGCAGCTGGGAAGGCTCTTGTGGTGATGATTCATCCTAATTTTTCCCTCTTTCTTTAAATATTTTCAGTTGGGTCGGGGAGCGTGTAGCCTCAGTACACATAGTCTCATTGATGAGAATGTTTTTGTTTCATGCTGTGGGTATCCTAGCCATTAACACCCACTCACTCGCGCTAGTCTGCCGCATTAAAGTCACATGAAACCCGGAACGTGTGTTTATTCCTCTTTTCTCCTTTCTCCGGGTTCCGTTCATCTGATCTTTCTCTTGCTGTCTTTTGCCCTGTCGCCGGCTCCCCAGTCTTCCAACCATAAAAACAGTCAGCGCTAGCACGACGGACTCACGACCTCCCCAGCTGCCCGGTATGTGCGCCACTCCATCCCACTTTCGGGTTGGCGCTGGCATCCGAAGCCCTACTACAGCCCCCCGGCGATGACCCCCCATGATGCCCTCTCAGAGGGAATAAAAGGCCTTGTGTCACAGGCTCCTTCACATCCAGCCCTCAGAGGACTGGTGGCAAAAGCGGCCCACCTCCCTGTCATGCTCGTCCTCCCCCAGCACCAGCCCCAAACTACAGGATCTTTCCCCCCCTCACCTCTCCTCTAAGTGCCTATTAGCGGGATCAAACCTAGGCCCCCAGTCTCCAACGGTCCCACATGTCTCCACCATCCAGCCCACAGTGAACCTGGACGCTAACAACCCGCAGTCCATCCTCTATCCAACAGGGAAGCAACAGCCATCCTCTCCAGGGTCCCCATCCTTCCACCCCCAAACTCTGCACCAGAACTCCCCCTCACTCCCAGCCACAGTCTGACCCAATCACAGGCCACGCAGCGCAGGCCTCTGCATTTAGCAGCTCAGATAACCAAAGGACCGGTGAGGAGCGGGTCCTCCCCCCTCCTACAGGAGGAGGGAGACGCGCCCACCATGCTGGCTGTCAGCATCAAGCAGGAACCACAGGAACTGGATCAAATGTACCTAGATGATGGTAATGTGACAGCGCAATATTCCAGCGAAATTTAGTGACCGTGTGCATCGTAGTCTGTGAGTAATGCCCAACAGAGGTTTTCCAATTGCTTGAACTTTTTGCCTGAGTGCTCCCTCACAAAATTACGATCCAACCAGCGCTAACCGAGCCGCCACACGACAGCAGCCCTATTCCCATGTGTTTAAATATATCGAAGAACGCAAGTTAAATTAACTGGAAAGTTAATGAATGACATCATCGGTTTGCCTTAAATTTTTGTGTTAAATTTAAGCATCTGTGGAAGAAATGTTCAAAACTGGATGGAAGAATTTTAATATCAGATCTGTCTATTAAATCATAAAAGGCTAATAGATAATGGATTTCTAGTTGTAAGCCAGATCTTTGGCTAAACAGCAAAAAAAGTCCACACCGTAGCTTATTCTGGCCCAGATCTATTTGAATGACATAAAGCAACCAATTACTGTTGGTCAGTTTTCATTTGGATGCGAATTATCCTCATCAGACAAAATTCAAAAGCGTCAAACAAATATAGAGAACAAAATCATTACCGTTCCAAAGTTTGGGGTGGTAAGATTTTTAAATGTTTGTGAAAAGAAGTATCTTATGCTCACCTAGAATTCCTAAATAAACTTTTTCTATTTTTACTATAGTTCAAAATTAGTTTATTTTCCGTGTGTACAGAGTTAAAAATCTTTAAAGGGGTCATATGATGTTGCTACAAAAAGAACGTTATTTTGTGTAATTTGGTATTAGTGAAATGTGTTATGCGGTTTTTAAGGTTCAAAAAAAACACATTATTTTCCACATGGACTTGTACACTATTGTTGCTTCTCTATGCCCGCCTTTCTCCAACGAATCGTTTTTTTACACAAAGCTCATCGTTCTGAAAAGTGAAGGTGTGCTCTGATTGGCCAGCTATCCAGTGCGTTGTGATTGGCTGAATGCCTCAAGCGTGTGCTGGAAAATGTTACGCTCTTTGGCATAACTGTGATCGCGTGTCCGGTCAGAACACACCGGCACCACAAAGAAAAAAAACTATACAACCCATTACAAACAAGGCATTTGTTGCATCCGGTGGGGACATATTACAGATTTAAGGACTTTATACTGTGTTTTTACACGTTGTGTTGCATCGCGCCACGTAAACATAAAGCCATCGTCTAGATTTTTGGATCGGAGAAACGACAACCGACACAGCGCTACTTCAGCGAGTTCTCAATTCCAGTCCTCACACACCCCCTGCATATTTTGCATGTCTGTTTACATTTGTTAACACCTGATTCAGATAATCAGCTCATTAGAAGTGAGCTCCGTGCATGAACTGGTGTTCCAATGACATGGTCCCATACACAGTATTCATGCTCCCTACTCACTGAGCAGGGGAAATCTGTTGAAGTTTACTTCACCTTACGGAACATTGATTCACGGATTTGCACTGTGCAACCGCCTTCACACACGGACAAGTGACATCATATACCTCTGTAAATAAAACAATTTAAAATCACTTCTTGCACACACTTCAATGCACTTTGAATGGAAACATATACGTTCACTTCGAACTGGAATCATGGCGGAATTTCCTGTGACGTCCAATTCGCAGGGCACTTACGTTCAAATAGAACAAACTTCTGAACCATAAGAGAAACGTACCAAATGTGCAAGGCGGGGAGCGTGAGGAATGCAATTGAGAACCGCTGCCTCTACACTGCTCAAAGAGTAGTTTAAATCATCCGTGGCAAAATCCTTTACATTTGTAAACATACTTATAGACTGTGAGTCAGAACAGCTGGCATGGTAGTCTCTCTCCCAGAATCAGGGGAAACACAGTCCTTCAATAAAATGTTTCGGGAACAGTGTCTGTAAATACAAATTACCCACTAATTTTTAGTTGAGACCTCTTTTGGAAGGCCAAACAAAGTATTTTCACTTTCACAACGAAACACAGCGTCTCCACCACATGGTGCCAGCAGCAACAGCGAGAATCAAAGGTTACATCTATCTGTGCATGAACATTTGGGCGGCGTTTATGCAAATCTTCCCACATCGTGTTGTAGACATGTGGGGGGCGTGTTTTAAACAAGGCATTTTAGGAGGGTGTGGAGGAGTCTAAACTTTTATAAAGAATATCTCTTTGGGTTTGAGACTTTAGTCTTTGCAACTTTACAGATCTTCTTTATGCACCAAGAGCTTGTAACACTCCAAAGAGAAAGGAAAACTTGAAATCGCATCATATGACCCCTTTAAAAAAAAAAATCTAAAAATCTCTCTTAGCCAATGTCCCTTATCCAAAGGTGCACCAGTAAGTTCAACACACACAATACCCAAGATAGCACCCCTTTGCATACTTATTGAACCCTGGCAAATCCAGTGAATATTTTAACCTTGTAAACACAACTTTTTCTTTTTCCGGCCTACTGATTAAACAAACCCTTGTGTGCCCTGGCACAGGGAAGTTCACTGTAATGTCAGCCAATCAGATTAGAACTTGCCAAACTGAGAAAGCACTGTCCAGTTTTGTATGTTAGTAATGCATCAGGTCAATCCCTGGCTGGTTTTGTGGGTTTGTACTGACACTGAGACTAAATGGCTCTCTAGTGTATTAGCAGAGCACCCAAAACCTAATTGATAATGAAAAGATCTGCTAAAACATACCATGGGCTTCAAGCCCAACAGAAGGTCACCTTTCAGCAATGTCATAAAGTTGTATCAGGGGATATACAAATCATAGTCTGGACACAACCTTTCCAGCCTGCAGCTTTTCAACACGATAGAACAATGATGGGCCATCAGTGTTTCTACAGCCCCTAAGAACACTTTGTGAGAACATAAAACACTTATATGCTAATTTAATGAGCGGCAAATTGTCTGTCCTAGCAATCTAAGATCTTTTCTTGGAGTTTAAAGAAGATGTCCGGATAGCGGATTACAGATACCATAGTGGGTTTCCTTAGGTTCCAGACAAGGCTTAAGTCTTCATACGTTGAGCAGTTGAAATATAAGTTCCATACCGCTCAAACTAAGGCGGAAACATGGACAAGTAGTTATGCATGGAGTGAGAGCGGGATTTTTTTATGGGTTGGCTTGTCAAAATTATTACCTGTCAGTTCTCCCCTGGCAAAAGTATAACACGTTTTTAACCAAGCGCTAACACGGCTTCCCATTGTCATTATAAATTCGGATTGCTTTTCTTCTAGGATTGCAGCTATAATGGACGCTGTCAGGTGTTGCATTCGCTGACTTGTCACACCACTCTACATAATTTGATTTGAAACAGAAGGCCCTTTTCTACAGGCCACAAAATTCATCGCCTGTCATGCATGGCTATTTTTTTCAGTGTATTCTAGTATTCGGTTTTCTGATGCTTTAACTGTCTTATTATCATTTGAAGAGTGTTGCTTACTTCTTGTAAATATGCGTGAATAAGCTGTCGGGTGGTTGATGAAGGTACTTGCAACATTTCCCCACCAACTGCTTAACCATTACTTCGTGCTTCATTAATGCTCACTGTTTCCTCTGATACGCTCCTTCCTGTGTTTTTCCTTTGCTTTCTTGAGGAGGGGTTACAAACCCTTTTACTCATGGAAACTCTTACAAAAGCTGGCTGTGAGCCTGGCTCCTGGGCCTTCACCAGCCATAAGCTTTGAGGGGCCTCACTGCAAATAAAGAACACTGACTTGGCCGTCTGCCGACGCAAGCCGGTTGCTTGAGTGCTGCAAGGAAGACTCAATCCAGCTCTGCCCGAGCCAAAAGCAGTTAGATCCCTGCAGTAAAGGAAGTGGTCACTAACGGGAAACGCTCACAAGCCAAGTGCCCCAAAAGCTGGGTTACCCATAAGAAACCACAACAACTTTTTCCAATTTAGCCTGTGGGGCTGTTAAGAAATGCATGTAGGAGTGGTGTGCTCCGGTTGGACATTCAGATAATTGAGCACGTAAAGGACCTTGTGAAATATTATTTATGCAAACATGGGGAATTTAGAATACACAGTTAATTTATGACTACAAATAGTGGGAGTGTTTTTTAAAACCTGCAAAGGACTATCAACTGTAGTTCTGTTTCTTAAAAATATTAAGGTGTTTTTCATGTATGACTTTCATTTTGTTTGTGAAGCCAATACAGCTAATACAGTGACAGTCACTGGGGTGCAAAACAGCACGGGACCCAAATGCCTTTCAATGCCATTGAATAAATTAAAACCTCTCTGCAATGGTTCTTCTTCTGGACTTTAAATGTGTCACCAAAGTAAATGAATGAACTCTATTGTAGGTGAACGAAACCTCTCTGTACAAAATCTCTGGTTTTTTGGGTGCCTTACAAAAAGTGTTTGTGAGTATACACGCTTGGCTAGACGTTTGTTAGTCAACCCTCCAAGTTGTGACTAACGGAGCGTTATTTTGCTAATATTGAAGCAAAGGCCAAAAACAGCTTTTGTTTCTGGTTACTTGGTCAAGCTAACATATTTTTTTTTTGAGTAAGATATACCCTTGTGACCAAATTATGTGCTTGGTCATTGCAGTAAGATGAAAAATCCCAGTAGGATGGTTGATCATGAACCAGGGGACGTTTTTCCTTGTCCTTCTTTCTGATTAAAACCAATGGACTCTCTGCTGGGAGTTTTGTGCGCTTTCAGACCCCTTAATGACGCTAACAGTGCTGGTGGGATAATGTTTGGTAGTTCCTTGTTCGACCATGGTTTCATGAATGTAGAGCGCGCGGCCAGGTCTCCGGGCATTATCACACTGATCCAGCTGCCTCTTTCATGAGGTCCAGCAGGAAGCAGGTTCTTGGATTACATAACATCCACATATTCACTTCCCAGTCAGAGTCACAACACTCAATCCCGGAGATACGAGACCTTTATATCAACGTTTTTAAGAGGTGCATTTGTCAAAATAAATGGTATGTATATACGAAACAATCTAAAAAATATTCAGTTTTTTATGAACCAATGGAAGGCCTTCATTTCCTTAATTTCTTAGTTTGTTACTAAAATGGTCTTGGGGCGGTACTCCAGAAGGAATTCGGAGCTTGTTAGTTAAATGTCGGAATTCATTGAATGGACTGGATACATGGAATCGACTCATGGCCATGCTTTCCTAAGTGGGTTCTGAAATGAAATTTTTGGTTTCAGACATTAACCTTCATGCAACTTGGCACATGCCGTTTATCCCAAGTTACGTATTTTGATTTCGAGTGGAAAGATTCTGTATGCATTTTTTTTCAAAGCGTGCTAGTGTTATTTCAGCTTACCATACTTTTAGAATGATTTTTATTGGCTCTTTTATACTTTTGAGTCTTCATTTGACATTCAGTTTTTATATTTTTAATCATTTTGTTGTGTCCCAATTATCCTTTTTTTTTTTTTTTACATTACTGTTTAGGATTAATTTATTTCAATATGTTGTAGTTCAGTTTTAGTTTTTTAGGTCCAGTTACTAATTTTAGTACTTACACTTATTTCAGATGCAAAACCAAAATTTCTAATTTTCATTTAGTTTTAAGCTTTAAGGTCTGATATTTATATTTATTTCTATTTCAGCTTTATTTCATTTAACAAAAATTGTTTTAGTTAACAATAATAACAATGTTTCATGCATTCCCTAGGAACTGAACCTATGGTCTTGGCTCCGTTAGCAGCATCCTCAATTGTTGGAGATGCTATTGTTTTTAATGTGCTAAATGGTGTAGACTTTTTAATGTGTTATTGAATTGAAAATGGCATCCAACATTTAGATATCTTTTTCCAAGCAGAGGGCTAATAAAAACTATCTGGCTAATGCATTGATTCATGAACACCATCTCTGCCACCACTCGATAAACTCTGTCCATGCATCCTCATCATTCTGAATCATTTTATCACGTGCTGAAATACCTCTTGAGTCATGCTAAGCTTAATCTGGTTATGAAGGGTAAGTCCTGACTGTTCTCTGGTGCCAATTCAAACGGCACCAGGCTGAAGTCAAAAACGCTTGTTAGTTTGGTATGAAGCCCTAAGCAGTGTCTCATATTTCAGCTATTATTGTGTATCCAGTCACTTATCACTTGTTGAAGCCCTTTCATTAGACTCCTCATTCGAAATGTGGCAGCAAATTGAGATGTATCCTATGGCAACTGCCAACAGATTTCTTTTCAAGCCAACAGTCTAAAGCAACATCGCAGTACATGAGTCACTAACTGCTATCCTTAGCCAAAACCCCAAACCAAAATTGTTGACCAACAGAGACTTGAAAACAATCTCAAAGTTTCCTTGGTCTTTTTCAAAAGTCTGCTAGTGCATGTGTCAA
The DNA here is from genome assembly GCF_018340385.1 of Cyprinus carpio. Taxonomy (NCBI): domain Eukaryota; kingdom Metazoa; phylum Chordata; class Actinopteri; order Cypriniformes; family Cyprinidae; genus Cyprinus; species Cyprinus carpio. The sequence goes on from NC_056615.1 coordinate 19,494,462, forward strand.
CACCTACTGAGGCCGTCTTTATTTACCATGAAGCACTCTGTACAAGACAAAACCTCTTCAAATGTAAGTTTTCATCTTAGGTCAAAATAACAGAGTCCTTAGAGTCTCACTGCTCAACACAAATATCTTGATTGCTTTGGATATGTTCACATTTCTTTTTGTACTCTTTCTTTGTGGGATGCTCTCTTAAGCATGACTTCACAAGAAAACTGTGTTTCCTGTTATTCACGCCGTTCAAATGGATTTGGGTGATCAGGTCAGTGTAAGGTGAAACCTCAAGGGAACTGTGAATATAGTCAGAGTTATGCTGCTTGCAATGAATCTGGTTCAGTTCAAACACGTGGCGAATGCTGAAAGTGTTAGTAGAACGCTTCATCATCACAGAAAGGGGTATTTGGACCACGACACACATAGGTCATAGTTAACCAGCTCTCACATAGTTGTATTAATCACAGAACAACCTATTATCTATTTACTTCTATTCTAAGTTCTGACCTGGCAGAATATCGTCTCACTGCTTGCATCACTCCACTTGTCTGTGTTTGTTTCCAGACAGACTGTTAGTCTGCATTAGTGGTAGGGTTTTACTCACTCAAACAGAAAGGGTCAGTGAAGAATCACTGAATCATTTATTTAACCGAATGATCCAAAACACTGATTCATTTTACACTGGCCACAGCTGTCTTTATGATTGTTCACGAAATTAATTCAGCTGATTCAATTCAAAAACGCTGATTCATTCAGCAGTGAAATATAACAACGGTATGTTGCTCAGAGAAAATAGTGCATCTAAAGAGTAGGTTACTTCATTTTATGCCTATAGTGCATGAAATTTGAAGAATATATATAGTTCAAAGGTTTGGTGTCAGCAAGACCTTATTTTAGAATTAATGCTTTTAATTAATGCTTTTAGAATGTATTAAATTGATCAAAAGTGACAGTAACAAATATTTCTTTCTTATAAATTCATATAATATTTCTGTTTCATATAATTTAGCTTTGCCATCCTAGGAATCATTTTTATTTTAAAATATAATACTATAGAAAATAGTTATTTTTACAAATTTTGTAATATTTCACAATATTACTTTTTAACTTTTTTTTACTGTATTTTGATTTCTTTCCAAAACAAACAAATCTTACCAATTAATGGTGTTGGTGTGATTTTAGTGATTATGTAGTGATTGATGTGTTTGAAATTTTATTTTGCATTTAATATTTATTTGGTTTGTAGTGCTTTGGGTTTTACATTTTTATTCTTAGATCTTTTTCCACTGCAAAGTGTCTGTCCTTTCAGCCCATTCTGTAGTTTTTTAGACTCAAAAAGATGCTTTCTTTAATGTCCAGCTAACCATAAATCATGCAAATAAAATTTGATTGCATGTGTGCAGTCGTGCCGGTATTTCTTTCCAAACCTCCTCTGTTTTGACAGTTGGGAACCTAGTGATTCAAGAGACCTGCGTTTTAATGTCCAAACTCCCATGGCAGTTGTCAATGCTCGCCAAATTTTTCAAGAAGACGTATTGGCGTAATTTACTCCCAACTGTCAAAGGTCCCTAATTGTTTCAGCATGGAGTGGTGTTTGTATGGCACGTCCATGTGTGACTTTCTCCCCATAATTCAGCCAATCTTATTGATTCATTTCCTGTTCACATATTAGTGCTACTCAATCAGAATGCTACTGGCAGTAGCGTATCATATGGGCTTATGAAAGCGAATATGAAATCTTAAGGGATTTTAATATTTATAAGTCTGTGAAAAATATTCCTCCAACTTTAAGCATATCAGTGGTTCGAGTTCTGGTATTTTGGGGGTAAATTTAAGTGCAGTTTGCGATGTTTTGTCAGCTGACTGTTCCCAATTTTTATTAGGCATGTTGTTGATGGTGTAAGGTGTTTCCGAATAATAGCTCTTTTAGATCCAGGAGATAAAGTGAAACCAGGAGCCTGGGAAGAGGCCGTGTCAGGCCGAGGTCAGGTAGGCTGGGTGCGCCGCGCCTCATGAAGAGATGAAAGACAGATTCAAATTCATTGTTTAAAGGGAACGTCAGCATTCCGGACGGCTTCTCCGTCCCTTAGGCAGTTTTGCAGTTGGAGCGTGAAGGCCATGGTTCATTTGCAGGGAATTCCTCAGCAGGCTTCCTGGTCTTGGCCGAGAGCGACACATGAGTGGAGGAAATCCACCGCCTTCAGCCCACATGTGTCTGCTCGAACTCACTCTATCTCTCTCTCTCTCTCTCTCTCTCTCACAGCCTTTCGATTTTGGGGATTTTAAACCTCATGTGACTTTTTTAGAGGTTGTATAAGAACTTGTGAAACAAACTAGTGGTCAACCGAAATGGATTTTCCAATCTATCGTTTGAATTCATCAGTGGATCTCGAAAAAAGTATCACAGTTCCCACAACATATTATCAGCACAGCAGTTTTCAAAACTGATAATAAGAAGAAATGTTTCTTGAGCAGCAAATCAGCATATCAGAATGATTTCTGATGTGACACTGAAGAAAGGATGCTTTGCCATCACAGAAATAAATTACATGTTAAGATGCAGTAAAATAGAAATATTAGAAATAGAGTCTTGTTGAGACTCAAAAATAAAAAAATACACAAAACAAATGCAGTCTTGTTGAGCACAGGAGACGTTTTTCAAAAACAGTGTATTTTCTATGCAAAATTTAAATATCTAGAAAACAAGATGGCGATAATGCTGATATGTTATAAATAATTCAATTTAAGAATAGCAAACATAAAGGCATAAATTAATTATTTTTTTTAATGAAAAACCATATACACCAAATACACAAAAATTAGGCCTGAAAAAAAGGATATTTTCGCTGTTAGATTTTGTAACTGTCACAAGACTTTCAGTGCTAATAATCTCAAAATAACCAAAAATATGGCAATTAATTGGCTTATCACTAATATAAACAATGCAAAACACAGAACCCGGTTATTTATGTATAGATTGCCATTAAATTTGCGGTCAAGAAACTACGACTCTAAAATGTTTGATGCCATTGAAAAAAAATGCTGAATTCTTCTTTGAGGATGATATTCCTCACCACAAATGAGAAAAACACACACAGCTTGTCTAATAGTTATCAAATGCTTCCTGCAGGTGCTTACGTCCATCCTTAAGAATTCAAAGGCCAGCTAAAGCGGTCTGGGCTGTGATCGTAAGGGAAGAGGAATGTGTTGTTTTGAAACAGATAGAGCAACCGATATGTTTGCCTGTCTACGTCCCTCAGAGGTTTGAGAGCCGTTAGCAAAGAAATGTGAAAGCGAATCACTCTTCTCAGAGCTAAAAGGCTCAAATGTTTTGCAATAAACCGCTGAAGGCTTGAAAACTGAAATACAGACATTTAGGGAAGGGTAATGTGCTGTGTGTTGGTCATACAATGCTCCCTGTGGGCCTGAGAGTAAGATGATACGTCTGCCGCTAATATGCTAACATGCTAACTTTAAGAGGCAGCCTCATCCGGTTTCCCCTGCTATCACACAGCAAGTGAGTGCCAGGCTGTTTGTATAGCCTGAAGCCATGCTAAGTCACTTCCCATGCTCGGGCCAAAGAACACAGCTGACAGAAGGAGCCAGGGTCCTAGTGTGTGGGAAAAAGCAATGACAGATAGAGGGCAAGAAGACAGCAGACAGCTGGAGTTGCAAGCTCCTCTGTAAGAGGGCATGAGATCTTCTCAGTATCAGGGAAGTCACTCAGAGAAATTTGATTTACTTTTATTCATGTTAGTTATTTTGACTGTTTGTTTGGGGTTGTAGACGCTATATATGTGGGAATTATAATAGGACATTTGAAATTAAATTCCTTTTTCTACCTTGGACCTAATCAAAACTGATAACATTGACATTTTGTTAATCAGGTCTCAGGATTAGGAAAAAATACAAAAAAAAATTCTCATTAAATATTTTTCAATTGAAATTTAGTCACATTACGAAGTAAAAAGAGTTTCATACTGACTCATTATATTTTGAATACTCTAGTCATATCAACCACCAAATTAGTTCACATAAACTACTGTTCAAAAATATGAGATTAGAAAGAATGTTTGGTCAAGAAATTAATATATTTTAGAAAGGATGCATTAAATTGATCAAAAGTGACAGTAAAAGACATACTTTTGTATGTAATGTGTTACAAAAGATTTATATTTCAAATAAATGCTGTTCTTTTCAACTTTTTATTTATGAAAGAAACCTGAAAAAAAAAAAACATTGATTACCATTTCCACAAAAAAAAATATATATATATTAATCTGCACAACTGTTTTCAACATTGATAATACTAAGAAATCTATCTTGAGCAGCAAATAAGCATATTAGAATGATTTCTGAAGGATCATGTGACCATGAAGGCTTCTGAAAATTCAGCATTGCCATCACAGGAATACATTTTATTTTTAAATATTTTTTTTAAAAATGTTATTGTAGCAATTTTTTCATATTATTGTTTTTCTACTGTATTTTTGATCAATAAATGCAGCCTCGGTGAGCATAAGAGAGATACTTGAAAAAAAAAAAAAAAAACCAGACACCTGTATTCAATGTGTTGCAAAACATCTGTATCTGCAACAGAGAACTTTTTAGTGCAGTGTTGCAGGTAAACAATACGTCGTCCATATAAATCGTCCACATATAATAAATGTCTGTGACAATAGTTTAAACATATTGTAAAAGTGCATTTAGCCATATTTTCCTGTGGTGATGCAATGTCTACTGCAGATGAATTGTTTGTTTTGGGTGTAGCCTAAAAGTAACATGATTTCCACTTGTTTTCACAGTTAACGAAATCATCAGGAACGATCTCTCCCAGCATCTCCGTTCACAGCCACGCATAGCAGCCTAAGGTCCCTCTGAGAAGACACCACGGCAATCATGAACTCTTCAGCATACCAAATTTCTGAAAGAAGATCCGAATCAGCAAGACCTGACTCTGATAACACCAGTTCAACAAACAAACCTTATGCACTCAGAGTTCCACTTCATACGAGGCCATCAGAACTCACCGAACCTTGCTTGCTTGTTTGTTTGGGGGGGAAACCAGCCTAAAAGCACAGAAAAAAACAAGTGCACTTCATTTCAGAATTTATCAGCACATCCTGCCTGGCCGGAGTGTGTGCTGTTGTGGACCAAGTTGTCTCTTTTGCTTTCCTATTTTACTCTCTTGTACTCAGTGTAGCTTTTTAAATTATTACCGTAAGTGCAGTTTGACATCTTTTCTCTGTACACAACCATGTATATTTCTAAAAAGAACATTTGAGTCTGGTTACAAATCAGTAACTTTGCAGGCCGAAAACCAGACGTGCAGTTGATGCATGCACAGTTCTAAATTATAACCTAAACCTTTTTTACATTTTTTTTGCTTTGGATGCATGCATATGTGAATGCAGGTGTGCACGTCTGAACGCTCGCTTTTGTCTATTTGTGTTTTTGTTACATTTCATCATCCAATGGCACAAATACATGTGGTTAAATGAAGTATCTGTTCCTCATGAAGAAGAAAACATTGATGACTGATTGCTGTTGTGGAGACGTTTGTTTGGATATCTTTTTGAAGCCTTGACCTGTTTGTAAGCCCGAACGGCCTTATTGATTTGCCTTAGGCTTATGCCAAATTGTTGTTTTGTTCATCATTTGACAGCAGATGTCTGTGCTTATGTCTGAATAGCCATTCCATTGTTTATAGCTTTTGTAATATCAGGTATGATATGTACTTGTTAACTGGAATTTTTATGAATAGAATAGAATAGAATAGAATAGAATAGAATAGAATAGAATTATTTATTTGGAGTGAGCTGGAATTAATCAAACACAAGCCATAAGGGAAGTATAGCAATCTTATTCCCTTTACGGTCACGTTTGGTAGCAACTTTGTGACCAGAGATTGACTGGACTGGCATTTGTCAACCATCCAATATTATTCTAGCAATTTTTCAAGGGCAAGATAATGGTTTCACACTTAGGCTACGCTCTCTCAAACTGCCTTTGAACAGCTGAATATGTTACACTATAACTGCCTCTATGACCTGATGGTTTACTGCACCTGTGCCTTAAAGTGTTTATCAAGCAGGAATACTTTTATATGTATTTGTCCTCTCTAATTATAAACGTAATGCATGTTTCTCAGCATATAATGAGATTTTCGTACAGGGGTTGTTACTACCTGTACATTGTATCCTGTCTGTAGGTTGTTAGATAATGTATGCACTTTAATTTGTATTTTTCTGTACTGGGATCTCAGAAATACCACATTGTTTTTCGTTGTTGTTGTTGTTTGTTCTTGCCAACCAGATCTAACATGATATATTCTTCTGCAAGGTATCAATAACAACAACAGATTGTTTTTTTTTTTTTTGCAAATATATGTATTCAATTTACCCATGCTAGTCACATTTCTATGGTGCATTTACATTTCAGTACCAAAATATGCACAATAAATTCATGCTTTGTTGGCTCTTTTAGAGGTGTGGTGTTGAATGGTGTAAAATATGCATACAAATTGATATAAGGTATTTATATGATAACTAGTTCAAAAAACCTTTTAAATTACAGTGAATCCTCCAATCTAAAAGTTTGAAAAAAAAAAATCTTATATTTTTGACTGTAGTCCATTTAATTATGTAAGGGGTAATGCATGGTTAGCTGTGCATTAAACTATTTTAATAAGGTGGAAAATTCTTCGAGAAGGGCGGATTGCTTTGCAGCAACAGCAAATGCACATATAAGCTGTGTCCCAAAGTGAAGTGCTCGGACTCCAGAGTGCGCATTTGAAGTGTGACTGCATCCCAGCGTCACAACGTAAGCTGTCCCAATTCAGGATGCACCCTCCGAAGTGCGCATTCCATTGATTACATTATTTAAGTAAGCTCCAAGCCAATACCTGCATTTACAGTTGTAATCCAAACAATTAAGGACCCAGCAAATTTACCTGGCCATGGTCTTTCTTGGCTAAGCCTGAGGTACATTACCGTCTCCTCTATTATGACATAAAACAAAAAACAAAAATTGAGCAATTCTGGCTCCACCTATCCTGGCAGGATTGTCCTCTCCTCAGTTGTCCTCTTGCACCGTTGCTACGGACAGAGCGCTAATCGGGAACCCCTGGCCTCAGATTTAGGATATCCTGCTAAGGCCGAGCATCCCTCATGCACTTCAGAGGCGTTGCCTTCGAAGTGTGTGCACTTCACTTTGGGACATGGCTACCGCAATCCACTGTAATTATTTATGTCAGTAAATTTCTCTCACTCAACTGTAGGTGGCTCCATATTCGCACACTAAACTACATTGTGATGCTGACAACCGTTTAAAGCCTGTTTAATGACAGGTTCTAATGTGACAAACTTCATATATTGGCCACCAGTGGGGAATGTTGTCACAAAACATAATGTTGATAAATTATTTTTTTTCATGGGCAATTCATTTTTTTTTTTTTTTGTAGTTAAGTAGTTAAGGCATGATTATCAAATCCCTTTTTGCAGAGATCCAAACTTCTCCAAGGCACATGTCTAGTAATTCTGAAGAGCTTTATTGGGGTGGTTCAGGTGTGTTTAATTAGGTTTGTACCTGAATCCTGTATTGTACTGTCCTTCCTGGAACTTGATTAAACACTCCTGCTTCAATGTATGTTTTCCTTTCTCTTTGGAGTGTTACAGATAGATAAGATTTCTAAAGTTGTAAAGACTGAAGTCTCAAACCCAAAGAGATATTCTTTATAAAAGTTAAGACGCATCCAAGGCCTCCTAAAATGCCTCGTTTAAACATGCCCCCACATGTCTACGACACTGTGTGGGAAGATTTGCATAGCACCGCCCAAATGTATACGCAAAGAAAGAAGGCATAACTTTGATTCTCGCTGTAGTATTGTTGCTGCCGCCGCCGCCATGTTATAGAGATGTTGTGTTTCGTTGTAAATGTGAAAATACTTTGTTTTGGCCTTCCAAAAGAGGACACAACTAGAAATCAGTGGTTAAGTTGTGTTTACAACACTGTTCCAGAACAGTTCAACCCAAATATGCAGATGTGTGCAGTGTATTTTATGGAGGACTGTTTTCTGAACCTGGGAGAGTAGCCTACAGTGCCGGCTGTTCTGACTTTCAGCCTGTAAGTATGTATGTTTTCATATTAAAAGAATTTGCCACTGACTATTCAAACGCAAGTTTTTAGCAGTGTAGAGTAGCGCTTGTTGTTTGTCATTTCTCTGATCACAAATGCAGACATGGTTTTATGTTTACACTGCATGATGCAACGCAATGCGTAAAAAGACAGTATAAGTCATTATAATCAGTAATTATGTCCCCACTGGATGCAACAAATGCCTTGTTTGTTATAAGTTTTATTGGTTTTGTCTCGTTGGACCTGGACACGGCATCACAATATGATAAGGGGCGTAACATTTCCATCACACACTTGAGGTATTCAGCCAATCACAATGCACTGGATATCTGGCCAATCAGTATACACCTCGCTTTTCAGAATGATGAGCTTTGTAAAATCGAAGTCTTTCAGAAAGGCCGGGCATAGAGGAGAAACAATAATGTACAGTATGTGGAAAATATTGTTTTTTGAACCTTAAACCACATAAAATCATATCATTACACCAAATACATGAAATAGTGTTCTTTTTTAGCAACGTCATACGACACATTTAATGTCAGAGTGGTTGCATGCAGCTATTTGTAACTTGAATGTGCGAGGCTTCCAGTGTCATTCAATTCCAGTTATTTTAGCTGTACAAAAAAGGCCTGTAATGCTAATTGATATTGCAATCTGGTATTAGTTATCATATCATTTTAATTAATCAAGTAATCACAAACACACTGGTTTGTAGTGGAAATAGTTGCGCTACCATTTTACACTTTGTTGTTGTTTACATATAGTGGCTAATGAATCTGAAGTGTTGCACATTCACAGAAGATAGTTTACTTTCATGTTGCAAAATAAAGTGAACACAAAACTGACTACACACTAAGAGAAATATTCATTGAAATTAAAAGTGTGACAACTAGCTATATAAGAGAGTTTGTCAATTTTTGAATTAAATAAAAAAATAAAGAACTTTTCCATGATATTCTATTTTTTTTAGATGTACCTGTATGTTTTCTTATTTGCCACTGACTATTCAAAGGCAAGTTTTTAGCAGTGTAGAGTAGTTTTGAGTTCTAATTGTGACAGCAGACGTTTTAAATCAAAATCAATTAACAAAATACTTCAAGATGTTTCTTATTGGTCCTAAAAATAATAGAGAATAAAAAACAGAGATAATTTATTTGACAAGTCTTTTGTCCAAACTTTTAAGAGTATAAAACCCTGTCCGAATGTTCCGTTTCACAGATCTAGTTTCAACCCTAGTCACAATGGCTCATTAAAAATGCGGCAGTATCCTCTGAAACGGAATCATGAAAAATGTGCAAGATCTCTTCCCCATGTGCACAGAAGAGCTGAACTTCCAGAGTAGTAACTAATGGATCAAAGTAGAAGCAGCTGTTGTATCCAGGCTTTGAGCCAAGCACCCTGTGACACCTGCCAGGCAGACAGGAATATTTTCCATGGGTTTGAATCCCCCGTCACGCACAGCCATGGTGACAACGCACAGTCAGGGTGGGTGGATCATCAAAGCCAGTGCCCCAGAAATAGCCACTCTATTGGTAGGCTGCCTGAGTGAGGATTGTTAGAGAGCCAAGACGAGGGGCCTTCGGTAATGGTCTCAGTTATCATTGTGTGAATACTGTCCTGGCGAGTGAAAAAACTCTCTCCACATCCTAATACATATAACTGTCGTCCTCCCATTATCCTCTCTCCCTTGATAATGTGATTGCTGTATCAAAGCAAGATGGTGGCTGTTCTGTCCAGACTGTTCTCATCTGTAGTCGTTTATTAGAATATCAGCAGTTAAAGGTGGTTGACTGCTTTCTTTTTCTAGGCTTGATTGTGTTTAACGGGGTGCAGTCTAACATGTGTTAATGCTTTGTTTTTAAATATATATATATATATATATATATATATATATATATATATATATTTCACACAATTTACCTTTATTCTACACTGCTCTCATGATTTCCTGTTTTTTATGAAGCCCCTCCCTCAGAAATACACGATGGGCTCAGATTGGTTAGCTGTTGTCATTCGCTAAACCGCCAGTATGAACCGAAACGTTACGCCCCTGGCCTCAGCTGCATGTGCTCCGGTTGTATTGTAAACAACTGCGTTGTCAATATTGCTTATCAGTTTGAGCCCGAATGAGATGCAGAGGATATTAGTGAAGAGGATCACGCAGAACCTGTGCTGCACAGCTCCTAATTAATGGTATGTTTTTTGTTTGTTGTTGCCTCATACTTTTAGATACGCTGTTATTTGTAAATGCTTTTGCTTATGTTAGCTTTTAATACGGTTTTATCCTGATTAAAGCTTTAATACAGCATGGCAACTGCGTGCACATCCGTCATAGCTATGTGAAATTATCTGTCTGTCTATACACATAAAGTGTATAATTGGAACAGTTCATTGTTGGAGCTGAGCTGATGAGCTGACAGAGAGAGAAAACAGGGCGACCGAGGAACAGGATTAAGAACTGCTGCTTTAGAACATTGATTTTAAAACTTGTGAATCCAAGAATCCTTAGAAGACAGAATCACGATTCATATATATGAATATATTTTTCATGCACCCCCTAGTTTTGATGGCATGACAACCACTCTTCCTCTTCTCTAAAGTAGCACAGTATGGGCCTCACCCCCCCTTTATTGCATGTGTTCCTGTGGGCGGGTTTATGTAAATGTCAGGGTTTGTGACGTCCCAAACCCCGGAAGTAACTCGTTGTAGTCCCTATGAGCCATTTTTGTAAGCATTAAACTGCCATAATTTTAAAAGATGATATCTCCGTTTGCATTGATCTTTCAGCTTCGTAACTTTGTAGATATTATTTATGCTCAAACAGCAACATTACACACTAACATAAAAAAAAGTGAAATCGCAATCACCACGCCTTTAAGAACAGAGGAGAATTATAGGGATACTCCACTCCAAAATTAAAATTTTGTCATTAATCACTTACCCCCATGTCGTTACAAACCCATAAAGGCTTTGTTCATTTTCAGAACATAATTTAAGATATTTTGGATGAAAACCGGGAGGCTTCGTCAGAATAGTCCGCCTGCCATCAGCGATTCAACCGTAACATTAGTGAAGCGACGAGAATACGTATTGTACGGTAAGAAAACAAAAAATACGACTTTATTCAACAATTCGTCTCCTCTGTGTCTCTCTTCATCACTGTAGAGCTATTCTGCAGAATATCCGCTGGACGCAAACTGCGTACGCTCTTCTGTGTCAGCCGCGCTGCACAGATGCACTGTTTTCATTCAAATCAAAGCATAAATACATGTATCCTTGTGTCGTGGCTGACACAGAATAGTGTATGCTATAAATAACATAATAATAATATAACATAATAATAAAATTAAATAAATAACATTTCTGCAGTCGCTTTAGAAAACTGATTCAGGCCAAGTAGCAAAACAAACTTGTAGCCAATCAGCAGTATGGGGCGTGTCCCTACTCATGATGTGGAAGAGAGAGCGTTCAGTGCACAGGATGGACATTAGCCAAGCCGAGCGACAGAAAGCTAGAGATGGCGGATAAAAAACAAAAGAGGAAAACATCTGTGGAACAAATAATGCTTAAGGCAATAATGCAAGTAGGACCCGTGCATATTTTAGTGGTGGTAAACCAAAGGCTTTCTGAAATGTTTGAGGCTTTCAAGATCAGATCGTGCTGAAAAACGGTTCATTACTCGAAGCTTTTTAAATACAGTGCACATTAGCGAACATCTGGTGGTCAGACTCAGCTTCTCCAGCCTATCTAATGAAACATTGTGGACGCAGAGAATGTTTGAAAAAGTTTTTAATCTGTGTCAAATTGTGTCATGCGTAGTCCGGTTAATGGATTCACATATTGATCAATTATACAAATTATACAAGTGTGTGATTATAATTAATAACTGACGTGAGTAGTAGCAAAAATATTTTGGGTGAGCTGTTCGGGGTCTCTGTGACCCCAGCTAAACATGATAAACTGCAACAGAGGTGTGACGTGCATTCAGATTCTGTCTGGTGTTGAGGTTATTCTAAAACTATTCTACTGAATCCCAATAAGTGTACACACACACCAAAACCAAGTCAATGTAAAGTCAAACACAGATCATGCGAATCGCCAATTTTTTTCAAACCACTGTCCCGACCTTCCGATACTGTATGACTTTCGAAGCTTCAAACGACATTGGAGCATCGGAGCCTATGTATCAATCGTCCATCACTATTGTAAATATCAGATCAGCTTTTCCAGCACTGAGAAGTCAAGGAGCGGAAGGGCCTTGCTTTCTTGATAGGTGAGTAACACTGTGTCTGCACCGCACAGCTACAGTCCTGTCTAGTATTACTCTGACGCGACAAAGCGCCCATTGAAATCATTTTAAAATTTGTGTCAATACGTCAAAAAAAGAATGCAGCAGCAGTTTTTCTGTCGGGGATTTTGTCATGTCGTGCCGCGTGCCGCATCCAGTGTAGACCATAGATATGTATATATAAATCTATGGTGTAGAGAGCATCACTGATTATAATGAGTTCTATAGTTTTTGGTCACGCCGCATCACTCACGTTCAGTGAGACACGGTGTACATTGGTTTTGCTTTGTTTTGCACAGAACTAATCTTTTTTGTTGCTGGGTTGTGTATGTATATGGTGGATGCAGAGTTATAAAAATAGGGGCAAGATCATTTTGGGCTAGGGGCGTGTTTGTTTTGGTTATGATTTCAAATGTCAGACATTGGCTTACCAGAAATCGCTTACCCCACCCTTTAACCTTTACTTGTCATGTAATGTTTCCTTTGTTTGCTATGGGCCACAAAAGGCATTTTCTCCAACCATGCTGTGACTGACACCAGAACTATGAAAATACAACCAAAACACACATAAAATTGCGAAATGAAACAATTTTTATTTGTGCACTGTATCCAAATCTTCCATATACTGCTCCACAGGAATTGACTCAAATCCAAACCCTATCTCCATCCCCCGAGCACAAGTCCAGTGACCATAACAGCAAAGTCAGCGCTGACTAACGCGCTATTTACAATTTCAATGTTGCCTGCTTCAAAACGACAGGTTTTACACAAGATAATCAAACACACATCGGCTCTCGCGGTAGAGTGTGTTTGAATGATGTGTGGCATGCCTTCACAAGTTCACAGAGTGAATCTGGAAAATAATCTGGATATATTTTCAGTGATTGAACAAATTCATTCTGATTTTGCACCTCACAGAACTACTGTATATTTCGCCAGAGAAGACTGCAGCTGCAAGCCTCATCATTTGGATTACTTTTGGTAATGTTACTGCTTTGATATTTTTTGCAATAAATAAAATGAATTGCAATTGCAATTTATCTGGTCTGTCATGTTTTTCTTGTACTGTACAGAAATAGTTTATGTTTAGGTTTTAGAGGTAGGAGTGGGGTTAGTGACTATAAAAATATTTTTAATGCTATATTGTTACTAAAATGGGTTATTTTCCAACATACTTCGATCAATTTGCTTTTTATATTCATATTCGCTATAAAATGGGTAACGTTAGGTTAAGGGTTGGAGGTAGGCTTAAGATTAAAAAATCTAAAGTTCTTATTTAGAAAATATATAAAATGCATATTTGGCTATAAATGGGTAGGTTTAGGTTTGGGGTAGGTTAAGGGTCGCCATGATTTTGGGCAAGTAATATATGTTCCGTGATCAACATCTTTTGGATGTTGATCCTGGATCTACATTACTGTCCAAAAAAGATAGACTAAACCCAATCCCTACCCGGCCAAACCTAACCCTACCCACAATTTCTCCCTAAAATCGGTGTGAATTGGTAGCTGATTAACAAGGTTGGTAGCATCACCAAACCCTGATCCAAACCTAAAACAGATATTTCCTGAAAAGTTATCCCTCAGTGTCTGATTGTTTGATTGGGAATGTTGTTCCAGGATCAACAAGAATGTTGATCCGGGAAAATGTTGTACTTGGTCAAATCACGGTCACCGTAGGTAGGGTTAAGGGGTCTAAAAACATAAATCGCTTACTGATAAAATTATAAAAAACATGCATTGATAACGAATATCTTGAATGATATAAAGGGTAACGTAAATATTTTTACGTTTTTTTAGCTAAAAATCATGTAGCGATTTGTATGGTTTTTAACATTGAAATATTGTCTAAAATTGTACGTTTTAGCATCAATAAAAACGTACAAAAATGTTACGTTTTTGTTTTATGTATTAATACCTACGTATAAACAATGAGACAGGCTGGAAAGTTAGTTAGTTAGTTTGTAACACTGTCAGTTTGACAAGTCAGAAAAGCCGTTGTGGTGATGTCATCAATAATCATAAACTCCATTCACATTTTTAAGTGTTACAGGAGAAGTGGCATGTGAATGTGAGCAACGTTGTAGATTTTATGAAAAAAAAAAAAAAAAAAACTGATTTTCAGGAAAGAAAAGTAAGTTAATATTTTTCATTAAGATTATTTTTTGCATAGCAATCATTTGTGTTATAGATACAATCTTTTGAACTAGCTGTTTCTCTAGTTTAATTTTGAAACTTTTGCATTCATGCTAACTTAAAACCCACATGCTAAAACAGTTAGCTATGCCCAATGTTCTGGCTGCTTGGGGTGGTATAGTTGTAACAGTCCATTTAAAATGTTACCACAACCAACTCCTTATGTTGATTCCAATGTGTCCAGTTATGGAATCAGATCCTCTACTGAAGGAAAGTCATGTGATGTTTTTTTTGCACATCAAGGGATTTTATGTAAAATGCATATGCCATCATAGTGTATGCACATCTATTTTTTTTATAAAAACACTATTCGCTCAAGTGAGCACATACGATTTTTTTTGTGCACATTTTTCGAATTTATGTGCATCCTGACATTTCCATTCAGCATTACAAAATTCAACTTAAAATAGGTAGATGGCAACAACGGCTAGTGACTGAAACCTTTAGGTGACAGGAACACAGCACACACCACACACACACACACTCACACAGCAATTGTTTTTTTGTGCTAAATCTAAAGTCCTAAAAAGAATTACAATATAATGCTTTTGTGTCACTTAAAATGGTTCACTTTATTCAAAACAGATTTTTTTTTTTTTTTTGTCTTCGATAAAAGTTCTTGCATAAATTGAAAGTGTGGGTCTTATTTCAGCAAATGACCCTCACACTGTGTCTACATCTATCCCAGCCGGTTACAACTCACCCCCAGTGTGGGTAGGTTGTAACAACGAACTCTTTGTATTGACGTTAACTCACATAATCTGTGATTATGCAGTCACATCCATGTGAGTTTCTATTTGTAGTAGACCAAATGTGGCTACAGTATATCAACGTTTTAGAGATCTATCACAAACACCACTGAGTTACTGATTTCTAACTTCAAGGCTGCTCATTGTCAAAGCCAATATTAGAGGCCACCCTGCAAAATATTTTTTTTTTTTCTTCTGGAATAGATGATTAAAACAATTGAAGCTTGTCATTTGTTTTTTTACTTAACAGAAACTAGGGCTGTTAAATATGCGTCAAATACTTGTGTAGATCATTAATGTTTTCTAAAGTGAGAAACCTAAATAAGTGCTGTTGTCTTGCTGCAAAACTTATTTCTTCTGCATGCAGGAATTATTAGCCTTATTTTTCTTTTCTTTTTTGAACTCTGCTATTATTTTTAAGGTAACATCAAACAAATGATTATCATGAATTTCCCAAAGTGAACACTGCAGATCATTTTAGACAGATGTTGAGGGGACAATTAAACCTTTCTGCTTATTATCCATAAGTAGGAAATCCAATGCATGTCACTTACACATTTTATCAGATTTTGATGATATTATATAGGTATACGTAACTTTAAATCCTTTAAAGAAGAAAAAAAGTTTAGTGAGGCCACCCTCGTAAAACTGCTTCTGTGTGAGAACCAATCTAAATGAGTTCTATTTCACTGTAGATCGTTACCGCCGCCTAGTGGACATTTGACAATTCTGGCATATCTGGCATTGAAAATACCAAGTAGTGATTAGGATGTTAAAAACAATATAAATGGATAAGCAAAAAAAAAAAAAAAAAAAAAAAAAAAAGAAAAAAGAAAAAAAGAAAATATATATTTTTTTAAATACATCAGCATAAAACACTTAACAAACATTGTTAACATACGTAATAAAACATCTGCATAGTATACAAAATATATTTTCTTTAAATGTAAATTAAAATATTGTTTAATATTATTTTTAAACAAAATTTCCTTTTCTGGCTAAAAAGTCTAATAGTTTTTTTTTTTTTTTTTTAAAACAGCAAATTACGATCCAGCAAGTAGGAATTCATAAAATCAAATTATAAGTCATTTAATATTATTTACAGATCATTTGTCTCATAGACAGTAAGTGTTACACGGGGTCCCAGAGTTGAAAAAGTCATATAGATGACCAAAGGAAACAGTCACCGCACCCAACATTGAGCCCAACTGCACTACAGCTCCACACACCACACAAGGGCTCTGTGGCCCTCATCTCGCAAGATGACAGCAACAATCACTTTTACATAAGATAGGATGAAGATGAAAAAGAACCATGCCAACACCTGAAAACACAGGATTACTCTGATGTGAAATACAAAAATGAAACATAACACAGATATCAAGCAAAAAAATGAATATGCTTCTTATATTGTAAATCAACACAAACTGGTCTCACGTACTCACAATAATGACGGCTCCAGAGGTGTCATTAACTAGCAGTGGACATGGACTCAAACACAGCCATGCCCATAATGTAAAATCCAATAAGAGCTCCAACAGAAGTGAGAACTCCCCATCAACAATAAGGGACCTGTTTAGAATTGCAACAAAGTGTGATAATTAGTATGTTTATAGCCATTTCTATCTCTCTCTCTATCTATCTATCTATCTATCTATCTATCTATCTAGGTGAAAAAAGTGCACAATATACTTAAGTGCTCTATTTTCGTGCATTAATTTTTTAACTTACATATACTAAAAATGATTCTTTAATACTTCTTAAGATAACTGAAGATCATCTAAGTGTACTCAACTGTGCTATTTTGGGACAACCATGAATATACATTAATATGCGCGTTTTATCATAATATCTCTTTATATAAAAAGGTGTTTAGTTACCACTTGTAGTACACTTGAATGCATCTTTCATACACTTTCCACACAAGTTTACTACAAATGGTGACTAAATCTTTTTTCAAACTCACATCGGTATTTAATTCCACAACTACTTATTTGTTTGGTAGAAGCTGTGTAAAGTAGATGTAGATATTGTTCATTTACATTCAGCTACATACAAAAATCATTAAATGGCATTAAATCAGTGCATTAATTGCTATTGTGTGTTCATGACGTAGCTCACCTTTTGAGTGTAAAACCACATGCTGATGAAACAAGCTATGATGGGCAATGATTTGCCATAGTTGCTGACCAGTGATAGGCCTGGTCTCATATGGAAACATGAGTACGACTGCACTGACGGCAAACCGGTATTAAGTCAGAGCGGGTCACCCATGCTAGGGGGGGCTATCATTGTAGGGCATGTAGATGATAGAGGACTTGTATCCATGTGTGCGTCCCCAGTCCCAAACGTGCTCTTGGGGTTTCTGACCTAGCCTTTTGAGGAACGCATCATTGGTTTCTGTTTCATGGGATTTCTTGTGGGTTTTGTCCACAGCGGATATGGGATCTTCATTTCCATTTATGTTTATTGGGATGCTCTCGGGGCCACAGCTGGATGGTATTCAAAAGTAAGAAACTCCCAGGGCCAAAACAAACCACCATCATAGCCGCCAGGAAGAAAAAATAGGCTTCAACTGAAAAGTTAGCTGGTTGGTAGTGAGGCACCAAGGTAGGTAGAGTCTCTTTCAGAGCCGTTTAAAGATGGTTTCATTGGATCTGAGGATTTGAGATGCATTGACCACATTCCCTTACACCTACACCTTGAACCAACGCCACTAAAAGCTGGGACAAAGACCACTCAGCCTTCGCCTACATAATAAGTCATGAGATACGTCCGCCCTGAGCTGTGTCTATGAAGGGAAGGAAACGTCACCGAAGAGGTACAGTCCACTAATGAGATGAAAGAAGATGAGGAGCAGCAGGAGGAACGCTGCGCTCGTACTGCCTTGCACCACTACCGTCTCAATCCAGAAGAAAGCCAGGCAAAAAGGCTTGCCAGTATCCCGAAACCAACAATAAAATAGATAACTGAAGTTTCGCTGAGACATTCCTGGGCTAGGAAGCGGTGCATTAATGTGACAAACAGAGGTCCAGATGTTGGCCAGTTGGGGGGGGACAATAACGGAGATGTAGGAGGGAAGTATACCAACCTCAGGAACCTGTGGAACGATGAGAGGCAACTCCACCCACAGACCACAGATGGTGTGACCCAGGAGCCCATGCCAAACAGGCCAGCCAAAATATGAGTTGAGTGATAGATGTGGCCATGCTGATTTAGATCAGACTTAGTAACCTTAATGTCTTCAGAAAAGAAAAAACGATGTGTACAGTTAGTACCCAAGAGAATTTCATTCGATGGCAGACATTATTTTTGCATTTCTGCTTGGAGCCACTATGACGTACAAATGACACTTTATCTTTAAATTCCAAATTGGTGCAGTGAAGTTTATTTATTCAGCTGTAATATCCGAGAAGACTCAGCATTATGTCCTTGAGCAAGGACATTTAATCCAGGATGCGCTCCAGGGGATTTGACTCTTCAGTCAGTGCACGCTCTCTTTGGATAAGACACATCTGCTAATATGAAGTTATTCAGTAACATCTGCAGTAAATGGAACATTGTCTTACTAATACTTTGATGTCGTGCCAATGTATTTTTTAGAACAAAGTCAGGAAGTTTTTGCTTATTTGCAGAAAGCCTATCAAAGTAAAGCTCAGAGTGTAGTTAGCAGGGGGTTTGTAGTGAAAGTTGAGATCATGAAAATGGGCCCAACTGGTGTAAAACTGTCATAGCAATAAACTATATTCCATATATTTACATTGTTTTTGTAATTTTTTGCAATTTCATGTAAACTATAATGCAACTATAAAAAATTTAGTGTAATAAAATTTTTAAAACAAGTTAAAATGAGGTACGGCGAAGTGAAGATTATTATTATTATTATACACACACACAAACCTCTCGAGAAAATAGGGGAAAAAAAATTATTTTCTGCGTATTTTTCTCAAATTAAATTTTGTCAAACCGTGACAAGACGTATGAAAAGTGATGCTTCTACCAGCCCAAAAAAATAAATAAATAAATGCATCCAACACCAGTAAGAAATTTAAAAAAAAGAAAGCAATTAAACATTTCTCATCATCAGTTCCGTATTCTGATGAATTTTACCATATGTGTGTAATCTGTGGATGATAACATCACAGCAATGCTCCTCCGCGACATGAATAAATAATATAGCTTATGTATTACTTTTTATTGTTTGCACTGTTTCAGCTGCGTTGTTGTATTTGTTTACTCTTAGTTATTTGTCTTCCGGTCACCACTGAAAGCCTCAGGTTATACTTACAGTATGCTGTTTTTGGTTGTCACCTTCATTGATGTTTAACTGTTAAATGATAAGGTCTGTGTCTGTCTGAAAAGTTAATGGGATATGATAATCCTAGTTCCAGTATGCAGAACAATAAAAGTTACTCGCATATATTAAAATCATTATCATCGCGTGCTCATAGTATTAAATTCTGCATTTACTTTTTGTTTCCCACGTCATAGTAAACAGCGTTTTATGAAAGTATAGTGCAGTTTATACAAACCCTAATTGCGATTATTTTTTATCATAAGCAACAAACTTACTGAATCATACACAACTACCTAGCATGCAACATTTGACAAATGCATTTTTTTTAATTTACAAAAACAAAAAATGTAAAAAAGATTGATACATGTCAAACTGACAGATATACTCACATGATCTGACGCTTAGTCATATGAAGACAAATTCCTGTACTATGAGAGAAATGTCTTATATCCTCTGAAATGAGTGGGTGGGTCTATTCTAGCCAAACCATGACACCTGTCTGTTGATGTTTTATAAAGGGGGAAAAAAAATAATGTATCAATTTGTAATCATTTATTATAATGCTAGTATGGTAGGTCAGAAACAACTTTAATTATACATGTATTAAAAATGGCAATATTAACATTCGTATTTGGGGGGACAAAAAAAAAAAATCAATCAGTAAGCAATGAGAGCGTGTTTTTTTGCATACATTCTGGCAGGGAAATTAACAAAAAGTTAGCTAAGCAGAACAATCACAGCTTCAGTAAATGTTTATCTATAACCATTATGTATTATAAGAATGTAGTAAACAAAGTGACTTATAACCGCGCTGATGACTTAAAATAATAATATAAAAAAAAAGCGTGTGAAAGTAGTTTTATATTTCTGTAGTTTATAGATCATTTTAGGTTTTTATTTTTGTTTGTTCTTAGAATAAGGACCCACACATTTTCATACCACACTCTCATTTCTTTGTCAAATGAACCATTTATTTACTACAAAAGCTCTGAAGATCTTATACACAACAGCACAAGGCAATAAGAACATGTGAACTATTCAAAACAGAATATAATAATTCTGTGACACCATATTATTTTAAGCTTCATGGCTTTTTTCCCCTCACATCTTCATTGCACAAAGTATCAACAACATGTTAATACTGGTCCACAGTTAATTAACAGAGTTTAAATAAAGGCTTTAATTAGAGATGTCCAGGAATGCAGTTAGTGCACAACAACAAATCTCCAGCTCTCATAAAAAACCCAAATATGATTTAAACCCCCTTTTTATTTAGAATTTATTCAATTAGTGCCAAAGAATAAGTAGTGTTTAATGCCAAAAATGACACACATATACCAAAATTAAGTGCAAGATAACAGCAGCTGCAAAATCCAGAGTTAACCTTCATTAAAATACTGGCCTCGCATCTAAAAGATATTCAAAATCAAAAAAGGTAAAACCATGGCAGCATCACACATGGCAGATACGACAGGTTAGACATATTTTCCGATAGTACATTTAGACTCTATATGTACATTAAAACTAAAAATTTATACTTAAGACCCGATATTCAGCAGACAGTGTTGAGTGTCTAAATATAAAGGGAAATAATGGAAATGTGATGATACACATTTTTTACTTGTGGTCGTTAAAACACAAGTCATAGAAAGCAAAATTTTTCCAGTTAGGAACAATATAAACTTACCTGATTTGTATTCATCAACAATGACCAGCTTGCTGTTGGGAATAAACAAAATACTGTGCATAATACTACTATAGACAGTACAAGTCTACTCACTGGATAGTGTATATTGTAGTTATAGATTGCTGACTTATGATTTCTGGTCTAAACAATTGCTGACATGCTGATACCAAGGTTTTCCATTATGAAATCAAACTGGCTCTGATATCCAAACAAAGATGTCTTGGTCTTGGTGTATAAAAAAAACTTCTCACTTAATCTAGATCAAGGTCAGGGTGTTCACACACACTTTTAAAGTGACTGAAATGTGTCAACCACATATTCTTTACATTCTCAATGTGCCATGGGTAAACACAAAGATAAGCAATGTGATCAAGTGCAGCTCTTTTTTGCATTGCCATTAACTTGAAATGTCCTGTGAAGGCATCAGGTTTACCATCTTTTTCCATGTTAGACTAGAAGTGATTCCTGTTGTATAAAGGCATAGGGTGAGAGTAAAATCAAGTCCTGTAATATTAAAGGGATACTCCATCCCAAAATGAAAATGTTGTAATTATTCACTTACCTCCATGTCGTTCCAAACCGTAAAAATCTTCGTTCGTCTTTGGAACCACAGTTTAAGATATTTTGGATGAAAACCTGGCGGCTTGAGACTGTCCCCGATAGACTGCCAAATAAATAACAGTGTCAAGGTCCAGTAAAGTATGAAAAGCATCGTCAGAATAGTCCATCTGCCATCAGTGATTCAACCGTAACGTTATGAAGCGACGACATTACTTTTTTTACATCAAGAAAACAAAAATAACTACTTTATTCAACAATTCCTCTCCTCTGTATCTCTCCAAATCAGCGTAGTGCCATTTTGACATGGGACAGTCTCAAGCCTCCCTCTTACAACCCAAAATATCAGCTGCACCACAAGGATACGTTTTTTTACGTGTATTTACACTTTGGTTTGAAAGCAAACAGTGCATCAGCGCAGCGCTGCTGACACAGAAGAGCATACGCCATCTGCGTACTGCTCAGATTTACCAAAATGGCGTTACGCTGATTTGGAGAGACACCGAGAAGAGGAATTGTTGAATAAAGTCATTATTTTTGTTTTCTTTGTGTACAAAAAGTATTCTTGTCGCTTCATAACGTTACGGTTGAATCACTGATGGCAAATGGAGTATTATGACGACGACTTTCATATCTTTTATGGACCTTGACACCTGTTATTATTTGGCAGTCTCTGGGACAGTCTCAAGCCTCCCGATTTTCATCCAAAAAATCTTAAATTGTGTTCCGAAGATGAATGAAGCTTTTACGGGTTTGGAACGACATTGGGGTAGCGATTAATGACAAAATTTTAATTTTGCGGTGGAGTAACCCTTTAACTGCAATTGTCTGTGCAGTCCTGGGCTCGCTGGAAGACCTGGTACACACTGACTAAAGGGAACATCGTGAGAGCTCCAATGAGAGAGCCAGCCTGGATGAAGACCCCACACCAAAGCAAAGCTGCATGACCTGCTTCGTGAAGCAGAGTCCCAACTACAACCTTCAGGTAAGAGAACAAGCCAATGAAGATGATCCAGGATATGATCTGAATGAAGAAAGAATTACAGGCTTTATTATCTAGCATTATTTTTATACTGTATTACAGATAATGTGTGTACTATGTGTGGTGACTTATTTTCATTAATTATTTTTGAAATGTAAATCAATAATAAAGTAAAATAGAGGTTAAAGTCTATTGAGCATCTGTGGCATGGTCATTTACCCTAGAAAATATTTTAAAATATAAATAATAATAAATATTATAATAAAGTTAATATTTCTAAGTATAATTAATTATTATATTAAATGTTTAATGCATTAATAATGCAAGTATAATTTTACAACTGTTGCCCCATAGACTTCCACTGTACACAACTATTAAAATAAGAGAATTTTGACTCCAACTGATTTTTTTTTTCTTTGAAATATTGCTATAATGACCCTTTTTCACAACAATTATTTTTTAAGCATCTTAATTATCTTACTCATACTTTATCAAATCTTTAGAGATGATACAATAATGAAACAGAGTGGGGCGAAATCGCTAAACAGTTGCACCACTTTTGCACATGGTAGTTCAGTGGTGTAGTAAACAACACTTTTAACATTTCGAGAGATTTCGTTCTTAGTTCCTCTTCCCACTCAGTAATGACATACAGTTACTAACCACTACAGCAACTCCAGACTGACTTCCTAAAAGTGGTGGACAGGGACTCAGTGCAGCCAAGGCCATGAGATAGGCAGCAAAATACAGCCTCCAAGTGACATCATTCCAAGACCAATGCTGGACCTATAATGAAACCATCCATTCTAAAAATTCAACTAAATTAATAACACTTACACCAAACAATGATTTGACAAATTGTACATGAGCTGAATTTAAATCAGGGCAAACTGCCCAGCAGAGTTTAGCTACAACTTGCCTCAACACAACTGCCTGGAAGTTTCCAATATGCCTAGTAAAGCCTAGATTAGCTTGATCAGGTGTGCATAATTAGGGTTGGAGCTAAACTCTCCTGGACAGTGGCCTTCCAGGAACAGGACTGGACACCTCTGATTTAAATTAACAGGGCCCACTAACCACTGTTATGCACATAAGAGAGACATCAAGAACTTTAATACACTTACCTAAGTAGGACAAAACATGGCCACAAAGCAGGCCAGAGGGTTTGCAATGTTGCCCAAGACGACAGAGAGGTGAAAGGTCATGGTGCCATAAGGCAGACAGGAGAAACTCTGCACGGACGGCAGCACACCATTGGTCAAAGCATTGGATATTCCCAGCAACATGAGCAGGTATATATTGCGTGACGTCCAGAAGGCCACAACAGGTGCCTGTTTTTCAACTTCAACTTGTTCCTCAGAAACTGGGGAACCTCCATTTTGTAAAGGATGTGTCTCTTCCTCCATTTTCACTGTTTCCTGTTCAGTCTTTGGAATTTCCTCTGCTGCAGTCGGGATGACCACTCTGTATGTCAGAGCAAAAAAACTGAGGGCCGAAATTGCCAGCATCACAGACAAGAACCAGAAGAAGTTTTGGGCAGGGAAGTTTTCTTTGAGATAGTGGGGCTCTGTGCCGTTGGGTGTCTCAACGCACTCCAGTTTCCCTACACCCTGACCCAAAGCAACCACACAGGGAAAGAGTGCGCAAAGACCCTGTCCAACAAAGAACGTCCGGATGTATTGGGGGGTAACGGAACATGAATGGTAAGAATGTGACGTTTGAAGTGCAGCAGACAAATGACAGGATAAAAGTAAGCAGCAGGAATGGGACTGATCTTGGCTCTCCAGCGACTATGACTACCTGGGACCAAAAGAGAGCAAGAAATGCAGCTGCAACCACCCCTAGCACTTGTATGATGTGGATGACCAAGCGTTCATTCAGCCACCCTGGAGCAATGTGGTGGGTTAAAGTCACAGCCACTGGACCCAAAATTCCCAAATGCAAATCAGCACTGAAAGATAGGCTGGCAAGTTCCACTCTGTAAATGAAATGACATGTTTGAAGTTCTACAATTACCTGGATAAATACAGCATCTATTAGGTACAGCTGTGGCACGTTGAAGTTTTATTAAAACACTATTTACCTTCAGGTAGAACACCTACAACAACTGGCAACTCAACCCATAATGAGTTCACAGAGATCCATGAGCCCATTCCAAACAGGGCCACCAGAATATGTGCAACGATGGCATGATTCCACTATGTATCTGCCATTTATATGTCTAGGAAAAGGGCACAAGTAAGTTAGAGCATCCATGTTTTTAATTGTACATAATACACCTATTTCTCATGACTGTATTTGAAAGAATAGAATAGTCCAAGTAAATTGCTTTCCTCATGCTAAACTATGTCATTTGATATGGATTGAATTAAAACTTATAAACGTTTATGACTTCTTGCTTTCACTGAAATGCTTGTTCAACTGTCAGTGCTAAAATATCAGTGTTCACTTATATACAGTATACCAGAAGTAAATTTAAAATATAAAAACATAAAAATCTGCTAAATGTATACACATACATGCAAAAATAATTATTTCTTTTTTTTAAAAAATATACTCTGCTTAAATGAATAGTACTCAAATGTGTGCAAAATGCCTTTTGAAATGTTATAAAGAAAAAGCCACATGTAACACTGGCTAAAAAGGGTGAAATGAAAAAATATATATATTTGGATGGTAAATTATAATAATAAAAACAGTATGGATGGATGAATCTAAAGTCTGTAACATTTTAATTGCTTAAAG
This sequence comes from Cyprinus carpio, assembly GCF_018340385.1. Taxonomy (NCBI): domain Eukaryota; kingdom Metazoa; phylum Chordata; class Actinopteri; order Cypriniformes; family Cyprinidae; genus Cyprinus; species Cyprinus carpio. Next base: position 19,520,087 of record NC_056615.1, read on the forward strand.
TGGAGATCTTTAAAAAACAAAAACACACCACACCACAAAATAAAAAATACACATAAAACAATAAATGCTTTACTTTACTTTTTCTCAAATGAATGCATCTTTAATGAATAACAGTGATTTTTTTTTTAATCAAAACAACATCAATTTCATAGTGATTCAGAAAATGTGTGTATGTGTGTATATATATATATATATATATATATATATATATATATATATATATATATATTATAAAGATTATATGCATATACATAACATTATATAAATATGTATTATTATTATTGGTAGTACTAGTAGAATGTTTTTTAAAATAAAAGTCAGGACAAGTATTTTGCTACAAGTATTTTATTTTGTAATTGCAACTTCTATAAAAAACAAATATAAAAAACAATGAACTAATTAACTGTTAACTGTATATACTAATAATGTCTAGTATTCCAGTTAAAGAACATGCTTTTTAGTAACAGAACATCTGAAAACAAAGATTTGTTTACCATATGTAAAAACAAAAGAAAATAATGCAAGAAGCATGCATTCAACATTTTTATCACGTTTTAAACACAATCAGAGAAACTCAAAGTTCTCCCTGTAACAAGGGCCAAAAACATGTGTTTTCTTTATATCAATACTACGCCTTTGTTGAGTTTGCTGACCAGTGGCTGTGCTTTGGGGGTCTGAGGATGATGTTTCAGTTGGGGTCTCTCGAAAACCATGCACATTCTCAGTTGGTGATGTAACTATAACTCTCTCATTGGCAGGACGTCCTTCAGTGTAGAAACCATGTCATTCAAAGAGAACCCTATGTGATTTAGCTTTTTGTCTCTGGAACCCAAGATGCTCTTTTTGGTAGTTAAGCTCACAGCGAATGACCTCACGTATATGTGCATGGCTTGCCCCTTCTAGTTTTGTGAGCAATCTTTCAACATCTTGCTTGCTTTTACATGGACCACCATATTTTGAAACTGCTCCAACAATCATTTTCCTATAAATGTGATCCTGAGCTTTTTGCTTTAGTCTAGACACTTTCATTTTTTTTTGCGGCATTGAGATTTGCTCCGTCAAAGATGGAGTAGCGTTTTTGAATGGTTTTGGCAGGGGACAATGTGTGACTGCTGCTGATGTAGGTTCACCTGCTGTCTCTCGGGAAGCAGGTTCTTGTTCTGCATTTTCGGAAACTGAACCCTCGGTCCGACAAAGAGTTTATCGGGCCTGTTCTTCTCATAAGGGTACGCATGACCAAAGGGGTACTCGCCCATCAGCTGTGAAAATGTGCAGTTTGCCATTTGAATGGCTATATCCGTAGGAAGATCTTTACAGTGTTCGCCGCCAGGTAAGAAATCTTTAAGATTGTCCTCGAGTACAGCTGCGAGGGCTTTCATCATCCTCTGTAAGCAAGCTTTTATCAGAGTACCAAACTGGTTCTCCGCATTATCATGGCAAAATCTGAACACTCCTTCGAAAGTCTTCTCTTGCATTGGAACCTGCAAGAATACATTCACAAAAGCTTCTGGTTGCAAAAGGCAACTCGCATCTTGCGACCATTCCAGCAGCTTTTCATACAGGCACAGGATGTATCTACTGAAAAGAGGATATTCTCCATCGCTCTTCAGAAGCTGCCAAAAGGGTCCCAAGACTTTAAGGTAGACAACAGCAACCACACAAACCAATGCCTGCAAGGCCTCGTCGTTTGCGTCAGCATTGACGCTCTCCAACAGGATATTTGAGTCGTCATTCAGGAGCTGTAGATCAGATACAAAGAGAGCAACATCTTCATGATGGTGAATGAGTCCAGCGGCTGCTTCAAAGTAGTTAATGATACGATTTGACCTATAAATAGGCAGCTTGGAAGGGTTTTTCCTTTCGAGGCAAAAAGCAAGCCAGTGCCTGCGGTAGTTTGGGTTGGTCCTCTTCGCTTGGACATAACAATTCCGAAGCCATGTGAATGTAACGGGTCACTGCACTCTCATCGAAGCTGACAAAACTCTGAAATCTGGGGTGCTTGTCGCGTCCGAATTTCTCGCCTGTGGTGTTCACTATATCTTTTTCAAATGACATCATTTGCTGTTCAATTACATCAATGAGTTCGAAAAGGAACTGGCACATATAACGCAGGAAATTCAACGTGTGGCACTAGTGGATGGGTGCTTCCTTTGACTTTGTCATCGAGGGTTCTTAGGTTAGCATCTTCCTTTAGCATTGCCGAGAAGTGATTTTGAAGCAGATCCAGTGAAACCACCTTAGCAGCTCCGTTCTTTCCTCCATTCATGTCTGCAATCTTTTGCCAAGACAGCACAGAAATATCAAGAAGTGTTACATTGTCGCCCGTGTCGGTTCTTGGGTCTTCTTCCACATCTTTCAGTGACCGTATTGGTGTTTGATGGCTCTGTGATCCCTGTTCCCTTTTAACACCGAATAAATGGGCCCGTTTGCTTGGGTTTCATGATGAGTTTTTCACAGTCACACATCTGTCTGCGAAACACAAAAGGGCTCATCTTCCTCCTTGACCAAAGAGGTAGGTTTATGCCTAGAAATGCGGCGCTTCTTCCTCAGATGTGCTTTGATCATTGCCACCCTCCTGTATTCAATGTCATCAGCATCGGCTTCAGGAGCAAGATCAAATGGACTCTGAAGAAACTCCTCCAGAAATCCGCGGCTCCTCTTTTCGGCTCCTCTGATTGTTGCGGTACTGTATTATCTGAAATTCTTGAGACTTGACCGTAGGAGCCTATAGGCTCTTTGGATCTTGCCATCACAACAAAATAAAGGCTCAAAGTTACGAATCCAGGACACCAAGACAACCGGGTCTAATTTCTCTCGTGAAATAAAATTAGTCAATTCAAGAATGAGACCGTTTGTGAGACCAGTTAATTTTGCACGATCAGAAAAGTCAGACATTTCAAGTAAATCTCTTCTCCCGATTCCGATACTATCACAGATAGGTCCAACAAATTCAAAGTTGACATCTGACTCAAGAAAGTTCTGCCTGGCTTCTCCAGTTAAGCTCAAAGCTGTCGTGGTGTTTCTCTCAATCAAGCTTCGGAAATCAGCTGACTGAAACATTGGGACAATCTTTTGAAGCCACTGAATTAAATCAACCCATGAAATATCTTGCTCCTCTCTCATCAGTCCAATCGAACCAACATGCGGATTTTCCAGGGTTTTTCATCCAGCTCCAACAGCTCTCCGTAATGAGCACCAAGGAAGTCATCAACAAGCTTGGAGTAAAAATCATCCTCTGCAAGACATAGTTTTCAAATGTAAATGAGCAGATAAAAAAAAAAAAAGTTGTTTGTTTTGATATTAAGTCATTGAATACAAAACAAAAAGTAGTACTCACTGAGCTCAGCAGCAATGGTCTTAGCACTCGCACTAGAGGAACCAAAGTCTTGCAGGTCCTCCATAGGTTGAACATCAAAGTGGCTTGTCTTGTTTTTTAAACCATCTGGTGGGAGCACGCTTCCAAATAAAGGCCAGATAAATGTTTTAGTAATAACGACCAGAGAATGATAGTCCACAGCTGATCTTAACCGTGCAACAAAGATTATCCTTCAGGTTATTTATTTTTAATCATGTTACAACAGGTGTACCTGCCTAATACTGTAGTTTTCCTATTGGGATACAGGTTTATAATAATTTTCAACATAAAAATAAATCACTTATTTTTCCATCTATATATTTACAAGACACATCCTTTAATATTAATTACATTATTAAGTTTGTTTCCTTAAAAATACACCATGGTAAGCTTATGGCAAAATATAACAAAATGATTCTAAATATAAATAGTAAATACAATGCTCTATATAATAACTGTAGCTTGGCATTAGCCAATGCTGCCATCAGAAATTAAGTACAATAACACCTTTCCTACACATTTTAAAGGACATCCCATATTAATAAATTACCTTAATTTTACAGTCGTGATAATATTTCCAGTAATGTTATCTGTCTGTTCCTTGGGTAATATATCGTAAGGGTTATGAATTATATAAGTGTTATGATTACTTGTTGCGCATGTCACACAAAATCACAATAAACTGAATGAATAGAATTCATGGGACTAAAAAAATAACACTGAAGGAATTGTGCAAAAGGTCAGTTTGCATCACTGCTAGCTTTACAACATAAATCAAGGTCACATATTCTGTCAACTGGGCCAAGTTAGTTATTAGTTATCCTGGAGTAATCAGGGGAAACAAAATGTTCACCACCTCATTCGCGCACGCGGCTGATTTTGTAAGAAAGGTGTTGTATTATCGACTTTCTGCTATTATTGACTAAATATCTATTTTTGCTTGTTTTGGTTTTACTGTTTGAAATCTCAAGTAACGTTACTAGGGCTGAAAACGAGAACATACGTTTTCATTCTTCGTGGTTTGTTTGTTCTCTCTAGCGCGCGAGGATGCGTCAATGCATGTCTCGAGAAGTTTGAAAACATGCTGTCTGTGTTTCATTGCTATTACTGTGGGGAAGTGGGAGATTACCATTAATAAGACGTTTAAGCAATGTTATGTAGCAAACATGTTTAAAAGTTAAATAAGCATTCAGAAAAAAAAAAACGTAATGTATTCATTGTATTTACGTTACATCAAGGATCATGTTTAAGTGCGAAATCTCGAAATGTACTCACCGACTTATTGTTCGGCTGTAGTATTATTTGCTTTGTAGTAGATATAGTTGTGCTGTGAAGCGTGCTTCTCTCTTTGGACCCTTTGCAGTGTGTAGAGTCTGGGATTCCGATTCAGCAATAATTTCCATAAAACGAAGGAGCATCCACTCTATATCATGGACTTCCCTGTCGAGTCACGTGTGCATCTGAAAAGTCTTTGGTTGGACATTTTCCATGCATTCTTTCTTTTATCGTTTAAAAAGGCTAGGCTAGTACACTTTGCTTCAGCGAATCAGTTTACAAAGAGTCGGTTCAGTGATTTTTCTTTTGCGTCATTACGTAATTGCGTCATCACATCTACCCTTATCCTGGCCAACTAATTCATTCTTATACACTCCGGCATGATTGTAAATGTAAAAATGTTTGTGCAAAAAATAATCTGTCCGAACTGTTCCAATAAAGCAATATGTAGGTACTTCTTGTTTCCTAAGTTTCTTTTCTATGAACTTCCTTTAATAAAGTGTTTGGTTAACTTCACCTTCACATGTCCCGGTTTTGTTGCAGCAGTCCGCTCAAAAGTCAAATTTAACGTAAATCTAGTTCTACAATTTTAAATAAACCTTATTAAAATTAATAGAAATGCAAAAAAAGAAAGAAAAATTATTGGACAATGTTGTTGTCTCGGGCGAACCCATCGGACCGATTCAGTCCGAGTTGTGAATGAATCGTTCATTCAGAATCGTAAGATTCAGACATCATTTGCAAACCAATCGATTAGACCTCAAAATTTTTTTTGCTGACGAATCTGACGTCTTTAACATTTGTAATCAGATATCAAACAAACAATGTATATTACTTTAAAAAACCGACAACGTTTCCTGTCCGCATCAACATGCAGAAATATTTGCTATGATCGTTTATTATTTTATGAAGAGCTATACTGTGTGTTGTGTGTTATTGCCTCCTTAATATTAGTCGCTTTGGACTAAAGCGTTTCTGAATGGAAAAAGAAATGTAACTAAAAATCTTTTGCAAAAGAGTTAAGGTCTCAAAAAACAATGGGTAGGCTGGGCAGATCTCTCGTCGCTGTGTACGAAAGCGGATATGACGACATTCGTTGACCAAAGAAAGCGCATCATGGCGCTCGGATAACAACAACAAAGGAGTATGAAGTACTGTCGTGCAGTTATATTTTAGTAATGGTGCTACAAACTCTAAATTAATTTGCACGACTGTCCAGATTTTTAGCAAAGACCCGACAAACTGCTGCTGAATCTGTTTGCAGCAATGCATAAAAAGGAGCTATTTTTTCAGTCAGCTATCTAAGTCGTGCTTTCGCCAATTTTATATATTTTGTTTACAACCTCATAAACGACGTTTTTCAGCGAGGAGATTTTTAGGGACCAACAGTAAGGCATGGAAAGCACAATAATGGAGGTATCCAACTCAAACACAGCACCCGAGTCACTCCAGGCTTCTTCTGGAGAAATGTCAACCAGTCAATCCAGCACAGCTGGGACGTCCCAGTCTGCACCTGCAAATCGAAAAAGACTTTTGAAAAGAAAAAGCGGGATTCCGTTACGGAAACAAAGGCAAAAAGAAAAGGAAAAAAAAACAACCGTAAAAACGAACTATAAGACCAAATTACAAACCGTCCAGGAGGGAGAAGACATTGCTTTTGATTATATCAATATAAACAGTAGTGACAGCATATGGAAGCCCAAGCGGAAGGGATGTAAGAAAAAGGAGATACACGCAAAAGGCAAGAGTAAAACCTCTGCTAACAAAACGAAAAAAAAGACCAGTAAAAGCGAAAACCCCCAAAAGTCCATAGAGCAAGCTATTGATAAAAATGTTGATTTGGAGAGTGTTAATGCTGATGGCTTTGATCGCTGGGGTCAAAGTTTGCCAATAGAGGTCTTGGTGAAAATCTTTCAGTTCGCAGTTCTCCAGGATGGAGCCGTACCATTTCTGTGCAGGTGAGGCATGTAATCTGTATTTGTGATATTCAGTTTCTGTCCAGTCTTGATACAGATACTATATTTGCTTTATGTCTAAAGTTCATTTGTTTGCTGTCTTTAAAGGGTTGGCAGAGTTTGCCGTCTATGGAATGGAGCTGCATCCTCTCCAATCCTGTGGCGTAGTGTGTCAGTTGGCTACTGCTGGATTGAACCCGGTAAGAGTCAATTACCAGGGACAGAACAGAAGATTAGGAACACTATAGACTGGCTAGCTGAAAACAGGTCAGTGATTGAACCAAACAAGAAGAACTTGAGTACTTACAAATCTTTTCAATTTTAGGATAATGCATAGAATGAGCTCCATCTATGCAAAAGAGCTAAGTTTTGTTATGTCTGTTTCTCACAGTTGTCTCAGTTGAGAGAGTTCTCCGTGCTTTGCCACTGGAAAAAACATGTTGATTATGTGATTCAGGTAATAATAATCCATCTGCTGTGAAATTTTTGGACTGCGCTTCTGAATCGTGTTTTCTGATAATCTCTGGTGCTCTGTTTTTCTTCTAGAAAGTTTCACAATCATGCAACCAATCTTCATTCTCTCAAGCTGTCTTACTGCACGGGAATGACAGAAAACAGCTTTCCAAAACCTTGGTGCTCAATGTCGATCATTAGAGAATATAAATTTGCAACACTCAGAGGTTTGTATGCAAACTGTTTGCTTAGATTCTGAAAGGACAGTTACCTAAAAATGAAAATTAAGTTTTATTCACCTTTATGTCATTCCAAACCTGTATGGCTGTGGAATAGGAAAGAAGAAATTTAGATGGACTTACAAATGAAATTTTCATATTATTTACTTGATTATATTTTTGTGGGTTTCTGAAAAGATTCGGTTCACGGTGCCTGGAAAAGAGTCACCAGTATAGTCAGTTTATAGTCACATATATTAAAACCATGGGGTAACAATTATTGGAATGACATGAGAAGTAAATGATGACTGCATTTTCTTTTTTTATGTCAACTTTTACTTTAAGAATTATAAGTATTTTGTATTGTTAATTATTTTTATTTTTTTTAAATATAGTTTAATGTTGATGGTCTGGTGTCCTTCCTTGAAGCATACGGCAACCAAATAAAGAAAATTTACTTCTCACACCAGCACCAAGAGTGACAAACTACTCAGTGCTTTGTCTTGTAAGTTGATATTTTTACTATTTACTTTTATATGTTTACTTCCTCTGCCATTTAAAGATGATGTACACTTTGAAATAATTATAAAATTCTTTTATTCTATAAAAATGTGAATTTGTAAACTTTATGTCTGTTTCTGATGATGCAAATGTCTCTGAAATTAAAGAAAGGTTGCTGTCCTGAGCTCATGCTGCTGGAGATCAATACTAAATTAGATGGAGGATACTGCCAGCTTCCCATCTGTATGTCAGGGAGCTTTGCAGATTGGATGCCCCTAAACTTCAGGTATTAACCTAAAATGTGCCGTGATCGTCATGTACACAAACCAAACCTATTAATCACCCCTTATATTTTTAAAAATTGAATGTGCCTTTAGTTTCATTAATTAATTGACATATCATTAATTAAAAACCTTATTTTGGACCAAGAAAAATAGTGTGCAGTTATGCATAGCTGTCTTTTTTCAGTTGAGGTTATAATATTTGAAATTCAAAAAAATATTTGCACACACTCTTAAAATGGTAAACATGTTCCAGAATGAGAATTTATAAACTGTGGTACTACAAAAACTACTACATCCTATTTTTTCTTTTCTTTTAATTATTTTGCAATTCAGACTTTTAGGTTGATGAATGTCACTCCAGTTTCCTAAAAATCCGCAACACACCGAGTTCAACATCTGGTTTTCCGCCATGTTAGCGGAGCTGTGTATTGCCACTTCCTCTCACTCTTTTCATGACTGACGGTGACCTGAAGCAATGCTGCTACCATGGCTCCCCCCCTGCGTTGGCTGGACCTACGTGGTGGCTCTCGCATCACAGCCACTGGCCGTCTATGCTCGAGCCTTGTGAGAGTAAGTCTTGATTTGTTGAAATAAGAAGAAAGTGAACTCTGATGTGGCCTCACACAGTAGTGAAAGATGTATGTAACCACACACGCATGATGAACTCACATGGTTTGATGGACTTTCCCCCTCATTTTATTCTTATAGTTTATAGTGCAAGAAGGATCTGATCTACACATATGACTGCTTTGATCTTTTCTGTAATTTTGCTGTCTTGTCTTGTGTGTGGACTGGAGTGTCTGTATTGGGTGCCTGTACTTCAACAGCATGTACCATGGTAGCATCACAAGAAAGGCATTACACATTGTGACTTGCCCACACAATGGAGCAGCACCCTCAGGGAACTTGATTTGGCCAACCAGCCATTTTCAGAAGAAGGACATGGAGATTGCCATGAGTGTTGGGATCAAAGAACCCCTTTGGTGTCATCATCTGGATCAGAGAGGATCTTGTTCATCTCCTCATCAAAGTACCCTCTTTGGTAAGCCACCTCCACAGGAACACGATGGCTATGCACAGGATCAATGATGCCTCCAGTGGCGATCTGAGCTTCTAACAGACGAATACCATGGTCCTTGACGATCAAATCTTTTTTCAAGGCCTGGAACAAGGAGATTATGCTCCCTGTGGCGGGGTCTGTGTAACCAGTGACTGCCCGTTCTGCAGAGAGCAGTTTGTTTTTCCATTCTGTCCCAACAAGTCCTTCAGTCACCGCCTGCTCTACTGACAGCTTTTTATTCTTTACTGGGTCAATCATAAAGCCAGTGGCAGCCTGAGCCTCAAGCAAAACTAGAGATGTTCCAGGTGTCAGAAGTCCCTTATTTTTGGCATTGAAGATGCTCATGGTTTGTTTGGTAGACTGCACAAACACACCAGCGATGCTATTTGTTCCTTTCAGGTATTTTCGCACAGAGTCCATTTCACTTACGTGATTAACGGTTACTTTTCCGGAAGTTAGGTCTTTGTAAATTTTCTCATCAATGACTTTGGATTTCAGCAACTCATCTGCACTCACATCCTTTCTGATACCTTGAAATTTTTGTTTTGGGTTGTCTCTGTTGTTGTTATTGTTGTAATGGTTTGGGTGCTTGTTCCTGATTTCTGTGATATCAATGTCAGGACTATTTCTAGGAACTGTTCTATAGTTATTGTACCTGATTTAAACTGCTGGACCAGTTCTGTCCTCTTTTCCTCAGAAATGTATTTGAGTACAGCAGATCCCAAAGAGTGACCAGCTGTCCTTGGAATTTACCTCCTGCATTCTTTGTGGTTGTAGACTTAAGAATATTCTTTGTATGTTCATCAATGAAGAAGTAGTGCTCACCCTTTTTCACAATCACAAGGAGGCTCAGGCCAGTGTTGGGGTCTCTAACGCACCGCTCCACAAGTTGCAAGTATGTGAGGTGCTCCTGAGTGTTGGGATCAAAGAACCCTTTGGTGTCATCATCTGGATCAGAGAGGATCTTGTTCATCTCCTCATCAAAGTACCCTCTTTGGTAAGCCACCTCCACAGGAACACGGTGGCTGTGCACAGGATCAATGATGCCTCCAGTGGCGATCTGAGCTTCTAACAGACGAATACCATGGTCCTTGACAATCAAATCTTTTTTCAAGGCCTGGAACAAGGAGATTATGCTCCCTGTGGCGGGGTCTGTGTAACCAGTGACTGCCCGTTCTGCAGAGAGCAGTTTGTTTTTCCATTCTGTCCCAACAAGTCCTTCAGTCACCGCCTGCTCTACTGACAGCTTTTTATTCTTTACTGGGTCAATCATAAAGCCAGTGGCAGCCTGAGCCTCCAGCAAAACTAGAGATGTTCCAGGTGTCAGAAGTCCCTTATTTTTGGCATTGAAGATGCTCATGGTTTGTTTGGTAGACTGCACAAACACACCAGCGATGCTATTTGTTCCTTTCAGGTATTTTCGCACAGAGTCCATTTCACTTACGTGATTAACGGTTACTTTTCCGGAAGTTAGGTCTTTGTAAATTTTCTCATCAATGACTTTGGATTTCAGCAACTCATCTGCACTCACATCCTTTCTGATACCTTGAAAATTTTGTTTTTGGGTTGTCTCTGTTGTTGTTATGCTTGTAATGGTTGGGTGCTTGTTCCTGATTTCTGTGATATATATGTCAGGACTATTTCTAGGAACTGTTCTATAGTTATTGTACCTGATTTAAACTGCTGGACCAGTTCTGTCCTCTTTTCCTCAGAAATGTAATTTGAGTACAGCAGATCCCAAAGAGTGACCAGCTGTCCTTGGAATTTACCTCCTGCATTCTTTGTGGTTGTAGACTTAAGAATATTCTTTGTATGTTCATCAATGAAGAAGTAGTGCTCACCCTTTTTCACAATCACAAGGAGGCTCAGGCCAGTGTTGGGCTCTCTAACGCACCGCTCCACAAGTTGCAAGTATGTGAGGTTCTCCTGAGTGTTGGGATCAAAGAATCCTTTGGTGTCATCATCTGGATCAGAGAGGATCTTGTTCATCTCCTCATCAAAGTACCCTCTTTGGTAAGCCACCTCCACAGGAACACGGTGGCTGTGCACAGGATCAATGATGCCTCCAGTGGCGATCTGAGCTTCTAACAGACGAATACCATGGTCCTTGACCATCAAATCTTTTTTCAAGGCCTGGAACAAGGAGATTATGCTCCCTGTGGCGGGGTCTGTGTAACCAGTGACTGCCCGTTCTGCAGAGAGCAGTTTGTTTTTCCATTCTGTCCCAACAAGTCCTTCAGTCACCGCCTGCTCTACTGACAGCTTTTTATTCTTTACTGGGTCAATCATAAAGCCAGTGGCAGCCTGAGCCTCCAGCAAAACTAGAGATGTTCCAGGTGTCAGAAGTCCCTTATTTTTGGCATTGAAGATGCTCATGGTTTGTTTGGTAGACTGCACAAACACACCAGCGATGCTATTTGTTCCTTTCAGGTATTTTCGCACAGAGTCCATTTCACTTACGTGATTAACGGTTACTTTTCCGGAAGTTAGGTCTTTGTAAATTTCTATCAATGACTTTGGATTTCAGCAACTCATCTGCACTCACATCCTTTCTGATACCTTGAAAATTTTGTTTTTTTTGGTTGTCTGTTGTTGTTATGCTTGTAATGGTTTGGGTGCTTGTTCCTGATTTCTGTGATATATATGTCAGGACTATTTCTAGGAACTGGTCTATAGTTATTGTACCTGATTTAAACTGCTGGACCAGTTCTGTCCTCTTTTCCTCAGAAATGTAATTTGAGTACAGCAGATCCCAAAGAGTGACCAGCTGTCCTTGGAATTTACCTCCTGCATTCTTGTGGTTGTAGACTTAAGAATATTCTTTGTATGTTCATCAATGAAGAAGTAGTGCTCACCCTTTTTCACAATCACAAGGAGGCTCAGGCCAGTGTTGGGGTCTCTAACGCACCGCTCCACAAGTTGCAAGTATGTGAGGTTCTCCTGAGTGTTGGGATCAAAGAATCCTTTGGTGTCATCATCTGGATCAGAGAGGATCTTGTTCATCTCCTCATCAAAGTACCCTCTTTGGTAAGCCACCTCCACAGGAACACGGTGGCTGTGCACAGGATCAATGATGCCTCCAGTGGCGATCTGAGCTTCTAACAGACGAATACCATGGTCCTTGACGATCAAATCTTTTTTCAAGGCCTGGAACAAGGAGATTATGCTCCCTGTGGCGGGGTCTGTGTAACCAGTGACTGCCCGTTCTGCAGAGAGCAGTTTGTTTTTCCATTCTGTCCAAACAAGTCCTTCAGTCACCGCCTGCTCTACTGACAGCTTTTTATTCTTTACTGGGTCAATCATAAAGCCAGTGGCAGCCTGAGCCTCCAGCAAAACTAGAGATGTTCCAGGTGTCAGAAGTCCCTTATTTTTGGCATTGAAGATGCTCATGGTTTGTTTGGTAGACTGCACAAACACACCATCGATGCTATTTGTTCCTTTCAGGTATTTTCGCACAGAGTCCATTTCACTTACGTGATTAACGGTTACTTTTCCGGAAGTTAGGTCTTTGTAAATTTTCTCATCAATGACTTTGGATTTCAGCAACTCATCAGCACTCACATCCTTTCTGATACCTTGAAAATTTTGTTTTTGGGTTGTCTCTGTTGTTGTTATGCTTGTAATGGTTTGGGTGCTTGTTCCTGATTTCTGTGATATATATGTCAGGACTATTTCTAGGAACTGTTCTATAGTTATTGTACCTGATTTAAACTGTTGGACCAGTTCTCTCCGCTTTTCCTCAGAAATGTAATTTGAGTACAGCAGATCCCAAAGAGTGACCAGCTGTCCTTGGAATTTACCTCCTGCATTCCTTGTGGTTGTAGACTTAAGAATAGTCTTTGTATGTTCATCAATGAAGAAGTAGTGCTCACCCTTTTTCACAATCACAAGGAGGCTCAGGCCAGTGTTGGGGTCTCTAACGCACCGCTCCACAAGTTGCAAGTATGTGAGGTTCTCCTGAGTGTTGGGATCAAAGAATCCTTTGGTGTCATCATCTGGATCAGAGAGGATCTTGTTCATCTCTTCATCAAAGTACCCTCTTTGGTAAGCCACCTCCACAGGAACACGATGGCTGTGCACAGGATCAATGATGCCTCCAGTGGCGATCTGAGCTTCTAACAGACGAATACCATGGTCCTTGACAATCAAATCTTTTTTCAAGGCCTGAAACAAGGAGATTATGTTTCCTGTGTTGGGATCTGTGTAACCAGTGACTGCCCGTTCTGCAGAGAGAAGTTTGTTTTTCCATTCTGTCCCAACAAGTCCTTCAGTCACCGCCTGCTCTACTGACAGCTTTTTATTCTTCACTGGGTCAATCATAAAGCCAGTAGCAGCCTGAGCCTCAAGCAAAACTAGTGATGTTCCAGGTGTCAGAAGTCCCTTATTTTTGGCATTGAAGATGCTCATGGTTTGTTTGGTAGACTGCACAAACACACAAGCGATGCTATTTGTTCCTTTCAGGTATTTTCGCACAGAGTCCATTTCACTTACGTGATCAACGGTTACTTTTCCGGAAGTTAGGTCTTTGTAAATTTTCTCATCAATGACTTTGGATTTCAGCAACTCATCAGCACTCACATCCTTTCTGATACCTTGAAAATTTTGTTTTTGGGTTGTCTCTGTTGTTGTTGTTGTTATTGTTGTAATGGTTTGGGTGCTTGTTCCTGATTTCTGTGACATCAATGTCAGGACTATTTCTAGGAACTGTTCTATAGTTATTGTACCTGATTTAAACTGCTGGACCAGTTCTCTCCGCTTTTCCTCAGAAATGTAATTTGAGTACAGCAGATCCCAAAGAGTGACCAGCTGTCCTTGGAATTTACCTCCTGCATTCTTTGTGGTTGTAGACTTAAGAATATTCTTTGTATGTTCATCAATGAAGAAGTAGTGCTCACCCTTTTTCACAATCACAAGGAGGCTCAGGCCAGTGTTGGGGTCTCTAACACACCGTTCCAGAAGTTGCAAGTATGTGAGGTTCTCCTGTGTGTTGGGATCAAAGAACCCTTTGGTATCATCATCTGGATCAGCGAGGATTTTGTTCATCTCCTCATCAAAGTACCCTCTTTGGTAAGCCACCTCCACAGGAACACGATGGCTGTGCACAGGATCAATGATGCCTCCAGTGGCTATCTGAGCTTCTAACAGACGAATACCATGGTCTTTGACGATTAGATCTTTTTTCAAGGCCTGGAACAAAGAGATAGTTTTGCCTGTGTAGGGGTCTTTGTAACCAGTGACTGCTCGTTCTGCAGAGAGCAGTTTACTTTTCCATTCCATCCCTACAACGCCTTCAGCCACAGCCTGGTCTACTGAAAGCTTTTTGTTGTTCACTGGGTCAATCATAAAGCCAGTGGCTGCTTGGGCCTCAAGCAAAACCAGAGATGTTCCAGGTGTCAGAAGTCCCTTATTTTTGGCATTAAAGATGCTCATGGTCTGTTTTGTAGACTGGACATACACACCAGAAATACAGTTTGTTGCTCCAAGGTATTTTTGAATAGATTCCATTTGGTTGATATCGTCATCATCTACTTCCTCATTGATAAGCTTACACATCATTTCTTTTGAGATGATTTTTGCCCTAAATAGATCACTTGCTGACACTTGTTTTCTCAGACCTTTAAATGAATGCTTTTTTGTTGTTACTTCAATTATCATTGCTGTCACCATTTCTGTTATTTCCTCTAATGACAGTTTCTTTTGTTTGAATTGGTCAAGAAATTCTTTCCTTTTCTCTGTAGAGACATACTCTGAGTGTAGCACATCCCAAAGTGATACACGTTTATCTGCAAACTTACCAGCATTGATGATCACTGATTTTTCTTTGAAGACCTTTATTATTTGTTTGTCACTGTAGGTTGAGATTTCAGAACTATTTTCAGTTACTGGGAGAAGCAGCAGGCCGGTGGTTGAATTCCTTTCACATTTCTTCACGAGTTGTTGGTAAGTAAGAGGTTCTTTAGTTTCTGGGTCAGAAAACCCCTTTTCACTATTTATAGGATTTGCCAAAAGATCACTGGTCTCATTATTCACGCATCCTTTCATTATTGCCTTTTGAACAGGCAGCCTGTAGCTGCCAATTGGATCAATAATTCCCCCTGTGGCAAGCTGTGCATCTAAGAGGTTCAATCCATGTTTTCGAGGGATGAGACCCTTTTGCATTGCTTCAAATAAGCATATTTGCTCATCTGTGTATGGGTCTTTGAAGCCAGTGACAGCACGTTCAGCCAATAGTAAGTGCTCCAATATCTCTGGTCCAATAATTTGAGCTCTGACAGCCTCCATGACTGTGTGATGCGTGTTTTGGATTGGATCGATAACATATCCAGTTGCTGCCTGAGCCTCAAGCAACAAGAGTGCTGCATCGGAAGTGAGTACACCTTCAGTCTTTGCCATGTATAAACTTAACACTTTTCCTGATGGATGAAGCTTTACTCCAGCAATACTTCCAGTGCCTTTCAAGTACCTTTGAACAGATTCAAGTTTAACCACATTTTCAAGTGTCTCCTTACAATGTTGCAGCTTTTTGTACGTTTTGGTGTCAATGATCCCAGAGTCATGCAGCTGTTGCATCGAAACAGGTTTTCTCAGGCCCATAGTTGTTTGAGAAGTTGCTTCTTTCTGTTCTATTGTTTGAATAGTTTTGGTAACTGTGGTGACAACATCCTTGATGTTTATCTTGCCCAGACGATATTGTTCAAAGTACTGCTGCCTCTGTTCATCTGTGAAGTATACAGAATGAATTACTTCCCAAAGAGACAGTGATTTTCCAGAGAAATGGCCAACAGGAACAATAACACTGTTTTTCTCAAATTCTTCCTTGATCTCAGCATCTGAGAGAATATTTTTAGATTTTTCTTGTGTTTTCCCTTTTTCAGTGACTGGAAGAAGGAAAAGACCAGTATCAGGATCCTTGATGCATCGTGCCAACATCTCCATGTAGGTCAGATTTTCTTTTGTGGTGGGATCAAAAAATCCTTTAGTGTCATCACTTTGATCAGCAAGAATCTTGTTTAAGTCAGCATCAAAATAACCCTTTTTGAAAGCAACTTCAAGTGGTAAATGCAAACCTGTTAAAGGATCAATGATGCCACCTGTAGCAATCTGGGCTTCAAGTAGACGTATGCCATGCTGCTTTACAATAAGGTCTTTCTTGATGGCTTCAAAAAGTGATATTGTCTTGCCAGTGTATGGGTCTTTGTAACCAGTCACCGCTTTCTCAGCAGCCAAGAGTTTTTCGTACAACTCTGGAACAAGGACTTTCTGCTTCAAGGCCTCCTCAACAGTGAGTTTCTTGTTTTGAATTGGATCAATAATAAAACCAGTGGCAGCCTGTGCTTCAAGAAGACACAAGGCAGTGCCAGGGGTAAGATAGCCCTCTTTTTTGGCTTGGTAGATGCTCATTTTCTGATTTGACTTTTGCAATATTACACCTGCTAAACAGCTTGTTCCACTAAGGAAGTTTCTTACAGTGCCCATCTCAGTGAGATCTTTGATTGTTAGCTTCCCCTCAAGCACATTTTTGTATGTTTTTTCATCTATTATTGCCGTATTCAGCAGCTCCAAAATAGAGACTTTTCCCCTAAGACCATTTACACTGAGGTCAGCATTTCTTTGTACTTCCTTGCTCTCAATGATCTCTAAAATAATTGTTATGATTTCTTCTGTCGTGATTATTTTGGACTTGTAGCGCTTTAACAGCTCCTGCCTTTTCTCCTCAGACAAATATTCAGAGTTGATGAGATCCCAGAGTGTCACTTTCTTGTTGCTGAATCTGCCGTATCTCACAGAGACATACGTTGTTTGGAATACCTCTTTGGCACTGCCCCCTATTTTGACTCTTTTGTCATTTCCTTTGATTGTCAAGAGGCAAAGGTCTGTGCTTTGGTCAATGACACATCTGGACATCAGCTGCATATAAGTAAGGTTTTCATGAGTGTTTGGGTCAAAGAATCCTTTTGTGTCATCAGTTGGATCACAAAGGATCTGATTCATTTCTGTATCAAAATATCCTAGTTTATAAGCAATATGAACAGGAATGCGATGGCTATTTACAGGATCAATGATGCCCCCTGTGGCAATCTGGGCCTCTAGCAGACGTATGCCATGGTCTTTCACAATTAAATCTTTCTGCATTGCTTGGAACAATGAGATTTTCTTGCCAGTGTAAGGATCTTGGTAACCTGTCACTGCCTTCTCTGCTGAGCTTAATTTTGCATGAAGATCAGCCCCTATAACTCGTGCCTTCACTGCATCATCTACAGAAAACTTTTGATTAGCAATTGGGTCAATTATGAATCCTGTTGCAGCCTGGGCTTCAAGAAGAACAAGTGATGTTCCTGGCCTCAGAATACCTTTTTGTCGGGCTTGGTAGATTGACATTATTTGGGAGTCAGGAAGCAGCACACCAGCAATGCTTGGTTTACCTTGTAGGTATGTTTGCACAGATTCATTCTCTGTAACATCTTTTACTGTCTTTTTTCCTTCTCTGAGATCTGCTAGATCATTCTCAGTGATGATGTCAGCTTCAGCGAGCTGGTTTGCAGTTACTTTTTCTCTTATACCTTCAAAAAAAACATTAGCTGTTTTCACTGAATGTTCAATGATCTCCAGGACTTTGGTGACTATAATTTCAATTGTGAGTGTTTTGTTTCTGTATTGCTCGATGAAAGCTTGCCTTTGCTGTTCAGTGAAATATTCAGACATAAGTAATTCCCAGAGCGAAACAGTCATTCCCATGTATTTTCCACATGTCACCTTTACCATGACACCCTTGAAGACTTTTTTGATGTCATAGCCAATGAATGTGTTATTCAGACTACTGGATGGATCGTGAATGGGTAATAACGTGAGTCCTGTAGAGGGGTCGATGACACAACGTTCCAGCAGTTGCAGATATGTCAGATTATCGTTTGTGTTTGGGTCAAAGAAACCTTTAGTGTCATCTCCAGGATCTTCAAGGATGGCATTCATTTCCTCATCGAAGAAGCCACGCTTGTATGCTACATCCACAGGAACTCTGTGACTGTTTATTGGATCAATAATTCCACCAGTTGCAATCTGTGCCTCGAGCAATCGGATCCCATGTTCCTTTACAATCAGTTCCTTCTTCAGAGCTTGAAAAAGAGATATGGTTTCACCAGTGTATGGATCATTGTAACCAGTTACTGCACGTTCTGCTGCAAGCAATTTTGCGTGGTACTCTGGCCCTACAAGTTTTTGTTTAATGGCTTCATCTACACTGTATGTCTTGTTTTCAACAGGGTCAATCATGAATCCAGTTGCAGCCTGGGCTTCCAGCAGAATCAAAGCGGATCCAGGCATGATTATACCTTGTCTCATTGCCTGATAGATGCTCATTCTCTTGTTTGTGGAGAGTACAGCTACTCCCCCAATGCTCTTTTTACCTTCTAGATATTCTTTCACTGTTTCCATTAACATCACATCCTGGGTGGTGGTTTTACCTTTATGCAGATTTTCAAATGTCTGTTGATCAATAATTTTTGATGCCAGAAGCTCAGCGGAGGTTACGCCTCTGCGGAGGCCTTTAAATGTGATGTAGATGGGGAACAGCAGCAAACCTGTTTCTGGGGCTACTGTGCATTTCTTTATCAGTGATGCATAGGTCAGGTTTTCTTGAGAGTTTGGGTCATAGAATACTTTTAGAGCATCCACTTGCTCTCTAAAAATATCTTTGTCATAGTGACCCTTCCCATAGGCTTGTTTTTCTGTTAGATAGCATTTTTCAATAGGGTCATAGATCCCTTTGGCAGAGATTTGTGCCTCAAGTAATCTAATGCCATATTCTTTTGGGATTACATCTTTCTGCATGGCCTGAAAGAGTGAGATTTGTTGGTTGTTGTATGGGTCTGTGTAGCCTGTGATTGCTCTCTCAGCTAATTGAAGTTTCTCTTTCATTTCATGTCCCACAATGCCTTCCTTTACTGCATCATCTACAGACCATGTCCAGTTTTTGATGGGGTCGATGATCCCTCCTGTTGCAGCTTGAGCTTCTAACAGTGCCAGACATGTTGCTGGCTTCAGCAAGCGCTTCTTGAAGACTTGGTATATTGTAAGGGTTTCATTTGAGTGTTCAAGGAACACTCCAGCTACTGAACCCCGAGAACCGCAATTTTCCTGAGCTGGCATTTTTTTTTTTTTTTTTGTGGATTTTCTTGCTCCAGAGTCTGTGGATTACATAGGAATAATTATTAGTCACACATTTAAAAAACTAGTCTAACCTAATCATTTAAGTTATCCATATATTGTTTACTGTAGAAAAGGCAAACTGTACACCACAGAACCCTGTTGAAACTTGTTTGTGCTAACAACGAAAGCACCCTTCACCCCTTTTATGACTTGTCCTTACAGGAAAAAACTTCTTGAGCATTGCGTCACTTCGAAAAGTGTGCATGTGTTTTATTTAGCATGAACCTTGTAAGCAATGGAAAACTGGAAATACAGGATTCTGATGTGTTCTTGAAGAATGTCAGGATAAAGAATCAATGACCCAGACAGGCTTATCACTTGTCAGTTACCCAGTCATACATCAAAAGTGTATGAGGTCTCTCTCTCTCTCTCTCTCTCTCTCTCTCTCTCTCTCTTTCTCTCTCTCCCTCTCTCCCTCAGTAACTAGCAAAACAACAACACAAATATATTTCTCATAATCTTTTTGGCATATTGTACAAAAGGTGGAATATTATGCATGTATAAACATCCTTTTTGTTGTTGCACAGTTGCATTATTGATATTTTCTGACATTCACTCAAGCCAGAAGTCACTCCCAGGTATGTGTATGGAAAAGAATGGCCTCTGATTAGAGTGAGTGACTGAAAATGTAGCTCCTAAATAAAATGTTTACTGTATGATCGAACATCAATTAGCTTCTAGCTATGGTTAAAGCCTAGATATTTTTTATATTTTCTTAAATATATAAAACGTCTCCGGTTACTATCGTAACCTCGGTTCCCTGAGAGACGGGAACGAGACATGGTGTTAGCGCCTTGAGGACTCCCTTCCTTCCTAACCTACCTGAAATCTTATTGCACAACGCCAGTGAAGTTGCAACTCTCACTGGCCAATGCCAGCCAAGATGGTGAATAGGGGCGGGGCACCGACACTATATAATGTGCCGTATTGCCGTCATAAACTCAGAATCTTCCAACTGAGAACAGAGCGACTAATAACACTGATGCCTTCTCCTCTCTGATTTTGTGCAGCACTTGTGACAAAATCTTCAGCAGGGGGTAACGCCTCCGACTCTGTCCAGTAACCCGAGGCCATTACGCTGTCGCAGTGAGCTCCCCAGCCCATCATCGATGCATCCGTTGTGACCACTTTCCATCGCGGGACCAGACCCATCTGGGCACCACGTTGGTACAAGTCGGGGTTCTGCCATGGTTTCAGCAAGCTCAAGCACCTGCGAGTGACCACAACGCGGGCACGGCCCGTTTTCCACGCCCTTTTCGGTACTTGTGTTTTCAGCCTTATCTGGAGGGGGCGCATATAGAGTAGACCGAGGTGACAGACCATTGCGGCTGCCGCCATCTGTCCCAAGAGACTCTGATTGCTACAGGACAACCCAGTCTGAATGCATTCAGAGCGGACATTAAATCTAGTATGCGCTCCCGGCTCAGATGCACTTTCACTGAGATCGAGTCCAACTGCACCCCCAGATACATTACTGACTGGCTGGGGCGTAACACGCTTTTTTTTTGTTCACACAGAGACCCAAACTCTCCAGGTGAAGTAACAGAGCAAATCTCAGAAAGCGCCTGTGACGAGGGGTGATCTGCATATGAAAATATGCGTCCTTCAGGTCCACCGAAACAAACCAATCTCTGGGTCGAATCTGCGCGAGTATCTGCTTTAGTGTCGTCATTCTGAAAGCGCGTTCTACAACGCATGGTTGATGGGTCTCAGATCTAAGACTGGACGGAGACCAGCATCTTTCTTTGGAACGACAATGTACCGGCTGTAAAACCCATGCTCTCTCTCGCTCGGCGGGACCACTTCTATTGGAGATTGAGAATTTCTTGCCTCAGATCCGGATCGTTGTGTGCCATAACTGTCAACATGACCACGCCATTGAACCAGGGTGGTCTGCGTCGAAACTGAAGCATGTAGCCATTCTCTATGATGTTCCACAACCAAACCGAAATGCCCGGAATGGACCGCCATGCACTCACAAAAAGACACAGAGGGTGAAGCGCCTCAACCTCTGAATTCTGAACAATGCTGCTGCGTACCGGGGTCGTATTCAGAAAGCTCATGGGATGAGTGGGGGCGCTATATGTTAAAGAGGGTCTTGCCTGCTGATCAACAGGGAGCGCCAGCCTTCTGCTGAATTTTTGAGCGACACAAATGTGCGAGATGTCGAGGGCTGCGGGGGTCCAACACCTGACACCGGGGCGTGAGCATTGCCAGATACACTTGGAAGCTGGGAGCCCGACTCTATTGACGGTTTCACGGCTGCGTGTAAAGCCGTTATCACTGGAGGAGGAGAAAAAAGCTCTTTTTGTGAGGGTGTCACAGACTTGCATTTTGAACATACACAACACAGACATTCTCGTAGTCAACTGCAACTGCCAAGGGGACTTCCTGAGAATATCTCAGACGGATCTGCCCCACCCTGGTCCAGGGATTTCAAGCTGTGCCTGAAAAACTTGGAGCATTGCCATCGTGTGCAGCAGGGCCTTGACAGCAGCGTAGTAGCACCTGTCTTCAGGGAGGCAGAAGAGGGGCAGATACAATGGATTCCTTGACGGGGAGAATGCACGTATATCCTCGGGCTTCCGCCACGTCGACTTTAGTGAAGATCTCCGACCTGCCAGCGTGAGTGCGAGCCGATTTGCCCCACCCCTATTTCTGTCTTGGCTGGCATTGGCCAGTGAGAGTTGCAACTTCACTGGCATTGTGCAATAAGATTTCAGGTAGGTTAGGAAGGAAGGGAGTCCTCAAGGCGTTAACGCCATGTCGTTGACCGTTCTCGAGAGGGAACTAAAATGAACTCTATGTTATGATTTGCCTTTATATTATCCAATATTTTATATTAGTATGCAACAATGGAACCAAAACTGTATTTTTAATTTCATCTTAATACTATAAATTACCATATGATTAATGTGGTACTAGACACACTTTTTAGAAACTTTCCTCATATCTATGCTTATTAGATGCCTAATATTACTTCTAAGGTAATTTTACTGAAAAAGTCTATAGTGGCAAAAAGTGTATAGTATATAAATGTTACAAAATAAACTGCAAATAGCTTGCTTGTCAACAGCTGTAAATAAGAAGGGCTGTTTTAAATCACTAAATTATAGACAATAAAAAAAAGCAATCTAGATGTTAACATGTCATACATATACACTCCTCTAAAAACATTAACTGTTATATATTTTTTCTGGCTCTGCTTATAAAAATAATGTATATAAAAATGCATATTTTAGTCTAATTTTTTGTGTCCATTTCAATACTGCACTACAAACACTACTGAAAGGGATGTTACTGACATACACAACTGACAATGAAATTATCACTTGCAATAATGGAGCAGCCAAACAGAACCAAACAGCACTTGGAGTAAGTGTTCATTTTGTGTCCTGGTTTGTGTTTTTGGAAGACAAACGTGTCTCACCTCTGTTTCTTCATTTTCTGTTTACTGGTAGACACTGCGAAGAGCAGGCTTATATGGCCAAAATTTCATCACAATATTTTTTTCCTATATTATGTAATATCAATCTTTATTACAATATTCATTTACAAACCCGATTCCAAAAAAGTTGGGACACTGTACAAATTGTGAGTAAAAAAGGAATGGAATCATTTACAAATCTCATAAACTTATATTTTATTCACAGTGGAATATAGATAACATATCAAATGTTGAAAGTGAGACAATTTGAAATGTCATGCCAAATATTGGCTCATTTTGGATTTCATGAGAGATACACATTCCAAAAAAGTTGGGACAGGTAGCAATAAGAGGCTGAAAAAGTTAAATGTACATATAAGGAACAGCTAGAGGACCAATTTGCAACTTATTAGGTCAATTGGCAGTGTCTCTCTGAAGTCCAGATGGGCAGAGAATCACCAATTCCCCCAATGCTGAGGCGAAAAAAAGTGGAGCAATATCAGAAAGAAGTTTCTCAGAGAAAAATTGCAAAGAGTTTGAAGTTATCATCATCTACAGTGCATAATATCATCCAAAGATTCAGAGAATCTGGAACAATCTCTGTGCGTAAGGGTCAAGGGTGGAAAACCATACTGGATGCCCGTGATCTTCAGGCCCTAGACGGCACTGCATCACATACAGAAATGCTACTGTAATGGAAATCACAACATGGGCTCAGGAATACTTCCAGAAAACATTGTCGGCGAACACAATCCACCGTGCCATTCGCCATTGCCGGCTAAAACTCTATAGGTCAAAAAAGAAGCCATATCTAAACATGATCCAGAAGCGCAGGTGTTTTCTCTGGGCCAAGGCTAATTTAAAATGGACTGTGGCAAAGTGGAAAACTGTTCTGTGGTCAGATTAATCAAAATTTGAAGTTCTTTTTGGAAAACTGGGATGCCATGTCATCCGGACTAAAGAGGACAAGGACAACCCAAGTTGTTATCAGCGCTCAGTTCAGAAGCCTGCATCTCTGATGGTATGGGGGGGTTGCATGAGTGCGTGTGGCATGGGCAGCTTACACATCTGGAAAGGCACCATCAATGCTGAAAGGTATATCCAAGTTCTAGAACAACATATGCTCCCATCCAGACGTCGTCTCTTTCAGGGAAGACCTTGCATTTTCCAGCATGACAATGCCAGGCCACATACTGCATTAATTACAACATCATGGCTTAGAAGAAGGATCTGGGTACTGAAATGGCCAGCCTGGAGTCCAGATCTTTCACCCATAGAAAACATTTGGAGCATCATAAAGAGGAAGATGCGACAAAGAAGACCTAAGACAGTTGAGACACTAGAAGCCTGTATTAGACAAGAATGGGACAACATTCCTATTCCTAAACTTGAGCAACTTGTCTCCTCAGTCCCCAGACGTTTGCAGACTGTTATAAAAAGAAAAAAGGATGCCACACAGTGGTAAACATGGCCTTGTCCCAACTTTTTTGAGATGTGTTGATGCCATGAAATTTTAAAATCAACTTATTTTTCCCTTAAAATGATACATTTTCTCAGTTTAAACATTTGATATGTCATCTATGTTGTATTCTGAATAAAATATTGAAATTTGAAACTTCCACATGATTGCATTCTGTGTTTATTCACAATTTGTACAGTGTCCCAACTTTTTTGGAATCGGGTTTGTACCATAAATGGTGAAGAAAGTGCTTTCCACATGTTTGCCAAGCCTTGAGAATGAATGTAAAGATAATTTGTTTTCCCTTTTATTTTTTCATGGATTCTGTGTTTTATGATTTAATACAAATCTATCATAAACAAATGGTGTCTAATTAGATTAATTCATTTGTAATAAAAAAAAATAATTTATCATTAAACATTGCATTTTTATTTTTTGTCAAACAACATGCTGCATAATAGCAGTGTAACTGTAAATTAATGAAAAAATACTGTAGTTGTATGATATTCCTTAAAATATTATCATTACTTGAGAATTACATTTTAGTAGACCTACTGCAGTAACATATTTCTGTCATAATTTCTTCAAGTTAAACCAGACTTTTATTGTGACGGGTTGTCTTGAAGGTCTTTCAGTTTTACTTTCACTTTCAATGTGATTGTAGTTTTTCTCAAATGAAACGCCATTCATTTACACAGAGAGACGCAGGACAGTCTATTAGCCTACGTATTAGCGACAATCACTCACTGGCCGTTGATGCATTTATTTCTGCTGTTACATTAATCCATATTGATTAAAAATGTCCCGATCTTATCATCGTAATCGTAAATCATAAACCATTGTAATTGTAATCATAAAAAATGTATTTTATCATGACTCAAAATGATATTGTTTTATTGCCCAACCCCATGTGGGAAGAAATTAGATTCTTATGTTTCACGCCACTCAGGTGGGGTCTAATTAAGAGGTTGCAGCAGGTCTTCAATACCTTTGTTCGACTTAATGTGGCGCTGTGCAGACCGAATGGTGTATGACCTCAAAATACCGTGAGATTTGGTCTGCACAGCACTTGGGCATTTTTATTTGGCAAAAGATTTACTTGGGGAGTGTGACAGCGTGAGACAGAGCCTAAAAGCAGATCTCACACCAAATGTGTGCGAGTTGGCAACCCTGGTTTAATCAGGTAGTGCTGTTTTGGTGTTTGTTACTTATGCACTCCAGTAAAGCTGAAGTTATTAAAAGATACCTGCAACTCTAGATTAAATGAGTACAAAGACATTGCATTGCTCTCAACTTTTTGAGAGAAATAGAGCAGACACTGGACAATCAATCTACGCCTACTTTTCCTTTCCTCCACAACCAATCATTGCTCGGGCCCTAGGGCTTCAGCCCCACCTAGCCCTTTTGTAATCCTGCCCTGACTATACTGACTTTCATATGTCACTATTTTAATGATTTTATAACAAGGACGGAACATCCTTATGTAAACACTGAATGTTTTATGTAAATTTTCGTGCAGGGATGTTTGCTTTAAATTATATCTTAGTTATGAAGTCTCGCTGCTGCAGACAGCCATGAATAGCATTCTCCTAGCAAGTGGGGGGTTACACAATAACCCTTACACAATAAAGAAGGGCTGCTAATGGCCTCTTCCTGTCCAAATTCCTTGGATGCAGACAGTGTCAGGGCTAAATAAGGACTTCTGAAACCATAAAGTCACAAGACTCTGTGGTTTCAGACACTTTCTTCAAGAGCCTTCAGGTGAACACTACTTCAAGTACACTTTTTGACACTTTATACAGATTTTTTTATATATAACTGAATACTTCTCATATATATATAACAACATACAACATATTTGGTGTACATTCATTTCATAATGCATTTTACAGTATATAAAAAACCTTATTGTACTTCTGTAATTCTGTGGATAGCTTGTTTACTTGCCCCACAACTATGAAGTACCAGGCAAAGTTATTTATTGCAACACTGTTGTAATTTGGGAACACCTTGCTTATGTTTTAGTCTCCTTCATTTGAAAGTCACTTTTGAAAAAATGTCTAAATACATAATGTAAATTTTTGACCAGTTCTTTAACCAAGTAAGAAGTAGGCTACCTGGTCTACCCTACATTACTTTATATAATCATCCCTGTTCAAATGAGTCTGCAAATATTGGCCATTTTATAAAGCACTTTAGCTCTTTATTTCTAAGAGGTGTGGTTAAATAAGTGAGCATATGTTAAACATAACATTCATAAAAGCAGGAATTACGGCACATGCATTCAGTTACCTGAAGATCCTTGCTCTACAATGAGTTATAGCTGATGCCGCTTTAAATGACAACACAATTAAAAGAACAATATTTAAATTGTTATCTGAGACCACAAAAAGTTTTACAATACCTGAAATCATTCTTACCTCTTTTGGTGGTTTTTGCTAGAACTTTCAGTCAGGATCAAGTTAGAGTCCTGTTAAGGCTGTCTTTCTCTGCTTACTAAGGGTTAATGTGGGTCAAGAACACTGCGGACACCCAGTGAAAGAGAATGTTTCCTTTCTTTCTTCTGTTTAATATACTGATCAGTCAGGACCAAACTCCACCCTCAGGAGCACTCCCCTCTCTCGGTGGAGATAAGACAAATACCTTGCAGCCAAGTAAAGGAATGGCTCTCTCCTTATTGTGAAATATGCACAGGAACCCAAAGCATATATAGTAGCTGTGATTAAAAATTGAATTCATGTTAACCCTTTGTTTTGTTTTTGTTTTACGTTTTATGTTTTACGTATGCAAACGCTATGAATTTTGTGCATGTTACTTTAAATAGGGTTATTGGGGGAAAGAACTGACTGCCAGTTTTTTTCCCACAGTGCATTCACAGTTGCTCTCTGACATTTCAGACTGTGGTAGAGAAATGTGTCACGCTCATGTTCAATCTTATGAAAACGAGTTCTCATGAATGATTTCATCATTGTATTTCACTAGTATTCTATTAAGTTTGCGAACAGTTTCTGGTAATCATTTCAAATGATGTAAATATATTGCATGTGATGTCTTATCTCTGTTGGCACATCCTGCTCGACCTGAAGCTTTAGGTTTTGTGGTGCAAATGTCCTTGAAGAAGGGGTAGCAGCAGTATTACAGTATTTGACAATATTGTTATATATACTGCTTATTCAGTGTACCATTTTAAAGAACAGTTTTAAGTAGAATAGATTTAAAACCACTGCCATTCAAAATTTCATGTAAGAATTTATTTTTTCTTTTAAAGTCTCTTATACTTACAAAGGCTGCATTTGCTTGATAAAATACAGTAAAAAAATAGCACTGTTGTGAAATATTATCACAATTTAAAATAACTGTTTTCTATCTGAATATATTTTAAAATGCAATTTATTCCTGTGATAACAAAGCTGTAACTCCAGCCTTGGTGTTGCATGATCCTCCAGAAATCACTCCAGTATGCTGATTTGCTGCTTAAGAAACATGTTGAAGACATTTGGGTAGCTTAATGAAAAGTGTTATTTGACAAAAATAAATTTAATGTGTTACCATTTAAATATGTATATATATATAAATTTACATCATTTGAAATATATATATATATATATATATATAAGAGATGTCTCAAGGATCATGATCTGGGCTGATCAAACATTTTTTCAACTTTACATCAGCTGTCATTCCAGTGTTGCAATTTTTCTGCTTATTGTACATATAAATTACAAGAAGTTTAGTCCCATATTCATGATTGTGACCACAAAGTTTAAAGTGTCTGTCTACCATTGTAACACGTTTACATCTACTAATGTCTGTATACAGTGTGTGCATATATACATAGAGAAAGAGTGTATATCTTATATATTCATAAACATACATAGATTTCTTTTATTCTCTGCACAACTCTGTATACATTGAATTTAATAACTTTAACGTACTTGAAGTGTGCACCAAACATATATTCCTATAGGAATATACAAGTATTGTATTGGCAGATACTCAATATTCAATGACTAGTATCGGGGGCACAAAAAACCTGATTGGGACATCCCTACTATATATATATATATATATATATATATATATATATATATATATATATATATATATATATATATATATATATATATATATATATATATATATATATATATATATATATATATATATATTGGGGTTGGGGTGTTTGTGGGGGATAAACACACTACTGCCCTTTTGTCACTACCGAGACAATGATTACATGTTTCGGTTGTGACTGTTTCGGTAGTGACCATTTTAAATACTTTTAAACCCAGCTCAAAGATGCTAATCAGCACATGGTTAGCTAACACAGTTCTGAACAGTGATACAGATATAAAAACTAAATGTTATGGAATAACTCCCCAAAAAGTGTACTTAATTGCAAAAAAAAGGTGATCGGTAGTGACATTCCTTAAAGGTACACACAGATTTTTCAGGCTTTTAAAAACTTTTACCTCAAAATGAGGGGACCTATCTACTCTAACCTTAGGAAGAGATGGGGACACAGGATTTTTTTCCTGATCATAAATTTAGGGGTGTAGTTCTCAGCCAGTGTAATCAGTCTCAGCCAATAGACTAAAACATACACTGTTTCGGTAGTGACATGAAAATGCGGGACACAATTTAAAATACAAACAAAGTTTTCAAAATCCACAAAAAAAAAACAAAATAAATATATATATATATATATTTTTAACTTGACTTTTTATAAGAATCAAAAAGAGACTTTTAAAAACAACAATGGAAAAAAAATCTAAAATTATTTCAATAGGTTAGGGTTCAGGACAGCCACCCCCCCAATTGAAAGTACCCAATATGATTATATATATAAATTTGGCTTACTAATATTTTAAATATTATTGTGGGTTTCAAAAGATAATAGAAGGATCATAGTAAACATCTAAGATCAGCAGTGAGACAGCAGTTTGCACCAATTCTGCAGAATGGCCCATATGTATGATGTACAGTATGTTTATGTATATATTAGATATGCCCTCTCTCTCTCTCTCTCTCTCTCTCTCTCTCTCTCTATATATATATATATATATATGCACACACTTTACAGACATTGGTAGATGTAAACATGTTACAATAGTAGACACTAAACTTTGCAGTCACAATTATGAATATGGGATTACTGATATAAACATCTATGTACTGTATGTATATTAAGACAATTCATTTTTTGTTTTACTGAAGTAAAATTTTTGCTAATGCCTTAGTTGAGATATGAACGCTGACAATTATTTTTTTTTTACTTAGTTGCTTATAAAAGAGCTTTCATAAGGACTTTATTTATTTATTTATTTTTTTATCTGACCTATTTTTTAAACCAAACTTCAGCTGAACTTCAAAAGCAGGAGTTAATTCCCAAAACCCTCTTACATGTTTCCCAATCCATGTTGCTGACATGGTTGAGAAATGAATATCTTAGCTTGACCTTTTATCTTAACACTTCTCTTTTAGCCTTTAACGTGCAAAATATTTGCATATTAAAGACAGGCTCATGTTGCTGATTTGACAGAACAGGCTAAGCAGAAATCCTTGAAAGTAAACACTGGGCATGTCTGCCAAACCCACATCTCCCCTCCTCTTGTCACTTTCTGTTGTTGAAGCCATTACAGGCAACATGTTGTAGCTGTTCCAGACTTCTCAAGTATTTTAAATTCCTCATCTTTCAGTGAAGAAGGCTTGGTATGTTGACTGTTAGAGTATGTTGATGGAGACTGCATTGGACTGCATGCTAAGTCTTATCTCTAAATCTTGGTGGAGACACTTTCAGTGAGAATAAAATGAGATCCTGCTCTACCTGTCGCTCTTGGTTTTTGGTTTAACATGTCTTGAAGAAAGAAAGAAAATGTTAATTCTAGGTTAAGATGGTCAGACCATTCATTAATAATGTCACACATTAGTGACTGAACATTAAATTGAGCAAGCAAAGTACTGCATGTTTCAAAAGAATGGATGGCATGGATGGTTTAGACTTATTAGGTTAATGAAAAATTAATTTTTTGGTTTCTGATAAACATTATTAACTAGTCCTGACTAAGCAGTTTCTGCACAGATCTTTGAGGCATTTATGGGGATTAGTAACAGAAATCAGACCTTTTCAACTATCTTGTCATTATTTTATTTGCGTGTTATGGAAATTATTTTGTAATCATTTTTGTAGAGGCAGAGCTCTGCCAAAGTGAAAGGTGTGGCTGTTAATATGTATGTGTGATTTCATGCATAGTGCGGTTTGAGAGACAATAGATTCAAGTGTTAAAACCACTTTCACAATGTGCCATTTTCTTTTATTAGAGATGTTCATAATCACGGCATACATGTTCAAACAACTATCAAATTCTTGGATGTCTATCTGATCACTCAGTGAACCACCCCTCCCACATTTATATTGCAGATGCAGTCAAGAGGAACTGACAGAACAATTACGTAAGACTTGGCGAAAAGAAGCAAGGTGTGGCAGTTTTACAGTCTGAAGGAGATGTTTTCTTTCCTGTGAAGAACAAAAATCTTTGATAAGGCTGAGGTCCCTTATGTGTCTTATAAGGGCCCCTTATTTTCCACCAAAATAGGGTGTGTGAAAAAGTTTTTTTATTAAAAAATATTTATATATAGCCCATTGATGTCGCAGTATTTGTATATAGCCTACCTATATAGAGATGTCTCACATTTTATTTTAATAATACGATTAAAAATACATGAATGGTTAATGAAATAATTTTTAAAAAGTAGAAAAAATGCCAGAAAGGATAAATTTAGCCTTAAGCTGTAGGAGCTTTTTTTTTTTTTTGGGGGAAAAAAAAAAAAAAAAAAAAAAAAAGCTTATTGATTTAATTGTATTTGTGCCAGAGGAAATTATAAGGGGGAAAATCATAAATTGTTCTACAATGAAATGAATAAAAACAACTGATTATGTCAACATTATGTGATTTTAATTATATTTAGTGATACATATAATTGTTTTGAATTCTAAATTCATAATCAAATTAAATACTTCATAGGGTTGCAACATATCCTAAAGAGTTTCAGTCATGTTTTCCCCTGGACAACTCTTGAACACAGTAAAGATATCTGGGGGGAAAACAGCTACAGTAAGTTGATAAATGACTGAAAACTAACATTATTATTATTGCACTGATCCTCTGTTAGTTTACAAATTACCAAAGCCTTCAGAATACAAACATGCGTGTATTGCAGTTCAAGTGTCTTCCAAATGTGCAAAGAAATGAGAGTAATACAAATAGCTTACAGTAAGATGTCGTTCCAAGCTTAGATGTTCATTAGTCAATACAGTGCTCCAGCTGCTGCATTTACTATATGATATATTATAGTCAAGTCACCTTAATTTATATAGCACTTTTAACAATACAGATTTGTCAAAGCAACTGTATGGCATTAAATAGGAAAATAGTGTGTCAATAATGCAAAATGACAATAGTAAACACTCAATGTTCGGTTAAAGACAGTTCATCAATGAATTTAGTGATGTCTTCATCCAGCTCAGTTCAGTTTAAATAGTATCTGTGCAATCAAGTGTGCAATCATATAATAAAAGCTATAACAACAGCTGCTGTATATGACACTGTGCAGCAGCCATAGAGGCAAATGATTAACCTTAGCACTAATTGAGGTTTAAATAACAGGGACTACAGTGGATGTAAAATAAATCATTCAATAATGTGTCTGAGGCCTATGATAGGATTTGTTTGATGTATTGTTAGAATGACAACCAAACAAAGATATTTTGGGACACGTAAACCGAAGTATAAACATCTGTTTTATAGTGCTATTTTTATTACTAGATAAATGTTATTTTAATACTCCTGTGCCTTTAAATATTCAGAAAACAACACTTTCACTTCAATGCATATATGCATGGGAGCATATTGTAACAGTATGCCAAAAAAAAATCATACCCAGATACCAGCCCATCCAACACATAAAAACGGTCAGGGAAACTTTCCAAAACAAAAGAATCACTCCTGCTAAAAACTTAAATGATCATGCTTTCCAGGTCTGTGCACTACTCTATAGCATAAAAGCAGTAAAACCATAGTAAGTTTGTTTGTCTCATTTTGGCTGTGAGATTTTACAATATTTCAATGAAGGCATAGCACAGCACAATGTCAAAATTACTACAGTGATTGTTTATTAAGTCTAATGTGGGTATGTAATAACTGTAGTCTTCCAGCTATTTCGGTTGAAGTTAATTTGGTTAAATTAAACAGCCGTTTCCGTTGCTAGTCTCATTCACAATATCCACTTAACTGCCTCTCCCAGCTGGACAATGCATCTCATTTTCTGCTCATTGTTCTTGTGCTGACACCCACAATATCCTGAATAACAGGAAGTAAAGAGTATAAAAAACAGCACCTATGCAATGTGATTCAGCTTAGTAAGAGGAAAGCATTTTGGTAAATGATGCAGATTCTTTAGGGGAGGACATGTAACACAAACACTGTGGGATAACTAATATTATGATTCTGCTTCTGACCACAGAAAACAGCAGCACCCTTTAACCTTGGGTCAAATTTATCCTTCACGGCAATTAAATTAAACTTTTTTTTTTTTTTTTTTTAAAGAATGAGGCATTTTTTTTTCAGCATGACAATAGGGCACAATTTACCAAGTCTGGATGCAAACCTCATAACATCAGTGTCTGACCTCACTGGAAGCAAATTAGTTTGAGAGGTATGAAACCTGTTATAGCAACAATGGCAAAAATTAATTCCCTTTGTTTTGAAATCTTCTAGCACATCTGGGTGTGGTGTTCAGGTGTCCACATGCTTTAGGTCATTTCAGTGTAGTGTTCAAGATAGTTTCAGTTACTGAGAAAACTATAATTTGGCATCAGTAAGGATAAAGAAAAGGATGGGAGCTGAAGTTTTTGGGTGTGCCAATAATTGCTAATAGTTTTTTGTGATTAAATTTAATGATATATGATTAAGCATTGTGATTTTAATGCAACCAAACTTGTTTATGGCAGACTTTGACATTTGTATTGCAAACAAATATTGACACGGACAAGAGTTTTGCTTAGTGTTTAGGTGGAGATAAAGTTAGAAGACTGCTTTAAACATTTAAAGCAAAGCTCAGAAATAATTACTGTATTGAACTGCATTATTAAATAATCAAAATACACACACAACTTGTAAAAAAAAAAAAAAAACATTAATTCCACCATTGAATTACAATGTTTTGATGGCAAGGTAATTTACGTTTTACCTGCTTATTTTGGCTTAGTCAGGAATGTTGGTTTCTTGATTTTATATGCAAATACGGCTTATATGCAAATAACTAGCATTTTCTTAAAAAAAAAAAAAAAATCTTGTCATTAAGGGCATTGTGTGTGTGTGATATAGCTTGAGGGGGTTTGTAACAAATCCAGTGCAAAAACCTGTCACATAACATGTCAAATCTTTAAATTAATGGATTTAAAGCATTACATAAATTGTGTTTAGACTTTTTCAAACCCTTGACCAAATTTAATGCTACTTCATTTGGTTTTAATGCTGAGGGTTGACATTAAAGCCACTCTTATGTTATTTTTGTTGTTGTTTCAGTGATACTTGATGTGACTAACTACAAAGGAGTTGACAAAAAGGGTAAACTGACAACGTACAACAGATATTTAATGTTTATTTACAATAGGATATTAATATTTCATCTCGTAAATACCATACTCAGATCATGCATTCAATATCAGAACAGTTTCAAATATACCTTTTAAGTGCCTCAAAAGCTTACTTTAAAAAAGGTTTTGCTGAGTGTAACTGCTCATATTGCATCATTATAATCATGTTAGCAGAACATAAAAAGCAGAAGATAGGAAAATATAACTAAAATTGAAATAATATGATTTACAGTACAGTGAAAAAACATCATCTGATTGGAGAGACTGAAGCAGATTTTTTTTTTGTGCCACAGAAATTTAGAAGTTTCAGTTTTATGACTACAGTTTTAGATATGGCATTATTTGTTCAATTACAGAGAACCTTGTTCTTGTAAACATCTACATTCAGTTCAGAGATCAATGTTTAATTACTTGCAATGCTTGTCAGTAGGTCTACAACATTACATTGCAACTGATATACAAAGTGAATGTATGTGGTTTACATGCCAGTGTTTCTAATACTACACTAAAACACTTCAGATTTAGTGTTCAAATTGACCAGTAAGGGGAAATATCAGTTGAGCAGTCTGATTTCTTCTATACACCATTAGCGTTTTTAATGCTACTTAACCAAATAAATCTAACAATTAATAAGCAAAGATGAAAATGGAGCATAAATAAAGGTAGTGGAACATGTATGTTGGTTGAAAGATCACACTGATTGTGAATCTTTTGAAAGGAGGAATCCATTCCATACGCTCTAAACACACAGGTGGAGCTCAAGTGGCAGTAGAAGATAGGGAGCTATTTAGTGATTTAAAACAAAGCAATTATCATAACAAATGGGGACTTGAATTTAAAGAGGCAGTCGGGGCATATTCTGTTGTAGGCAGAAAGAGACACCTCCTGATAAAAAATGAGACCCATTATTTAAGACAACTACACAGTGCAGGAAAAAAATGTTTACATCGACATTATTGGCCAGGTTTGTTATTATTTAAAGTGCCACTGTAACAGAGAAGGGAGTGTCCCAAATGATAAAGGCTGCTTTTATGCAACAATAAACAATGCAAATCTTATATTGCTACATTCTATATCATCTGCAATGAGACATAATTATTGTCTTAACAAGGTGCACATTACATTTATGAGGAAATTAATGCAGATATTACACAAGGTTAAGGCGCAAGTGAAGTCCCCTTTGAATCAGACGAAGGACCAGAGGCAAACTATGGTTGGGATGTGAGTCATTTATGCCTTTTAAAGATGTTTTATTGTCATCTTTAGAGTAATTTGTGGCAAATTCTGCAAGGATCTGGAGTTTTTAAGATGGCTGTGGGGTTGGTGAACCCATTTCACTAGTAAGACTGCATATTTCAAGGTTTATTGTTTTCTAGTTTCCAATCATGAGAAGAGAATGGATTTCTCAAGAACAATGTCTATGGCAGTGCTGCCAAGATGTCTAATGTTTTGTTTATTGACATGCTCCCAATCATAAATGTCCAAATGGACTTTATTCCGCTCTGCAGATAATAACAGCTCCACCCCCCACCCCCTTCCCTCCCCTCCCCCCATGCTGGCTTAGAATGTTCAGTGTTAAAATTCAACCAAATGTGTACAGATACCCTAAGGATCTTTACATATACACACAAAACATATAACAAATAACTTTTACATCTCATTTGAAGCATTACCATATCCTCTCTAAGAAATCTAAACACTCTTGAAACTTCAATATTTTTCATGTGCCAGTTTACAAGGTACATGGAAAAAACATAGGATGATAAAAAAAGAGAGGCTATAAGTATTTAACACTGCTAATAATTGAAAAGACTGAATATAAAAAAATATATATATATGAAAATGATTCTGCCATAAATGCTGTGCAGAATAAACTATTTATGATGTAATTTTATACTGTCATGTCAAAATGAAAAGGAAAGTGAGAGAAAAAAAAACATCTGTATATTTAACTAAATATATAAAAATGAAATAAAGAATTAAAGCCAGTCTTATATAGCATTATTATTCCCATCATTAAAAAGCCCATTAGCAATATCATGCAGAGCAGGATAAATGTCCTTTTGTGTACATAAATTAAGCAACTAAAGAGGGCTGAGTTTGTGATGATGTGAAGATTCTCTTTTCATTATAGCAACAGTTCCTGCCTGATGCTAAAGCTAGAAGGGCTTGCTTTAGCTCATCCATCTGAAGTCCACCATGTGCCCCTGAATCATAACGACGGCCATAGCTTGTGGGGCTGTAAGTGGAGGAAAAACCCATGGAGAAACCTGAGCCTGTAGCATCAAAACTTCCCCTTCTAGAGCCTGATCTTGAACCAGTTCTGGATCCAGACCTCGACCCTGAAGTTGATCCAGAGCCACTGATGCTGTATGGGCTGTAAAGACCTTTACTTGACTGAGAGGATGCCTCTAGCAACCTCAGGCCAGATCCTTCCTCGATCATGCTTCTGTCCATGGCATCCTTGTATGAGATCTTAAGTTTTGTTTTGGGGCAGGTGAGGTATTTTGAATATCCACTGACATCTCTCAGTTTCTGTGCAGTGCGTGCATCTAGAGTGCCCTTCTTGACAGCATCATCCAACGATACTCTTCCTGAAACATCCGGTTCAATTAAACCACCTGTTAGGTACTGGACTTCAAGGAAGCGTTGGCCAGCTTCATAGTAGAGCCAACCCTTTTTTAAGGCTTGAGCGGCGGACATTTTGGATTTGGTTCTTGGATCTTCAAATCCCTGAAAAGCTTTCTGAGCAAGGTTGATACGATCAACCATGATCTTGTCCACCAGCCCTTTGTTCATTGCATCAGCAACAGAGAATTTCTCTCCAGTGTTTGGGTCAATAATTCCTCCTGTGCATGCTTGTGCTTCTAGTAGTCTTTGACCGGTGATATTGTCAACTAGATTCCGATGCATAGCCTCTGTAACTGACACCTTTTCCAAAGTATCTGTATCTAAAATTCCAGCCACTGGTCCAGTTTCCTCGCTTGGATCAGTCCAGGTTGTGGCTGGCGTCTTTATGGACGGAATTGGACTCATGGGATAGGATGAGCTGGATCCAAAGGAGGATGATCGAGATCTGAAGCCACTCATGTTACCAGAGAGCATGTCTGCAAATTCAGTGATGGAAAGGGTACCAGCACGGTACTGGTCCAAAGATGACTGGTCTATGAGGCCCTTGGAGATTGCATCATCAATGTCATACTGCCGTCCAGATCTTCTGTCAATGATCATAGACTTAACAACACCATCTGATGATGAAGTGGTAATTTCTTCCCATTCACACTCTTGCTCTGCAAGCTCAATGTATGTTTGATGGTCAATGAGTCCTTTGCGGTATGCCTCATACACAGACATTTCTTTTCCTGTTTCTGGATCTACGATGACAACTCTACGTTTGCGGACTGAAGACTTGGAGGATGTCTTTCTTTCTCGTTTCTTTTCTTTCAGCAGTAAAAGTGAAAGTCCAGTTTCAGGGTCTGTCATGCAGCGCTCCATGAGCTGGAGGTAGGTCAAATTCTCTTCTGTGTTTGGATCGAAGAACCCCTTTGTGTCGTCAGAGGGATCAGTGAGAATACCATTCATCTCTTCATCAAAGAGACCCCGTTTGTAGGCCATTTCAACAGGCAGTCGATGACTCTCTTCAGGATCAATGATTCCACCAGTGGCTATTTGAGCCTCAAGCAGACGGATACCATGGTCTTTCAGAATAAGACCTTTCTTCATAGCCTGGAACAGGGAGATCACCTTGCCAGAGTATGGATCTTTGTAGCCAGTCACAGCTCGTTCAGCAGAGAGGAGCTTATCTTTAAATTCTGGTCCCACGACTCCCGTTTTTACAGCTTCATTGACATTCATTTTGAGATTTTTGATCGGATCAATCACATACCCAGTAGCTGCCTGAGCCTCCAGAAGTTCAAAGGCAGTGCCTGGTCTGATCATGTTCTTCTTCATGGCTTGGTAGACTGACAGTCGATCTTTGGTAGCCTCTACATACACACCTGCAATAGAGCTGATGCCTTCAAGATATTTCTTCAGGTCTTTACTAAGGTCCTCCACAGAAATGGTACCCTCCATGAGAGCTGTGTAGGTTTTCTGATCAATAATTTGACAGCACAACAACTCATCTGGGGTGATTTGCTTTCTAAGGCCCTTAAATAGAAGTCTCTTGTCTGCCAGAGACAACAATCGTAAGCCACTGTCTTTATCAACCTTGCATCTTTTAAGAAGTAGTGCATAAGACAGCTTTTCGTCTGTTGTAGGATCCATAAACTGTTTGACATCTCCACTTGGATCAGATATCCTGTCACTGGTTTCTTTGTTTATGTAACCACGTTGCATGGCGACATCAATTGGGAGGCGGAAATAGTACTCCGGATCCATGAGGCCACCTGTTGCTAACTGGGCCTCTAAAAGCTTCATGGCATAATCCTCAGGAACGAGGTCCTTTTTCATGGCTTGGAACAAAGAAATCACTTTACCGCTATAGGGATCCTTGTAACCTGTGACTGCTCTTTCAGCAGACAAGAGTTTGTCATGGATCTCTGGGCCAACAAGACCCTTCCGGACGGCCTCATCAACTGTCAACAATTCATCTTTCACAGGGTCAGTGATGAATCCTGTTGCTGCTTGTGCTTCCAACAGATCTATGCCAATGTCAGGTTTTATGAGACCTCTCTTCATGGCTTGGTAGATGCTAACCTTTGCATAGTTATCTGAGAGTATTCCAGCAATACTGCCTGTTCCAAAAAGATACTGTTTCACACTTGGCATCTCCATAACCTCCCGAATCGTTTTCTTACCTTGTTTGAGCAGGTTGTAAGTTTCAAGGTCTATAATGCGAGCTCTGTAAAGTTCATCAATAGTAACCCGGCGTCTGATGACATCACACGACATACTCTGCTCAGTCCTGATGATCTCTCTTTGTTCAATAATTTCGATTACAATAATGACCATTCTCTCTTTTGTGATTTTGCCGGAGCGGTACTGTTCAAGAAGCCTTTGTCTTTCCTCTTCTGGAAGCAAATCTGATTTCATGACTTCCCATAAAGTCACTTGTTTCCCTGCAAAACTCTCATGTGGTATGTCAATTTGAGTGTTAGCTAAGTCCATTTGTGCTTGCTCCTCAGTGTAAACATAGGATTTCTCAGCTTTCTCTGGAGTCTGGGCTTTAGAAAGTGGCAACAAGACAATTCCAAACTCTGGATCGGTCATGCACCTCTCCTTCAATTGTTTGTATGTGACATTCTCATCTTTGTTAGGGTCAGTGAAACCTTTGATGTCATCTGTGGGGTCTTTAAAAGATTTGGCTAATTGCTTGCTGAAGTAGCCACGCTGAATGGCTATATCACTGGGAAGTCGATGGCTATTTACTGGATCAATTATCCCTCCAGTGGCCTCCTGAGCCTCTAGAAGAGGTATGGCATGTTCTCTTAGAGCGAGCTGTTTTTGCATTGCTTGAAGAAGAGAGATCTTATTACCAGTGTATGGATCTTTGTAACCAGTTACAGCTTTCTCTGCGGATAGCAGTTTCTCATGAAGCTCTGGACCGACAATACCAGCCTTAACAGCATCATCCACTGTAAATTTCTCATTCCTGTTGGGATCAACTATGTAGCCAGTAGCTGCTTGGGCTTCTAGCAGGGACAGACCTGTGTTTGGTGTCAGTAGTTTCTGCTTTACTGCTTGGTAAATGCTGAGTTTTTCCTTGTTTTTTTCTAAAAATACCCCAGCAATACAATCAGAATCTTGAAAGTAGCGTTTGATGGAGTCAGTAACTTCTGCAGGTTTCTTTTTGCCTTGTTGGATTTTATCATAAGTGTCTTTGTCAATGATATTAGATTCAAACAAGGAACTGGCTGATACAGGACCCCTGAAACCTTCAAAGTTGTCCTGTCTCTTCTTTTCTTTTTCATCCACTGTAGTGATCACAATCTTGATCAGTTTTTCAATAGTGATTTTTCCTGTTCTATACTGCCGAATAAATTCAATCCTTTGTTCTTCTGTGAAATATTCAGAGTTGATAATTTCCCAAATGGTGATTATTCTTCCTTTAAAAAGTCCACTGTGTAACTCAACCGTAGCATGGCTCAATGTCTCTTTAGTTTGTGCATCAGAAACTGGTTCCATTTCCTTTGACTTGATTGCCTTTTCTGATAGTGGCAGCAATGGGAGACCAGTCTGCTTATCAGTGATGCATCTTTTCAGCATTTCAGCATAAGTGACATGTTCTTGTGTGTTGGGGTCAACAAATACTGTGTTTGTGTCTGATGGGCTGCTTAAGTTTTGATTCATCTCCTCATTTAGGTAACCACGTTTATATGCAATTTCTGGAGTGATGCGGTAACTTTTCTCTGGGTCAATAATTCCTCCAGTTGCAAGTTGAGCTTCCAGCAGACGGACACCTTGGTCTTTCTTAATGAGATCTTTTTGCATTGCCTCAAACAGGGATACAGTTTTTCCAGTATATGGATCTTTGTAACCACAAACAGCTCTTTCTGCAGATAACAATTTCTCATGCAGCTCTGGGCCAACAACACCACTTTTGACTGCTTCATCAACTGTGAACTTTTGGTTTTTCACAGGATCAATTATGAAGCCGGTTCCGGCTTGGGCCTCCAGAAGGTTTAGTGCAGGCTCTGTTCCAAGTAAGTCCTTCTTCATGGCTTCGTAGAAAGACATCTTTTCAGAAGTTGACTCAATCTGCACTCCAGCAATACTGTGTGTACCCTTTAGGGCTTTCTTGACAGGTTCAAGCTCAGACACTTCTTTAATAGTAGCTTTTCCATTGTGCAATTTGTTGAATAAATCTTTATTAATAACTTTTGCTTCCAGAAGTTCAGATGCTGGCACTGATGATCTCAAACCATCAAACACAGGTTCCTTCTTGTTCTCCTTGTCCTCTACAACAGTTATTACAATTCTAATTATTTTTTCAACTGTAATTTTGCCTGTCTTGTATTGACGGATAAGATCCTTTCTCTGATCTTCAGTGAAGTACTCAGAGTTTATGACCTCCCAAATGGTGACAGTCTTTCCTTTGAATCTTCCAAATGGAACTGTTAAGTTAGCCTTACTAAATACCTCTTTAGTTTCCTCATCGGTATAAGTTCTTTCAATTTGGGCTGCTTGTTCTGTGATTGGTAGTAATGGAATGCCTGTCTCAGGATCTGGTTTGCATCGCTCCAGTAACTCACCATAAGTGAGGCTATCCTGAGTGTTGGGGTCAGTGAATGCTTTTTTGTCAGCAGGAGCACTGGAAAGAACTTTGCTTAGGTCTTCATCGAGTTGACCTTGTGTGCATGCCATCTGTACAGGTACACGGTGGCTATTGACAGGATCAATTATCCCACCAGTTGCATATTGAGAGTCAAGAAGTTTAGAGGCCTGCTCCTCTGCGATTAAACCTTTTTTCATTGCTTCAAATAGTGAGATTGTATCTCCAGTGAATGGATCTTTGAATCCTGTGGCAGCCCGTTCGGCAGATAACAACTTGGTGTGCAACTCAGGTCCAATCAAGGTATCCTTCACAGCTTCACTGACGGACAGTCTTCTGTTCTTAATGGGGTCAATTATGTAACCAGATGCAGCTTGAGCTTCGAGAAGCATCATAGCTGTGCTTTGTGGAATCTTCTTGTCCTTCAAAGCTTGATAAATACTCATTTTCTGGTTGGGTTCAACTATTACACCGCCAATGCAGTCTTTACCTTTTAGGCACACCTTGACCTTGTCACTCTTAGAAAGCTCTTGCACAGTTGTTTTGCCTTTCTTAAGCTTGTCGAATTCTTTTTTGCTGAGCACACCAATCTCATGAAGTCTGCTTGCAGGCACCTTGTCTCTGATTCCATCAAATGCCAGGGGTACATCTTTCTTCACACCATCCACTTCTGTAGAGCCATTTAGGACCTTCTTTGTGGTTTCTACCATTGTCATTTGAACTAACTCTTCTTCGGGGACATTGTCAGTTTGGATTTCAATCTCCTTGGTGTGGGATGGCTTCTGTGAACTCTGAAGCTGCTGGAGTTTTTCTCGCAAGTTCTTGTTTTCCTCTGCCAGAAGTTTCTCTTGTTCAATTCTTTTCTTTTCAAGTTCTTGCATTTCTTTTTGCTTGGAATGCATCTCTTCCTCAGCATCCTTTTGCTTTTTGATAGCAGCATCCATGGCAGACTGCAGTTTCTTTTTCTCCTCCTCCATTTGCTCCTTCTGACGCTCCTGTTCATCTTTGAGTGCTTCAGCCTTCTTAACTTCATCTTCAAATAGCTTCTCCAGCTTCTTTTTCTCTGCCTCGACAGCTTTCTCTTTCTTCAGCAGTGTTTCTTTTTCTGCTAAGAATGTTTGCTGGAGGATAGTCTTTTCCTGCTGTAACTGTTCTTGTTGTACATTGGCCATCTGTGATAAAAAGTATAAAACAATAGTTATTTCAATATAAAACCCTGAATCCAATGAATACAGTTCACTATATAAATTACAATATATTACTGCATACTACAGTAGGCATTAATTAAAAGGTACGCTAATATCTAACAAGTTAACTACATTTAGTTCATTGAATAAATAAGTAAATTATGTACATTTTAGAAAAATTACAACAAATTATAGTGTCCAACTTGCAGACATTAGATATTAATAAAAAAGAAATAGTGAAACCAGTAACTTGTAAATATGGGCTGTACGATATAACTGTATACTAAATAAATGGATTTTTGCAATTCAGTAATTATTTATACTGTATCATGGACACTATAATGTAAAAAGGGACCAGAACATCTTTGTTCATGACAATTGCAGGTTTTGTTACTACTGTGATAGGCAACATGCAATTTACATGAACAAAGGTTCAGAAGTTGTATGAAAACTGTTAATTGTTAAGGGGATTAAAGGTAATATGTAAAATACTCGGCCACAGTACTACAACATATAACAATACCTCTTTTGATTGTTTTTGTAAGTCAGCAGCCTCTTTTTTCAGTTTTTCTTTTTCTTTCTCAAGCTCTGCAATTGCTTTATGCAGATCATCAGCCTCTTTTTTGCTCTGCAGCCTTTGTATTTCAAGTTTCTCAACAACAGTATGTTTTTCTGAAGTCTGTTTTTCTGTCTCTAGTAGCCGGGATTTGATTTCATCTGCTTGTTTCTTGAATTTTTTGGCTTCCTCCTCTGCTTTTGATTGAGCATCACTTAGCTGTGCCACTTTGATCTTCAGTTTTTCAGCGTCTGCGGTAATCTCTAACTGCCGCTTGCGTTCAGCCTCTAAGGATTTCTGGAAACCTTCAGTCTCCTGCTCCAGACGCTCCTGCATCTCCTTTTTGGCCTCCATTAGCTTTTGAGCCTCTACCTGTGCCTGATCTTTCTGTTTCTGGAGCTTTTCAGCTTCTGCCTTTAGCTTTTTTGCCTCCTGAATTGCCTGTTTTTTCTCTTCCAGCATCTTATCAGCCAGTTCCCTCTGTTTTGCAAGATCAGACTCTGCCATTTGTCGTAATCTTGCAGCTTCTTGAGCCTCAATATTGAGCCGTGCTGCCTCCTCCGCCAATTTTTTCATGTTCTCTGCCTCTTCCTCGAGAAGTTTCTTTGTGTTGTCCTTATCTTTCTTCATAAGCTCTTGGTTTTCCTTTTCAATTTTCAGTTTCAGTTTTAGTAAGTCCTCCATCTGAATCTTAACTTTTGATAGCTCATCCTCTACTTGAGCCTTCTGCTTAATGGCATCACTGACCTCTTGTTTAAGTCGCTTAAGTTCATCATCAAGGATGGATTTCTGTTTGTCCGTCTCATCAAGTTGCACTTTAACCTTCACTAACTCCTCCTCAACTGACGACTTCTGCTTCAGGGTCTTTTCTGCAAGCTTTTTGTACTTGGCCATTTCAGCATCAGCCTCTTGTTTTAGTTT
Organism: Cyprinus carpio; assembly: GCF_018340385.1. Lineage (NCBI taxonomy): Eukaryota > Metazoa > Chordata > Actinopteri > Cypriniformes > Cyprinidae > Cyprinus > Cyprinus carpio. The sequence goes on from NC_056615.1 coordinate 19,563,815, forward strand.
TAAAGCAGCAGCTTCTGCCTCAGCCCGTCTGGAAGCTTCTGCCTCTGCTTCCTTCCTCATTTTTTCAGCATCTTCCTGGGCTTTTGCCTGTTTGGCAGCTTCAGCCTCAGCTGCCTGCTTTTGACGCTCTGCTTCCTCTGCTTTCTTCTGCAACAGGGCAGCCTCTTTTTCAGCCTTGTCTTTAGCCTTTTCCGCATCTTGCGCCAGTTTCCTTGCTTTTTCAAACTCTCCCTTGAGTTTATCCTGAGCCATGGTGTCTTTATTTTGCTGGAGAAGAACATCTTGGGCTTTCTGTTCAGCAGCAGAGCACTTTTGTGCAGCCTCTTTGACTAAAATGACCTGTTTCTCAGCTTCTTTCTCTGCAAGCTCCCTCTGCTTTTTAGCATCCTCCGCTAACTTTATAAGACGCTCAACCTCCTCTTGAGCTGCTTTGTGTTGCCTTGCTGCCTCTTCTTCTGCAGCTTGGATTTCTTTTACCTTGGCCTCTGCCTGTTTCCTTTTTTTCTCTTCTTCCAAAGCAAGTTTTCTGAATTTCTCTGCCTCTTCCTCTGCCTTTGCTTTGCTCTTTTGTGTCTCATCCGCAATACCCTTCAGTTTGTTAAGCTCAAGTTCAAGGTCCTGTTTGCCAGTTGAAGCCTTTTCGAAATTTAGTTTGAGAATGTGGATCTCCTCCTCCACCACTTTCCTCTGTTTCAATGTTTCTTCTACAATTTTCTTTTGCCTGTCAAGCTCAGTGTCTGAGGACTTCTTTAACTGATCAATCTTTTCTTCGATCTCTTGCTTATGCTGTGATGCTTGATCTTCAAGAATTTTCCTCTGGTAGGCCTCGTCTTCAGCTTTTCTCTTTAGACGGTCATTTTCAGCCTCCTTCTCTTTCAAAGCAATCTCAGCCTCAGTTTTTAGACGGGTTGCTTCATTGATAGCTGCCAACTTTTCTTTGAGGATCTTCTCAGCCTCTGCTCTCTGGCGGGCAGCTTCTTCTTCTGCAATCTGCCTGTGTTTCTTTGCTTCTTCTGCAACTGACCTCAATTTAGTCGCCTCCTCAGCCAGTTCCTTCATCTTGGCAGCCTCAGATTCAAGTAGTTGTTTGCTCTTTTCAGTGGTTGACATAGACTCTTTCTCAGCTTTGGATTTCATCTGCAACAAAACTTCCATCTCCTTCCTAACTTTGATCAGTTCCTCCTCCAGCTCTTTCTTCTGTTTAACAGCAGCATTAACATCATTTTTGAGACGCTGGAGCTCATCATCCAAGACAGTCCTCTGTTGTTCAGCATGCTCAAAATCTGCTCTTAACCGAATAAGCTCTTGCTCTGCTACAAGCTTCTGTTTAGCCGTTTCTTCAGCCATCTTTCTTTGATTCTCCAGTTCCTTTTCAGCGGTCTCTTTCTGTTTAAGGGCAGCCTCCTCAGCTTTTGCTCTCTTCTTTGCCTCCCGTTTGGCCTCCTCCTTCTGTTTCTCTGCATCCTCCTGAGCTGCAGTTTTTTTACTGGCCTCTTCCTCTGCCTGGAGCCGGAGCCGGAGCGCTTCATTAGCCTTCTGTCTCCATGTCTCTAGCTCCTTCTCTGCCTGCTCTCTCGCCTTATTTGCTTCGGCTTGCTGCTTTTTGAGATGTTCTGCCTCTTCCTGCAGTTGAATGACCATTACTTGCTCATGTTTGAGTGACTCTTCCAGTTTTGCTGTTAATGTCAATTGTTTACTCTCAAGCTGGGTGGCTGCGGTCTTCTTAGCCACCTCCTCTACCACTTGAATCTGTCGCTGCTTTTCCAACTCTGCTTGCTTCAGGTGCCTCTCAGCTTCCTCAGCTTGGAGCTTGAACTTCTCGAGATCCTCAAGGGCCTTCCTCTTCTCTTTTGCAGCCTCCTTTTCGGCCTCTGATTTCAGTTTAAGCTCCTCCTCTGCCTTGCGTTTCTTCTGAGTTTCTTCAGCAACTTGTTTCCGAAGCTTCTCTGCCTCGTCCTGTGCTGCCTTTTGAAGTTTGTCAGCATCTGCTGCTTTGTCCCTGAGCTGCTGAAGCTCTGTTTCAGCAGTATTTTTTTGTTTCATCGTCGTCTCCAGCTGAAGCCGGATTATACGGATTTCTTCTTCAATTCTTATGCGGCTTTGGAGCGCTTCCTCTACCTGTTGGGTCTTAGACTTGATTTCCTGCTCTGAAATGCTTTTGAGCTCCTGAAGCTCTCGTTGGATATTGTGCTTCTGTTTTTCAGCATCAACAGCAACATCCTGTCGTTTGCTGACTTCATCTTTCATTTTTGTCTTCAGCTCATTTGCCTCTTGTTCAGCTTTAACAATAGCCTTTTCCTGAGATTCAGCTAATTTTCTTTGCTTTTCTAGTTCAGCCTGCATTTCAGCCAGCTTTTTCCTCTCTTCCTCCTTTAGTCTTTCGGCAGTTTTCTGTATTAGTGGAGGTAAAAAGTCGGGAAAATGGGGACAACGGTTAGCATTGTAGAGTTAGATTTTAAAGACACATGTAAGTACATGGACAAAGTAAGAGGTAATTAGGCTAAATAGTTATACTACAACTTGTAGTATAATGTAGTTGCAGAAGATTTATGAAGGATAACATAAAGTCACAATGTATGGTACACAAAATGAGACACAATCACTTGACAAAACACTACAGCTGGAATACTGAATGGCATAAATACTGAATGGCTTCATGCTAATGATGTGTTATTACTAGATATGGCTTTTTAGCTACATAAAAACTGTTGTTCACATAATTAAAATACTATCTTGTGATTTTGAACACCCAAGACAGAAGGTCAGAAGGTCAACTCTTGAATCAAAGATGCCAAATATGGAAATTTAGCCTTTTAAAAATTTTACTGTAGAGGGTCACTGAAGGAAGAAGTACTTGAAAATGTATATTTAAGGTTTTATAATGCATACAACAGAACAGCTTAGTGATGCAGCAAAGAAAGAATGACATCATGGGGGGGGGATAGGTCTGATGAATGCCAAACTGTGTAGATTTTGATCATTCCAATAATATATATTAATGCATATATTATTTAATTTTTGTGTGTATTTCTAAATAATGCAAATGTAATTAACAAGGGGACTGGATAAGGATGAACATGCATTTTGTGGACAGTTTACCTCTTTAGTGCCCAAACATGACAAACATTCATCATGATAAAGCACTGGCAAGCAGTTTCAAGAAGCAAACAAGAAAATAAAGGTTAGGAAGGAAAATGGAAACAAAAAACAAGAAAACAACTACAGGAAGGGGTGAAGCATACTCTGAGGGAAAATCAACAATCAGAGCACAAAGGAATGATGGGTAAGAATGCTGCTTTCTTTTTCCAAAAGCAACAGACAGAATCCAACCAGGAAATTAAACTAGAGACAAATGTGGCATCTCCGCTACATGTTGCAACATGCATTATCTTTTATTTTTCTGGATGATAGAAAATTTTAAGTTTGCTTCAGGCTGAAGGATACCTATACTAACTGAGAGCTCACTATAATGGAAGAGTTATTAAAAAACCTCCATAGTAGTAAACAGATCATGAGAGACATACATAGTGGAAGAAATGGAATGTGCTGCACCACTAGCATTAACATTAGTGAAGACCTAGGTGAGCACCTCGATCGGTTACATTTTTTATTTTCAGAACTTTTACCTCTAGCACATGGCCAACAATAGCAAATTCAGTATTGTGTCACTCTTTAAGAACTGTGTCTCATATGGTTTGTATACTGAAATAAATACATATTTCTTATGTCCATACATCAATAAATTGAACTACATGGTTAAGTTAGTGAGTTACAGTTAGTGCTAGAATACAAATATGACACTTACCTCATCATCCCCTAGACGGCGCTGTGTCTCAATAATGAATTTAATATACTGACTCGAAAGAGTCATCAGCTCACTATAGCGTGTTCTCAGAGTCACATACTGAAAGATGGTTTTAAAGTTACTTAGTATGTCATATATGCAATACAATCAAGAATAAGTATACAATCAAGTATAACACTTTAAGTTGCACATACAGTATGCTTATTTAATACATTTATCAGAATGAGATTCAAAAATAGATGGATGTCAGATATCAAAAGTACCTCTTGGATGATGTCATCAGATACAGACTCCATTTTGGTCTTCTTCAAAGGAGAAGCGATGGGCTCCACCAAAGCTTTATATGTCACCAGCTGAAGCTCATAATCCTGCATGAGAACATATAGTCAGACTGCTACTCATAAATCATAAATCATAAAACATACATGCAGCGACATGCACACACACCTTTATGGCATCAATGTATGCTTTAGCATATTTCTGGCACTCATCCACCTTGTCCTTGTTCTTCTCAATCTCCTCAAGCAGTTTCTGTAAAGTGGATGGACATGACGTAAATAAAAAAAAATCAACTACATGATTTTATCTACAGGATAAATATTAGAGGACATTCATTTTATAAAGCATTGAGAATAATAAATTAATTAAACCTTTGTAGATAGATAGATAGATACCTTCTCCTGGTTCAGCTGTTCTTGAAGGGTTTTGCTGTCACCTATAGGCACAGCATGAAGCTTTTCCTGCCTTTGTTTGGCATCTGCTATCCAGCGGATGAGCCAGTCATAGCTTTGTCCGTAGGCCTGCATCTGCCTACTTAGAAGGTCAAGTTCTCGCTGCCTTAGCTCGATCTGAGCAAACACAGCCTGCCAGCGGTCCTTCAGGTTGCCCACCAGCTGCCTGTAGTGCTCCAGCTCTATGTCCCGCTCACTGTGCAACTGAGACATCCGGTCATTCACTGCCGTAGCCCTCTGAAGCCCCTCTTCCAGATGATCAAACGTGGATTGCTTGCCCTCTGCTTCTGTGCGCAGTTTCTAGGGTCAAGAAAGAAAATGAGAACATGAACATGTTTGTGATGTTATGTGTAATGTCTTGAAGTTCACATAGGAAACCACTAACAATTATTTCATGCATAACTAGGTTTTTGTATGAGAGTCAATGCACCTGGAGCTGTGTTTGGTTGGCCTCAACGTCTTTCTCATTAACAGGAATTTTGTTTACATCACGCAGTTGGTTTTCGCACTTGTTGAGAATGTCTTCAGCTCCCTGTGTGCTGCGGATTACCATGTCAATGGTCTTCAGCCTTTATGGACAAAAAATAGGATCTGCTTTATTTTATATGGAAAGGACAAAAAGGTGACTTAGTGGGGGAAAGAAATTTTTTTTATTGAATACTTCATCTAAAAGTTTTGGGGTCACTATTATTTTTCTATTCAGCAAGGATGCATTAAATTGATCAAAAGTTACAGTAAAGAGACTTTTGTATTCTTACAAAAACATCTATTTATATTTCTTTCATTTCATTTTTATATCATTTTCATTAATCAAAGAAAAAAAAAATACATTGAGCAGCACAATGTTTTTCAACATTGCTAATAATAAGAAATGTTTTTGACAACCAAATCGACACTTAAGAATAATTTCTGAAAAATCCTGTGACACTGAAGACTGGAGTAATGGCTGTTGAATGTTCAGCTTAAGGATTTTCAGCACAGGAATACATTGCATTTTAAAATATATTAAAATAGAAAACAGATATTTTAAATTGTAAAATTATTCCATAAGATTACTGTTTTTACTGTAGTGTTGATCAGATAGATGCAATGCCTTGGTAAGCATCATTCAAAAACATATACCCCCGGTTTCCCAGACAAGGCTTAAGCCTGGTCCCATACTAAAATGAAATCTGAGCTGTTTCAACTGATAGAAACTCGCACTGATTAATCCTAAAACATGTCAGTGCTTTTGTTTTGTCTTGAGATGTACACCAATAATGTTTTTTCTAAGGCACGTTTATAAAAATTACTTAAATGTCCTAATTGAACTATGGCCTAATCCTGGCTTAGTTTAAGCCCTGTCTGTGAAACCAGGCCTTAAAAAAATTACAGACACCCAACATTTGATTGAAAGTGTACTGCATATATTTAAAAAAGAAAAAGGTAAGACTTGAGTCTTACTTGTCGAGATACACAGAGGACAGACTGTAGACATGCTCCATCTTTTTCTGGGTAACGTCTATTTCTGAGCGCAGGACAGGTGCAGAACTGGACTGCTGAGATGTGGCCAGCACTGCTTCACTCTTCTCCACCATCTTATCCAGGTCTTTCTTTATACCCTCCAGCTCAGCCTGCACCTTCTGTAAAACGAAGTGAGAATACACAAGTATATTGAAGTATGAAATAATATATATGGGGATTATAAACACTTTAATGACTGAAGCCAACATGGACAGGCTCTTCATTTAAGATGCATTTAAAGGTATTTCTTCATCCAAAAACAGTAAATTCAATGGCATCAAGTTCAAAAAGATGCAGTGCTTCTGCAGACCTTCTGTTCAGTGGCTCTCTGTGCACAGGCTTTGAGAGGCTCCTTGTCCACCAGCTGTCTGAGGCGGTTCACTGTGCGGCTCTCACAGCCCTCTAGTCTCAGTCTCAGGTCCTTGATCTGGGTGATGTAACTCTTACACACCGACTCATCCTGTTCCCCTGAATAATTAAAAAACTTAGTGTTAAAACGGCTCAAACTCTGATCTCAAAATACAATTCAAAATCAAAACCACACACAGATTTCTAGGAATGTCTCCTCAGTCATAATACTAGATTAATGTTGTATTTACACTACAGGCACACTACAGTTCAAATGTTTGGGTTCAGTCAGAATTGTTAACATTTTTGAAAGAACTCTCACCAAGGCTTTATTCATTTGATCAAAAAAACAGTACAAACAGTAATACTGTGAAATATTGTTACAATTCAATGTAACTGTAGTAACGCTTTATTTTAAGGTGTCCTTGTTACACTTTACATGTACTTACTATTATAATAACAATTAATTATGCATAATTACATGCAAGTAACCCTAAGCCAAACCCTAATTCTAAACCTAACCATATAGCAAGTACATGTAGTTAATTAATATTACTCAGTACTTAAATGTATAACTACACTGTAACAAGGACACCTTGAAATAAAGTGTAACTGTAATGGTTTCTGATTTTAATATATTAAAAATATATATATTTATTAAAGTGTTTCACACAATCCCTTAGAAATCAGTGTAATAATGCTGCTTTAGTACTCAATAAATCATTTATTTTTATCTATGGTGAAAACAAATGTGCTACTTAAAAACAGATGTGCATGCCAAAAATTAATCTTAAAAAAAAAAAAGTTGTGCTGTCTTCATAAAAACTGTGATAACTGTCCATTTTTTTTTTTCAGTTTTCTTTGATGAAAAGTTCAAAAGAGTGGCATTTATTTTAAACAGAAACCATTATAAATGTCTTTACTGTGAATTTTGATCAATTTAATGCATCCTTTCTGAATAAAAATATTAATTTCTTAAGCCCAAACCTTAAAACAGTAATGTATATTTTCACATGAAATCAAGCTGACATAGTTAGAAGCATTTGCATTCAAGTGCATGTGTAAAGAATGTCTCAAGGTTTAAAGTAAATCGGTTCATTTGCACGCTGTACATACACTACATCTCAAAATGTAAAATATTGAAGAAATCTCTGTAATTTGAAAATGACATCACACAAGTGAAAAAAAAATAATTAAAGACACGTTCAGAAACAGCAAGACACTGCTCCATTAGCAACACATTGGAGTCAAAGGGGAAGAAGGCAAAATGCACAAAGTGTGATGCAAACGATAACATCAAACACATCATTAGCATATTAATAATAAATAACACAACACTATCATCACCCACCACGCACGCTTCCCTTTTGGATGAAAACAGGTTCTGAAAAATAAGTCTTGCAGTCATAATGGGAGGTGGCTCTATTGAGAATTTTCAAACTGTGCTGTGATAAAAACAATGAATCCAGCAGAAGTAATGAAAATTCCATAATGCCTTTGTGTGGCATCAAGCATGCAGAAAAATCTGCAGCTGTGCTCACAGCTACACCTTAAAACAAGGTTGTTCCTGGGGCCAAGATGGCTTTGTCTGTGTGCAATCTCATTTACTTGATGAACAGTGAAAGTGATGGATGGTTTCTATGCATCTGAACAAGCCCGCCAACCTAACCTGACACCTACCTTGTTCAACAGAGCGTAGCAAGTTATCATAGTGTTGAGTAGCTTTGCTGTAACTGTTTTCTGCTTGCAAGCGATCATCAGCACCGAAGAGCTCAGAATCCTGACTGTCACGCAGGAAGGCCTGATAGTGCTCCTCCAGGTTCTTCAGGGTCAGTCGATATTCCTCAACTCTCAAAGTCTTAAACTACATAAAAATAGAGAACAGAATGTGTCAGCTAACTAAAATATTCATGAGTATATTTATATGTCTGCATGCGATGAAATAATACATAATATTTACAGTGTTATTTAACATAGTTATTTAAAGTGATGTATGATATATTGGATCAGTTATAAGCCAATATTATTTTATTACTTAATTTTATTTTTCATTACAATCGAAATATATTGCATGATACTGAATACTGAATTATGCATGCTCAAACTGAACTACCATTCGCAAGACTGGGGTCAGTAAGACTTTTTAATGTTTTTGAACATCTTATGCTCAACCAAGGCTGCATTAATTTGATCAAAATACAGGAAAAACTGTAATACTGTGAAATATCATGAAAATTCAAAATAACTATTTTCTATTTGAATATATTTGAAAATGTTATTTATCATTCTGATTCAGATTTTTAGAAGCCATTAGTGTCACATGATCTTTCAAATATCATTGTAATATGCCAGTGCTCAAGGAACATTTCATATTGTTACCATTATATGTTGAAAACAGTTGTGCTGCTTAATATTATTCTTGTTAAATATATGGTTCTACATTTTTAAGTAGATTTTTTTTATAATATTAATAAATGTCTTTCCTTGCTGAAGCAAATAATTTTTACATACTGTACATTATGATATTTTGATTTTAAGTATATATATTTGAAGTATATAATGGCATATAATTTTGTATCAGACATTTATTGTAATAATTTCCATCATTTTATAAATATTGGTGCATATTAGTTGTAGTATTTTGTACAACGACTTTTTTGTGCTGATTTTGTATTAAGTTTCTGAATACCAAAAAGAGGTGCATATGTGCAAGTTACCATGATTAAATTCCAGGAGTTGATAAGCAGGATATCTCGCATGAGATACTGCCAGGACATCAAGCTCTTCATATCTACATGCAGCTTTTGCCAAAGGACCATCAGCCTCTCCAGACTCGCATCTAATCTGAGGTTCAAAGCAGAATTAAAGATAAGGTGGCAAAGCCAAAGGCTGATCAGAAGGATTTGGTTTATCCAGAAAAACCACACATCTCAACTCAAAAGTCAAAGACAGAGATAAAAGGAGTATGTGGAATTTGAATGTGCTGCCAACTAAAGCAAGGGAGGTCAAATGAGACAAGACTTGTGCACTCGTATCAGGCTGTACTGTGTTACCCAGAGCTGATGTCCAGGGCCTCTTTGTTGGTGGGAGGGATGATAAAACAGATAGATGGCACTGTGGCCTCGTTTCCACTGGAGTTTCGCACTTTCCAATTGTACGGTTGGGAGTTGTTCACCAGGACACATTCATCTCCTTTGTGTACTGTGATCTGGGTTAAAAGAATGAAGAATGTTGTTCTGCAGTGATTAATATGGATTACATTTTGTTCTGTGACTAACAGCAAGACAAGTTATTGGGTGAGACTGACTGCTTAGCCTGTGTACTAAAATATTCATGGTTAATTGCAATTTATTATAGAAAACATGCATGTGATTTCCACATACACCATTTTTAAAAAGAGGGACTGTGATAAAGGAAGGCAAATACCAAATGTGGTTCAAAACATAGTTTATGTGTCCTCAATTGTACCCCCAGGATTAATTTGGCTTCCTTTATTGCCAATGTATACAACAAAACAAGCGTGAGAGTGTTTACCTCCATTTGTTTGAAGTCACAGACAGCCTGAATGGGTAATTTGCCTTTGACAGGGTAAGCTGTGTTCCTCGGCTTTAGCTGGATAATGGTCTTGGCTCTCCGGTTGAGACCCTCCAGGTGTGTCTTGAATTCGTTTAGCTGTTCTTTTTCTTCCTGAAGATCAGAGAGATAACTTTGTATATATATTGCAAACATTTCAAATTAAATTAAATTGAACTGAACTAAGAGTTTCAAAGGCTCTCTAATCTAATAACATAATCTGAATGGTCAAATAAGTAATTGCCCAGCACTAAATACATTTTGGTGTTTATTGGTTTGTAAAATCCCAGACATATTAACACCCACCACTGCATCCTGTAGAAGATCCTCTAGCCGTGTGACTGTGATAGAGCGGTCACACACATACTTCTTCTTCATCACGCCATCCATCTTCTTCATCCTCTCTTCAGCCTCTTTAACATCTGAGAAGAACTGTAGAATAGAAAAAATAGTTAGGAGATCAAAATAATTCAGCTGAAGTTGATTTTAACAGGGTTGGAGGTCTGTTTGTCTGTAACCATGGGTTCTGAACTGTCAACAAGAATCTCTACAAGCACAGAGTTTTATTAAAGTATGTACCTGGAAGTAAGCTGTGTTTTCCTTCAGATGAGTCTCAATGCAGCAGCACAGCTGAAGGATCCAGCTCCACTGAGTCTGAAGTGCTGCAGTGAAAGCCTACAGAAGAACAGATTACAAACATTAAAACACAGAATTATCTGCTACAATATACAATGGAGTCAAAAGGTCCTCATTGAAAATCTGGGATTGAAAATATAATTGAAGCCTGGAAATATAAAGTTTCAGGACTTTAAAAAATGTAAAACATAAACTTTGCAAGCTGAAATAGATAAAAATATGGAATATTCTGCCCAAATAAGTAAAACACTTTTTTGTGTTATATTAATCATATAAACATATATATACTATACGTCTATAAGACTCATTTACTCTAGTATTTTGCTTTGGACAAACACAAACAATAAATTATTAATTGTAAACTTTGTACCTCCACAGTTTTCCTGGCAGGATGGCCTTCTTTTAGCAGTTTGTCTCCAGTCATCTGGACATTGTTCACTCTCTTCTCCCTCTGTTCAAGATCTCGCATCAAACCCTACAAGATAGCAAAGGAACATCAACTTTTATTGTCAAATGCAATTAAAATGACATCACAGAGCTATTTTAGTGCAGGTCGAATCATGTCCAGATGTGTTGGTGGTCTTACAGAATAGTTATCTTTCTTGGCAGTCATGTTGGAGTTTCGGTCGCTCCAGTCGTAGTTCACTTCCTCCTCTTCTTTCTCATTCAGCCACATCAGCTCTTTTGTGGCAGCCACAACAAAAGCATGCAGCTGATCTAAACTCCGCAGCCGTGACTTGGAAGCATTCTGAGGTGGAAAATCAATCAAAATTAACCAACAAACAAACTGGCTGATTCTATTTCATAAGGCTTTGCTACGAAGACATTTTAAAATCCATGATTAAAATTCATCAAAAGTGTAAAGTGTATATTAGCTCTAAATTTAAGAACGTACCAGCAGTTTAGCATACTGAAGGTCCAGTTTGCCCAAGTATTCTTGATAGGCTCCCTTACTGACTTGAGTCAACTGATTCTGAGAGGAGAGAAAATGATGTTGTTTTCTGATGCTGGTTTTTTATATGAAAGTCAAGTCAGTACAGCCTTAGACATTCTTAACTTATATGGAGTGTAAGATACTATTTGAACTATTAATACTGTTTAAAAAGCATGCATGGTTTATTGAGAACAGTATTGTTTGTACTTGAGTATCCAGGTTGCTTTATTTAAAGTAAACAGTAAAAAACATATCATATGCAACATAATATATTTTGAATATATAAATATCATCACTCAATGCTACTGTTACTCAGTTCACATGTAATTAAGTAACCCAAACAGAAGAGAGGTGAATTATGCAAATCTTAAAGATACAGTAACCAAAAGTTATACAAAGTGCAGGGAACACAATATCTACTAAGTGAAAAATGTCTCATTTTAAGACCAACTGGATGCAGAAATATGTATTAAAACAATGCACTAAATTACCTCATCAGCCCGCGCACGATCAATCTTGTATTTGAATTCCTCGATGGACTGATGAAGGCCACGATGGCTACCGAGCTGAGACTCCACAGAGGGCAGATCTTCGCCCCACTCTGCCCCATCAATGCGTCTCTGGTTCTCCTCCACCCAAGACAGGAGGTCCTGAATGTACTTGAGAGTGACTTCATCAAGCTCAGGTCTAACACGCTGGGGAGACTGCTGTAATGTTTGCATGTGGGAGATCTGGGTCATGGGCACCTGGGTCATGGGCACCTGTGACACCGTCACACCTGACTTCAGACGTAGATTAAACTCACTGCGCAGGTTAACCAGACGCTCATGGAGACGGTATACCCTGAGAGAACACAGATCAGCAATTACTGATGCTGTTATGAAGATTCTGTGAGATATCATTTATTATAGATATTATTAGATATAGATATTAGTAGTGCTGTCAAACGATTAATCGCATCCAAAATAAAAGTTTTTGTTTTCATAATATATGTGTATATTGTGTACATTTATTATGTATATATAACATATACACAAATAAATGCATGTATATATTTAAGAAAAAAATGTTATGTTTACATATTGGATATATTTATATATAATATAAAATATAAGAATACAAATTTATACATGTTAATATTTTCAAATATATATACTGTATGTGTGTAATCATTTGAAAGCACTAATTATTATTAATTGCTGTTTATGCCGTTTTAATTGCCATTTAATACATACTTTCTTCAAAGCAGCTGTCTTAGATATTGATGATAATATTTATTTTTAGATATTATTAGATATACAGATACTATTATTGTTATTTAAGCATTTTAACTGCCATTTAATACATGTTTTCTGCAAAGCAGCTTGCTTAGATTATTATTGTGAAGCAGTTTTACAGAAAATAATGCCATACAAATCAAGGCAAAAAATAAAAAATAAAACTGGAATAGTTTAACTTTTTCTATTTTTTAAAAAACATTTTCAGGTGACAGGAACAATTACAGTTTTCATAATTTAAAAAAGTTGCAAATGAATGATTAAATTAATAAATAGTAAAGCATTCATATTACAGATTAGTTCTAGTTCTTACTGAATTTCTTATGAAGTAAAATATTTTACTGACCGCCTGTACATCTGTTCTGCCTGTAGATGGCGCCCATCTTTAAGTAATTGCACATCATTGAAAAGATAACGGATCATGTTTTCAGCCTTGTTCAGATCTGTTTCTATCTCAGACGCATGCTGGATAGGCTTTCCTGCACTCAGCAGACGTATGTCCTGCAATAACAGCAAAATATTATTATAGTGCTATTTGCTACAGGTTTTCCTTCTTGAAAGCTACAGGGATTTTAAACAAAGGAATAAAATGGGTTTATATCTCACCGTTTGTAACAGTGTTTCCACCTGGTTGAGCTGTTCCTCACATAAACCTGACTCCATTTGCACCTTACTGACTATTCTCTGCAGACGCTCCAGCCTGTGCATATTACAGACACACAAATACTCTTACACACTGAGCATAATTAACTACAAGCAAAACAGCCATGAAATATTAAGAATGTAATGGCTGGACATAGGCTAAACTAAACTAGACAATATTCAGACTTTACAGGCATTCAACATTTAATACATTTTAAAAAAGTCAGTCAAATCACTCACACCCTCCTCTCACGGAGCAGGTATTCCAGTCCATGGCTGTCATTCATGAAAGCCATGACTAATAATCCTAATAATGCTGAATCCCAGTACAGAGACAGTTTTCCAAGAGCAGAGGCGCACAGAATCAGCTATTGATGTTAAGAAGTGCTTCTGTAACTTATCAGACTCATAAACATTCTGCAGAGCAGCAGCAAGTCTGTCTTGTGACAAACCTTTTTGAAAGCGACGCCCTGTTTGCTTGTGAAAAATGCTATTTAATAACAATATGAAAAGCCATTTTGGCAATTGGAATCTTTAAAGTAAGGCATTTGGAACAGAACACTGAAGGGGAAAGTAAGTCAAATGAAAAATACATATATTTATATAGGTTAAGTTATATATTTACATATAAGTAAAATTTCACGTAAAATATTAATGTTTAAGATCTGATAATTATCAATTAGTATGGCTGAAGTTTCTTTTTAGGGCAAATCACTTCACTTTGCAGATCTTTATTTTTTTTTTCAACGTAACTTAAATTAGGTTTTGTCCCAAACATTGTTAAAATCTGAGCACTACAGCATCATAGATTTTACTTCATTAGTTCAATACTTTTTGACCCATGGTTATATCATTATTATTGCCAAATGCCCCTGTAAATAGTTCAGATTATTCAAAGGAGTCATACAAGCAAACAAAGAATGTGTAAGAAATTGAACATATTCTTTCACCTTTCAAACTCTGAGCGCAACAGTTTCTCTCGTTCCAGAATGGCCACATGCAGGCGGCCCCACTCCTTCTCCACATCGAAAGGGTGGTAGCTGGGGGGGACCTTGATCTGACCCGCCTGCACAGCACCCTGGTGGCAAACAAACCCCAAACATAAAGTCAAATCTTAGTAAAAAACTGTACTACATGCTTGTTTAAAAGGCAATTCCTAATTAATTTAATTTACCTCTAAAGACTTGTAAATGAGCTTGGAGCGATTTTTGTCAGTCTCTTTGGCTGGTAGTTCAGTCTCCTTGAACTTCAAAAACTGACGCCAGAGAACCTACAACAAAATAAAAAGAGGAGAAATGGTCATATCACAATCTTTTTTCTATTGTTTTGAATGTTTTTCTATAGTACTTCAAACATATGTATTTGTAGACTCAAAATAATGACAAAGCTATTTTGTACATTTCATAACACTTCTAGCTGGTAAATAATAAAAGTCAATTACTGTACCAAATCATAATTACACATGTAAATTATGCACATGCATGATCATAAACCCATGGAACATGAGACTAACCTCAATTTCCTCATAGCTGGAGGGGAACTTGCGTTCCTCAAACACGATAATGTGATGTCTGATCCACTGGAGTAACATAGTCACCAGCTCGTAATATTCCTGCCAGCGCAACTCCAATTCCTGTGCACGTTGATAAATAATTAATTTCACTGAATGGCCCATGATACTTGTATAGCTTCTTATACTTTCAAAACACTCACACTGGCCTTGACTCCATCACGAACATCAGGAACTCTTGGCATAACATCATACAAAGAGGACACGTATGTGATGATGGACTTCTCGTCTGGGTGTGGCACATCCACATCTGCAGAAAAGGAAAACAAACTACCATCAGTGTGTACACTATCGTACAAAGATTTGCTTACCACGGCTGCAATTATGTGATTAAATACAGATTTAAGCAATAATATTGTTAATACTGTTAGATAATTATTAGAAGCTACTCTTACACGAGCATATGAAATACTTTACAAATCCATTAATCCTCTAGGATCAACGAAAGTCAAGAATGAAAAAAAAAAATCCTTGAAGGAGAATCCAGAGGGATGTTCTCCCTCAGTTTACCTTCAGGATCCAGTAGGCGTGTGACGCCCAGGTCTCTTTCTGCTACGCTGAAGGCCTGCTCCAGATTCTCCAGGTTGGTCTGTTTGTACACCTTATTCATTTCAATCAAATTCGGTCTACAACAAAAGACAGGAGACACAGAATGCAGTTAGAGGTGGACACTGAGAGAAATATCCCCCTAGAAAGGAAACAAAAGAAAATATAAAGACTGCACATACTTTATTTCAGTGCATTGACAACATAATACATCATGCATCACATCATAAACTGCCTATTTATTAAAAAATTTAACAGAGAGGTTGCTCATTTGGTTAATTATTTTGTATTTTATGGTCTGCTATGTTTAAAGGAATAATTTTTCTGTTAGCAAACAAAAATCCTATTGGTATGAACTGTGAAATTTCCCCAAGATCTCATTTGAATGCATGCATGCAGATCTTATATTTAACTGCACACTGCTTGGCCAAACCTGCAGGCTATGTAAACATCTGTGGCAGTATCTGGGCAGGTGAAGGCAAGATTGATAGCTCTTCACAGTATTTGAAAAAAAGCCAATCTTATGTGACTAAGTACTCACTCAACAGCAATCATTGCAAGGCGCCAAAAACAATTACAGTAAAATACTACGTGCACACACAAGCAGCCTTTTAACTACATGAAAACCTGAGCATGTCCAACAAAACTACATTTTATAGCAAAAAACAACCCCAAATTACTAAATCAGTTGACTAAATTGTCAATGAAATTCCAAAAGCTACAATGACAAAGGCAGCACTGCTTTGCTTGGTTTTTTCCAAAATATTTTTAATGAAAAATACAAAGCATTCATACGACTCGTTGTCTGTCTGTGTGAGCAGGTAGCACAGCTGGCCCCAGGGAAGATCGGCATCTGAGACGAACACCTTTCTGTAAGAAAACCCATCTCTGCTTAGGGTGGAGAGCTTTTGCTCCATGCCATGTTCAAGATCTCCGCTCTGGGATCCACCACTTGAGCAGGCACCAGGGCTGATGGACCCCTGGCTCGAATCGAACGAAGCCTCTGATGGTACATCTTCACACAGCATGACCACCCGGTCCTCCAGGTCACTGACGGATCCGTGGCTGGACGAGGTGCTGCGATTCTTCCTGGAGCGCAACTTCCTCTTGAGACTGAACATTTCGTTGGATTGAATGAATCAAAATCCTATTCTTTGA
Organism: Cyprinus carpio; assembly: GCF_018340385.1. Lineage (NCBI taxonomy): Eukaryota > Metazoa > Chordata > Actinopteri > Cypriniformes > Cyprinidae > Cyprinus > Cyprinus carpio. Next base: position 19,580,538 of record NC_056615.1, read on the forward strand.
AAAGTGTGCATTCACACAGGGTGCAGATGGGTTTTCTCGTCCAATGAGAAGCAAGCTCCAGCCAACGGTTAGCAGTCTCAGTCCTCAGAGAAACCATACTCCATCTTATATCACGCATCAAGCTTTGAGAGCTTCACCTTTACTGCTGCTGTCGCAATGGAGTTCATATATTAATCTGTTCATCGAGTGGCAAGCGAGAGGGAAGACGAACAGCTTCTTATTTGCTCAAATCTCAAGAGTCATCTGCGTCTGATAGCGTAGGGTGAACCTGAGCTATGCAGCTGCATGCTGAATAATAAAAACACACCCTCTGGCGATCCTTTCAGATTGAACACGCCCTCAATACTGGATTCTGGTTTCAAACTGTTTTCATAAGTGCCAATTCGAGCATACTTGAACTTAATCCGGCAAAATTTGATGTAAACCAAAGTGAATTTGTTGTGCTCTAGAGGTATTTGTTTGAAGTCTATAATGGGTCAGTTTTTCTAGTTTCTTGAGTCCCATGTGTGAGAGCAAACTGAACTCTTGAAGGTTAAAACAGGTCAGCCTACCTTTAAGTATGGCATGACCAATCTTGTTTCCTGTCAAACATCACCTGCTAAAAGCCAGGATTTAGTACATAAATTATAGACCTGACAAGGGACAGAAGGGGTCTGTGATTGACATGGCAAATACAGCCAGCAAGTCTGGAGATGAACTTAATAAACAGCCTGGAGGGAATATAAGGGAATGTCAGCTATTTCTCACTTCTCAGGCGCCAAGATTACTTAATAAACTATTTTTTGAAAAATTTCTCTTCAAGAATCTGACTCTTTTACATGAGCACCATTGATTCATGGGTTCAGAGAATGTGTTCTAACAGCTAAGTCACAGTTTCCCTTTTTTAAAAGACGTTTTTACCTGTGTTTATGGATGATGGCATTGAAGAGCTTGCCATCTCTCCAGCTGGTGGTGAAGTTATCACACCGCAGCCCATGGTAGCCCTCCACCATCCGCTGAGACCACAACAACAGCTTCTCCTTGGCGGTCATATCATCTGACTGGCCGTTCACCTGGATATCGGAGATCTGATGGAGCCAAGAAATGGTCAGAAAAGAAGAATTAGAGTCTGAGCTAGCATTTATTAAAATGTATCCTAGTTATTGCATAATAAGCACAGTTTAACCATGGTGACTGCAGTAAAACTATAGATAGACCATATAGAAATGGCAAGGTACCAAGAAGACAAGAATACAAATTCTGTATTATTTTATAAAGAAATAATATACTAAACATATTTAGAAATGATCATTTCAACTGTCATAGTAAAACAAAAAATGAAGTAGAATCAATGTAAATATGGTTTCAATATGGTTTGTAGCTGAAATATATTAAGAAACTACTGTAAATATGATCTAATCGTAAATTAAAGTTCTGTAAAATATGTAAAAAAAAAAAAAGAAAGATAAGTAAAATCAATGCGAATGTGGTTTTAATAAAATTATGTATTTGAAAAAAATTCTAAACGTATACAGAAACTATAAAAACAACTTTCATAGTAAAATAATGTACAATGTGAAAAAATACTACAGTTACTACAGTTGTTCCTGTGTTAAAACAATGGAAATATTAATATTGTGATATAAGGAGTGCACTCCTTTTGCTAAATCTCTGTTTAATAGTTTAAAATGTGAACTTGTTGCTTTTCCAATAATGAAACACTATACACTATGATGCTCAGGGAAAATTATATAGCATTTCACAATTTGAATTTGATTAAAAAACAGTATACCTAAAATACCCTCACTGTTGCCAAGATACTACGGACAAACATTGTGGTTAGCAGTGATCATAAGATTCGTTTATAATAAAAGGCTTGTTCAAATTTTAGTCTGTGATTTTGCATGCGCTTGTTCCTCTGGTGACTCATCGTCAGGATTCCCCTTTGGGTAATAACTGCTTAACGGCTAAATCAAGTTTCCTCCCATTATAAGAGTTTTGTAGGGAAGTCTGCTCGGTCTAAACCTCTGAATCCTGACATTAAGGATGTACACAGGGACTGGAAACACATCCTCCACCCTCGCAGCATAGCTTTACGAGTCCCAAGAGGGCCATTTAAGGTTCTTTTCAATGCAGAATTCCTTTCAATGCCTTTCATTTAAAAAATATTTTTAGTAGTGACTATAAGCCCAACACTTCAAACTTCTTAAGAAAGTTATTGTAAGAATAAAGATTTTTAAAAATTATTTAATAGGAAATACAAATTTGGCAAAATCACATCTGGTGCAAAACTTAACAGCTGCATAATTATGCATAAGAGTGCATAATTTAAGCTAATTCTGCAATGCTATGAACAATTCTGGTATATTTTTATTGTATTATAATTTTTACTCCACAGGAATTTATAACAATTTGTTTGATTCTAAGTTGATTTAATACGCCTAACCAGAAAAATAACTATACTATCTTGAAAATATCAAAAATGTGATCTTGTCAAGTTGCCATAATGTTCTGGACAGCACAGCACGTTTTTGACTAATGACTAATTCACTAATTCTTTTTTCCCACAACCAAAAACAGCATGACTGGTCTCACGAGTCACCAAACCAACATGCCAGTGTGCCTGCTTCCACTTCCTTTAGGGAAGATGTGAGTCACCAACCAAAATGAACACCATTCCAACCCATAATCCCCCACAGGCCTACTCTGACATCAAAGACGCACATTTTGGTTTTTATTTCCCAGAAAAAAGTGCATATATTGTGCAGCAATCCAAAGACAATAGAGTGCATTGGCATAGAAAACCACCCGTCTCTAATAGGCACAAAACAGTTGTTTTGTCTGACATTTCAGTTCACGCAAAAATAAATTAGCATGAGGTCATGCGTGAAAGTACAACAAATACTTGTTCTGATCTGAGGGTGTTGTGTTTTGTGGGTGGGCTGAGATTTATATTTGGCACAATGATGAAAAGCGATATCTATATCACTGTTGCCAGATGATACATTAAACCTTGTCACAAGTCTGCACAGATGTCTGTGTTGTTACAGCAATAGTAACAGCAAGTTGAGAGACTAAAACATGTAGAAACAAAAATCTGTGAAGCAAAACCAAAGAGAACATATAAAAAAACTAATTAAAATGTGTCTGCTCTGAGCAAGAAGAGCACAACCAGTGCTACACCAGACCTGGAAGTGAAGGATGATGGTCCATATTAGCCCGAGGGTCAGTTTTGGATTTCCATCCGCAATGTCATCATTTCTGATGTTTACCAGTTTCACCTGTCAAACAATGAGATCCCTGTTAACCAGTGAAATCTTATAAGGCCAGGGTTTTCAATCACGAGTCTATAGACCCCTGTGGGTCTGTAAAGGTACTGCAGGAAGAAATATAAAACAAACAAAAAATTACAATTCTAATGATCAGTAACACAATAGTGTGAGCTAATATTTTTGATGAAATGTTATCATAAATTCCGACCAAGAAAAATTAGCTTTTTATATTTTATTAACAATTTTTTAATTTAGTATATTTAGATTTTTTTTTATTATATCCCTGATTATTAATAGCAAATCCAAGGGTGGAAAAAAGAAGAAAAAAAATATGGTGTTCAGTTCACTGTACCTGTCTATGTTTGAGGAAGTCCAGTGCGATCTGTACATTCTGTAGTTTGTGAAAGCGCATGCGACCCTTCTCTCTGGGCTGAAAAAAAAATAAATAAAAAGAGATTAACAAAGAGAAAGATCTCAAAAAATTCAATACGGTTATGAAAAGGCAGAGATTATAGATGTACTGAATGATAAAAATTGCATTAACTAAACATACAAAACAACGACTAAAGTAGGAATGCCACTTTAAATTTGGGGAAAAAAATATATATTACAATATCATTCTACAAAAAAAAGTACCTAAAGTAAACCTTAACTAAGCAAATTCACTTTTTCTTTGTAATATTTTCCACATTTCATGGAAGAAATAATACATTATATTTAAAAAAAAAAATGCAGAAACTATACCCTAAATATTATAACCTTATTAATTTGAAACCCAAGGACCAGAGATCTTCCAACTTCATTAGCTATAATCTATTACCTGAACATACACCAAATACACCACTATGGCAAGATATGGACAAAATGCACCAGTATACAATAAGAACATGCAATGACATTGTCAATCAGTCATCACAATAAATAGCCAATCAAAAGCTAAGCTGTCCCATGAGCCAGGCTCTTATTGGCTTGCAGTGCATGATGTCGCTTAGGTTCTCAATGGATCCCATGTCTGCAAACATGAGAAGACATGAATCAATGCAAAACTAAAACAAATATTTAATTCTAAACTAACATACATTATGCCAAATTCCTGAAAGCCTGTAATTAATGGTTCCCTGACAGTGAATGCATTGCATTCCAGAACATTCCATCACAAAAAAAAAAAAAAGATGCAAACATTTAAATAACCACCCTGATTTTTTTATGCAAATGGCAGTATAATCTATTTCAAATTTTTTAATCGAATATTTTTGTGAACATGGGGGGAGGACGGCACCATGGATAAGCGACAGGACAAAGGAAGTGACATCATGCACAACACATTTCCCCTGGCAGTGACACATGCCACACCCCTTTCTGGGGAGGCGAGCCGGAAATTTTCAGCCCCAACTCACCAACCGCGAATTCCTGACAACGTCTCGCTCCCTCGGCTACCACAGCAAGAGCATCACAAGAGAAGAGGCAAAGGCAAAGGGGTCAAGGTCAGGGCAGAGGTGAGCAAACAGGAAGTTGAAAAAGGAATGGTCAAGGGGGGTCAAACCGGTGCAGAGTTGAAACTGAGGCAGAAAATGTCAGATTGTTAATGTGTTAAAGGAGTGAGACGCAATGCAAAAGAGACAGTCACAGTAGAAGTGCTCATAAGGACGGGACGATGTGAGGAGACATTCGTTCCTACCGTTACATTTCTGTATGTGTGGTTACGTCCACTGCTCATACAGAGCCGAATGCCACATGTCAACCACTGACGCATGCAAAACAAATCTGAGGGACACGACTTTGAGGGTGTTAAACTGTAGAACTATCAGTGCAGATTGCAAGGGGAACTTTACTCAAACGTAAACTACAAGGTCTATAAAGCAAAAGAGGACACAGGAAGAGGAGGGGCTTATGTTAAGGGAGCAGATCAAGGTAGTGAGACTTAGCCTTGCAAAAGCAGAATTTCATATTGATGTTTGGAAGTAGGTTTAGAATAGGGTTGTGGATGGAAAATCTGATCCCATATTAGCATGAACTTACCAGTGTCTCTCCAGACAGCACCTCCAACAGCGAGATGAGGTTGTGTCCATCTCTGAGATCCTCGTACAGGTCTGTGATGTGTCGCTGGGCCTGAATCAAACAGGAAATCATCATTAAAAAAAGTGGAAGACTATATGTTCAAGACAATATATGCTATTTAATACCACAGTTCTCCACATGAATTAGTTATAATGGGTTTATTGTGACATCAAGCGGGCAAATATTTTTACATAATGATCACAAAAGTTGTCAAAGGCAACCACTAGTTTAATGTCGTTTGCAAAACATGACAATTTTAAATAATTTTACTATACATTGAGGTGAATAAATAATCCACTATTATTCATAAGTTTGGGGTTTGAAAAAATAAATTATATTTATAATGGTACAAAATATTTCTATTTCAAATGAAAGCTGTTTTTTTGAACTTTATATTCATCCAATAATCCTGAAAAAAAAATGCATCACAGTTTCCATGAAAACATTGTTTTTAACATTAATAATAATGAGAAATGTTTCACTGAAGACTGGAGCAATGGCTGCCAAATAAGATATGCTATCATAAGAATAAATCACATTTTAAAATATATGAAAATAGAAAACAGTTGTTTTTAATTGTAATAATATTTCACAATATTAGGTTTTTTTTATTGTATCTTTGATCAATTAAATGCAGCCTTTAATTGCAAACATTAAACTTTTGCATGGTAGTGTACTTTAAATATTTTTTATGTCCACATTTAATTTACCTAAGGCTTTTTTTTTGGGGGGGGGGGTCCATCTGACTTTTTTTTTTTAGTTCTTAGTTTGTTGTGGATCTATTTTCAGATATTTACAGGTTTTAGTGACTAAAGAGATTCCCTACTGACAAAAAAGAAGGGTTCTGAAACCCTGAAAATATGTTTTGTAAGCATTAAAACTACAAACAGAACACACAAATCACAAATATTATGATGCTGTGGAAAATACAGTCATTTGAAGTGACTTTTCTCACAAAAAACTGTTCACACTGAGAGCTTTCCATATTCGGCTCAGTTTGCAATGCGGGAACTAACATCATAAATCACCTTGGGATTTTAATAATTACAAAAATGTCTCACGAAAGTGAAGTTCGTTGATTTGTGGGCCACTGTATGATACTACATTTACTGTTGATAAAGGAAATTATCTGGAGGCTGAAGCAGTAAGCACAGAAAGTACTAAAGGAGACAGAAAACACAAGTGTTAACATCTCCAGTGTTAAAAAACTGCATTTCATGCAAGGAAGGCAGGGAAGCTTGTATGTTAGCTCTAGGTGCAGATGTAGGAAGATACGGTGCATGTGAAACCCATGCAGGTAATAACAGAAGTCACTCTGCAAAGGTGTGATCACAGACACCACCTACCTCTGCCTTCCAGTGCTGACAGAGAAAGATGGAGGAAAGAATGGAACATGGAGAGATAAAAGAGAGAAAGGTTGGAACAGATGGGAAATACAATGAGAACTGTATGACAGAAAGACAGCGAGAGACACACAGCAAGATATAACAGTGAAATGAACACAGATGACACATACAGTGTTTGCATGATGGCGTGATATATATATAGTTTAAATATTTCATTCATTGCATCAAATATTTGAATAGACCTTTACATGTATAAACAAGTCTGCTGATGACAACCTGTCAGAAATATATTTGTTTAGTTTTAATATTCAAATATGAAGCAACAAATTATATTTGGAAGAGCACAGCACATATGTGGCATAACATCATTATTAAATTGTCTTTTGTATTTAATTCAAAGCTATTATTAAGTCTAAAATAGCAATGGAACATCACTAATAACATCTGCTGAAACCATCATTTTGGCAACTCACTCTTAATAAATCTTTTTTAATCTTAAACCTGCTGTTCTCTATGCCTAGTTTAAAATGAGAGACAGTAAGGCTTTGCTGGCGTCCAGGTTTCCATCCCAAACGGCTGCATCCAGATGAGAAGGATTTCCTTGCAGCAAACGAACAACCCACAGCAAAGCCTCTGAGTCACCGGATCTGAACTGCAGACCACTGAATAAACCCTATGCCTCCATGAAGGAAGGAAAATCAGTCTAATCCAAAAACTATTACAAATGTAGTGCTTAAACTTATCACAAAAAATATGGAATAATTATTTGAATTTAATGAAATAAATAAATTATTCTCAATTTAATTTATTAATAATAATTATTAAAAAAATTTCAAACAGCCTAAAAATGTAAGAAGTATAATTTTAGAGATCGTCTAGATACTACTTAGTTAAACTGGAAATTTATTTTAAAGACAACTCGCTTTCCACTGATGCAAAAGAGAGATAATTTCTACACATATCTTTGCAAGGTTAGATATTCTTGAATAATTTTTCTTTTCATTTTGCTTTCAGTTCGATAAGATAAAAACAAATATTTATTTTATATATAGTTTATATATAAATGTTTGTGCAGTGTGAACAAAAAGTAATTAACAATCAGAGTCTTTACATGAATATGAGGTTATAAATGTGAGTATATAATAATTATTTATAATATTTATACAATTATTTACAATAATAAATAAAATACCATTTGAAATTGTTTAGATGGAGTTTAGCATATCACAAAAAAAAAACAATTACACAGTAGAGTAAACTGCTGCATCACTTTTGTTGCTTTTTCACTTTATTCTAGTACTTGTTTTTCATTTTCAGATTTTTTTTGCATCTTTATATTGCAGATTTTGGGATGGATTTTTGGAACACATTTTGAATCGTTAAAGGGGCCGCCTGTGGGCCAGACTGCTGGATGGAATCCAAGCGGCACCAAGAAAACGATCTGTTTCTTTGGGGATATAAAGTAAAAACAGATGTTGATGACTCATCCTCACATACTCATAAATAAATAAACAGCACCTTTCAGCAGTGCAGTGTGATGGGTGTGTACAGGACGATTATTCCGCTATCATGATCTCCACAGCAGTAGCAGTTACACACACTCACCATATGTTTTCACATACGGGTTAGACAAGCAAACACTGTACTATACATCCCATTCTGTCTCTCACACACATCTATCATTTTCACTATTGCTCTTCAAGCATCAATACACTGTTTTTTTCCATGTAATGACAGACAAATAACTATGTTCTCTGTGCAGTTTTAGTATGTGTTAAGAGTTTCCAATCAAGCAGGAGTAGTTATTGCACCAGTCATCTTCAAAACAAGCCCTTGAGATAATGGCTTGACAAAGTGGCCATTGGATAAGGGCAAAACTGAGATACTTGACTCTCTGTGACCGTGTGGTTACAAGCACCTAGAACAATTTCTGTATGGATGGTAATACCTTCATCAGATGCTTGTTCACCCATTTTGTGAAGGTCTTTTTCTGTACTCGATCCCGTTCATCTGTAAAACACAAAAAGATTTTGTTAAATCTGAGAGACACATTAGAAACCAGGGAACATTATACAACATACTAATGGAAACTTCTAAACTGAAGTATAGTTATCTTCTTAGATAATAGTGCTCTGTGTGTTTTTTATAGTGCCCTTTATGTGGTTCCACATGGTGATGATTTTAGAGAAGCAAAAGCTTAGAGAAATTAGCATAGGTTTTGCATCATATTTCTTTGTGATCATTGTATATTTGCATGTAATTTATTAAAGAAATACTTTTATGCTTTTATTCAACAATGATGCTTTAAATAGACTTTTACATTGTTCAAAAGACCATGACAAAAATCTGACATTTTCAACTGCTTTCAACATTGATAAAAATAAGAAATGTTTATTGAGCAGCAAATCAGAATATTGGAATGATTTCTGAAGGATCATGTCACACTGAAAACTGAAGTAATGATGCTGAAAATTCAGCTTTGCATCACAGGAATGAATTACATTAATATAAGAAGCAGTTCTTTTAAATTCCAATAATATTTTACATTTGAATGCAGCCTTGATGAGTATGAGACTTTCAAAAGCATTAAAAAAATTTACAGACCCCAATCTTTAAACAATAAAGACATTTAAAACATTTAGACATTTAAAGTTTTCTCAATGGTATTCATAACTCAAAATTGTGCACAGTTATTGGGTGGCCCCATACATGTTATGAACATGCTGTGCATATCTTACAGATACCACAGTGTATACTAGCAGTCTGTATCTGCTCATCTGAGCACTCAGAAAACATTCCACTGGTGAAAGTCAACTGACTGGTTGATTTTGGCTCTTTTGAACTGACTTAATTTGAAAGTTTTTCAGTTCTTAGTTTGTGCATCTATTTTCTTTACTTGAGGTCAGATATTTGCAGGTCTTAGTGACTAAACCAGAGATTCCCTACTGACAAAAAAAAGAAAGATGATCTTGAATCAAGATGCGTCTAAAAAAAACACCATGACTGACTCTTTTACTGGCACTGTTGCATTTACTCCTCACTTTGTTTAGAATCTCGAATTACCATCATCAAAGTCATCAAACATTTATGTGGAAACTTGCTTAAAGGCGTGCTGAAGGAGTAAAATGTTCCAGAAGTACCACCACCTGAATTTAGTGGGTTTCACAATGAACTTGTAAAATGCTTCATGACTAATATAAGAGAGTGATTCAAAAAATTCAGTACAAATGCCTCTTTCAGGTCCATTTTTGACTTTATGATAATGGCACACTTGAGCTAGCATGAAAGAGAATTCAAGAAAACTCAAGTGGAGCTGTAGTTAAAGGAAACTTGGAGAAGAAGCACATCAGCTCCCTATCATAAGATCAACCACTAAGGCTGATGATATTTCTGATGACCAACAAGCATGACTTAAATTTAAAATAAAAAAATAAAAAAATCTCAAACTTGTGATAAGGCCTCCAAAGTTCTGATTTCATCACAATTTCATCAAAACATAGAGATAAGATAATGCAGGACAACCATCTGTAACAAAACAACTGCAGGGAACTGGATGCATGTTGTTGTTCTGTCATTTGGTTGCCATGGCAGCCACGTCAATTGGCATCACCACATCACTTCCTGTTTCTAAAACCTTTTGCTGTCACGAAAACCAATTCCTGTGACTCATTGTATGAAGTCCTTTATGAAACAATGAACATTTATCTAGTTAGCTAAAAACTGAGTAATCTTATAATGCTGTTTTACATAATAAACTGCATAAAACACACTTGATATCATTTTGATAACACAAAAAAATTAAGATGCATGTGGAGACATGAAACGACAGAAACAAAGATGCTGCATTTTACTGAGAATCTGTAGGTCTCTTAAAGTCTAAGTACTGATTTCCTTCAGTTAGCTGATCTCAGAACAGCTCTAAGACAAGTGTGACCACCTGAACAGTTGAACAGGTAAAAGGCTGGATAAAAGGGGACTAAAAATCCCAAGCAAAACATCAACAGAGCCTCATAATGAAAAGGTAAAGCCTATTAGTATATCTTAGGCCACCGTAAAAGCTTAGTTAATGTCCCATGCCACAGAACCAAAGGTTTTCAAGGTCTGACAAGGAGAAACACAAGATCTGAGAGAAGATGCATTCCTCTGCACAGCAGCTTTGACACTCGTAAAACTGAAAGCGTAGCTTGAGGGAATGGAGTTTTAGTGTATGGAGTAATATGTCAGTGTAAATTATAGCTTAAAATAAATCTAGAACATTTACAATGTTTCAGCTGAGCTGTATTCAAACTATGACCTTTATGACTATTTTCCAACATGCCATGCATGTGCACACAGGACCACAACCCAGATTTGGGATCTGCCTTTGCAATGGCCCCTCCCTTTGGAGCCCAAAAACTTCATTTTGACAGCTTATACTTCTTATTACTGGTTGGAAAGATTTTCCAAGTACATTTCACCTGTCCAGAGAGGACCAATTATGATGCAGAATGATAACCTGACTGCATAGTTGATTGCATAACAAAAGAAGCCTTAAATATGTGTCAAAATAAAGCAACATCAATAAATATAATAATCTAGCCAAAAATGACCAATAAGAATGCAAATTTAACAACTGTAACCATACTGCCGAACTTATCAAGCAAATATTGTATGAAGATTAAACAGGATATCAAAAATAAATTCAGTGTTTAATAGCTAGTTTTAAGTATTCAAACTGAGAATTTCCGCTGTACCTTTTCTTTCATCCATGGCCCTCAGCATCCCCTGGTAATGTTGACTTTCATCTGTGAAGACCACATCACTGCCGACACTGTCGGTGGAGTACGTTCTATAACCTTTATATACAGCCATTCCTGTACTTCTGTTCTTGCTGCAAAACCACACTTTCCACCGATCTGTTTAAACCACCTGAACTGTTTCTTTTCACCCGTCTGGTGTTTCAGAAAGCAAAAGAGAAGATCCATGCGGGCGAGTGGGTGTGTTCCAAGCCAGCTCTTTTCGCCCTCCCTTTTCTGACTTTTCTTCCCCTCCAGTTCTCTTCCCCTCTCTACCTCTTCCTTCTTTTTTCACACTTCTTGCTAAATACTTGTCTTTAGGCTATAAATTCGAAGGAAGCTCTCGTTTTAGAGGGGTGCGTCTCTAACTTTGTGGTTGAAAAGTGTGAAAACACACTAAATAAAACATGTGGCATGTAGACAGCGTATGTGAACAATGAAAAAGTCAGCACCAAATGAAAATCTCATAATTTATTGTTCTTTATAAATAATATTGGTATTACTTCTGTTCAGAAGCATAAAAGCAACACATTTCTTGCATACTTTGAAAATGGTTAACAGTTTCCGCAACTCTCATCTGCAAATACCCTATAATGAAGGAAGCAGCTGCCCTAGGAATGTAACCACCGAAAATAAGTCTGAACACGGCACAAACCACCAACACGTGTCGTCTGTCCACACTGAAAGCGAAATGTCACCACAAAGTGACAAAACTTCAGCCAATCAGAAAATATTTGAGGTTAAATATAATGAATTTTGGACCAATCACATTGCATTATGGGCGGAGATACTCCAAGTGACAGATCAGGAATATAACCCTACCAACTTTTTGACTTGGTCATGGTTGTGGCTGGTTAGGACAAAAACTTGACATGGAATGAGCAAGCTGTTTTTCTGTACAAGCTAATTCGGTAGCATGCAACGGAAGTGAATCACTATCTAAAGCACCAGGGAAATAATCAAAACGAGGGTCTGTTTCCATCTGGTTTTGGGGTGGGAGGAGGGGTTTGGTGTTCCACCAACCGGGAAATCCCACTCATGAGGGAAAATGTGACTAATTTCAGGAGTCACACAGAAAGGCTCTTGTAGTCTCAAGTAGGAGGTTCGGATTTTCAGTGTCAGGAGTCGCTGCTGTTCTTTGATTGATGTAGATAGACACAACAAAGACACTATTTCATGAAGTCCTGCCAAAGTCACCCTAGACAGACGAAAATGCGGCTGAGCACAAGAGAACCCCTGTGCATGTGCGGTTGAAGTAAATGCATCCCCTAAAGGCAGCATTTGAAACGAGCGTGCAAGAATACAAACAGATGATGCAGAGATTCAAAGAGTCTCTGTGTCTTTTGCCCCGGACAACAGACCCTTTTTATCAGTGGCACAAAATGACAAGCTTGAATATGTGAATAGCTAGTCTATTTGAAGTGTGTGCATGTGAATACTGTAATTGGGGACCACTGGAAGGAATTAGAGGAGTCATATTCCTGAGTGCACAGGTATGACTGGAGCTCCCTAACCTGTAACCTCAGAGACAATCCATCTCTCTCTATCTTGGAAAGCATGGCAGGCAGATCACAGGTAGGAATGGAGGATTCTTTGCATTGCAACTCAGGGCTGTGGCCTGTTTGGGCTTGAGCTGGAAGACCTGCAGCTGTCACACATCTGCCTTGGAGCAATGCTGATCGGAGACAGCGCTATCAAGAGCCACTAGCAGTGTTTTTTTTTTCTGTTTACAGCTACGCAATGAAAATCAGATGAGATAAAATACGAATGCAGTGACTATAAATCACAGAACTGCACATAGAAACAAACAATGAGATCAGAGTCAGACCTTAAAGACATTTTTTAATGAATCAATCACAAACTTCCAAGTTATTTGTCTGAATTAGTCTGATGAATAAACCTCAAATCGCCAGTATTTTTCTTTGTGTTCCACTTGCAATAAACCAAAAAATATTACTATATAAATTTGCACTTTTTAATTTGGTAATCAATCAATCTTTGATATAAAAAACTGAATTCTGGAATAAAAAATTTGCCTTGATACATAGATATCTATTAAGCATTCATGAAACCTTTGTACATATACAGTAATACAATCTATTTGTGTACCATAACTATCTATTAGTTCAACCAATAATTACTCCAAAAGGGATTATTTAAGATGTGAATAACGTTAAAGAAAAATCTAAATACCTCGAAGATGCTCAACAAAGCTTTTTAGTCGAACTTTAGTCAAACATTTCAAACTTGGCTAACTTTTAGTCAAAAGATTAAATTTTAAAAAAAGTATTGTAGAGCCATTTGAAAGGAATTTGTCCACAGGTTAATTCCTTAGTCCTTATGTAAGTCAGATAATATCTTTGAAGAGTAAGAAAATAAGAACATGTATGTACAGGTATCAAATGTGTTTGACTTCAGGCATCACAAGTTAAGCACTATTTAAGAGCACCATAACAAAAGAAACAGACCAGATAAACCTTTAATCCTTCATACAAACACACCAATCACACAAGGCAAATCCTTCAGCTTATGTGTGTGAGCTGAAGATATAAAGAGGAAAAGGGCAAAGAGTGCGAAAATTCGACGGTTTTACAAATGGTGCCAGATTCTGCAGACATTGGAATTTGACTTTCTCTGAAGTATCCTTAGGGCAGACAGGACGATGATTACTTAAGCTATTCATTCATTTTTTATCATAACAATATCCCTGAGTAAATACAACTCTAATAAATGGAAAAAAAAATTACACTTGGTAATATAGTTTAACTAAAATGTGGTAATGTACTTGAATATTTGATCACAAAATTAATTTTATTGTGTGCAATCAATCAATCAATATATACATAATATACAATATAATACATATCCTGTTTTACTTTGCACAGCCATTCATATTTCAAATAGGATTCATTTGTTAGTTCTTAAATAGTTTTTGTGCATCTGAAAATGCATGCAGATGTGATGGGGCAGAGGTAGCTCTGAAATCTTCCGTAGCCCCAAATTGTCAATCACACATTCCTGCACTGCATGCACCTACTATGAACATACACTCAGGCAGTAAGTCATCCTACATCAGGCACATAACGCCGCTGCTCCTTACAATAGCTCATAAGACAGATTCACACCAACGACCACTCCTCAAACAGCCTGTCAGACTTGTGAGAACATGTAGTTCATTCTTAAACAAGACCGAAACACTTGCAAAAGATGTTCTTTCTGCCTTGCCTCACATTCACTCAAGCCTTCACACATACAGGAAAGGCCATGATTTATGAAATAGAAATAGAGCATGGAAAACTACAAAACTATATTTAGGTGTTAGATGGAAACAGAATACTTTTCTAAAATTATTTTTCAAAAAAAATATTATTGGACAGACTTTATAAAGTGAGGTGGAAAAATAATAAAATTGAGAGCAAAATAGCATTGCTTTGGTTGCTGGAACAGCATGAAAAGAAATGCTTTAAGAAATAGATTTGTAAAGCTTAACTAAATGTCTCCCTCTTGTGGTCACCATTCCAGTTGGATAGAGCAAAGAGAATCAAACTACTTTATCACTTAATTAAGGACAAGGACCATCATTAATAAATCATTTCTGCACATATGTCTTTGTACGCTGATGTTCCTCACAGCTGGCAGCCATTACTAAACGTTTTCAGGCAGTCACTTAGTTTCTGTGGAAAATGAAAGCTGACTGGTTACTGAGGCAACAGACCCAAACATACAGAAGCTGTGAGTTAAGAAAAACCCGCCAATATTTTTAGAGTCATTGCGGTTTTGGTCCATTGAGGCGCAACTTTTCCAAAGGGAGGAGATGCTGAGATGCAGTTTTTCTCTAACAATACGAACATGTGTTTATAGTTAGTGAAACAGCTCTATATATGTGTGTGCACTAAACATGGCCTACACAAGTTGTAAACTGTATTTTATCACTTTTAATGATTCTAATTATAGAGAAAGAGAGAGAGAGAGAGAGAGAGAGAGACTCTCTCTCTCTCTGTGTGTGTGTGTGTGTGTGTTAGTGTGTATTAATATCTTACCTTCATTTATAATACATAACTCAATTATATATACACATTACAGACACATGCACATTATCAAATTAAAATATCAGATAAGTTTTGTGAAAGCAATCATTCAGACACTATTTCTTCAAATAACAATTATATGTGTATATACTGTATATGTATATATATATATATATATATATATATATATATATATATATATATATATATATAGACCTAAATCTACAATTTCCATCTGTTTGATGAAAAGTGACAAATTATAGTATTGTTTTCATTTAAAATACTATTACATTTTAATATAAAAATGATTTTAAAAATATATTAATATATTATACAAATAATATTTGATTTAAAAAATAAATTGTATATATTTATATACTTTACCTTTTTTAACGATTTTAAATTCTGCTCCTCTGATTGGTTAAGCTTGGACTAGCCTAGTTTATTACTCTTACAAAACAGCATAGGTGTTTTATCTCGCTCCGAATGGGTTTCTCCCATTAATGTGCGAAGTGTAAAAAAATAATAATAATAATAAATAAATAAATAAATAAATAAATAAAATAAACTAGTGTAGAGCTGACGTCCAGTTATCTATAGAATGCGCACACATGCAATGCAATACTAGGCTACTGCTCGTGTGATGTCGCTGTAATATTCCACGTATTCGGAGATAAAATAATAATATTTATAAAAATGATTACTTCACCAGGAAATGTTAGAATGACAAAGTTTAAAAATCATGTAAATTACTTAAATGTTATATCAAATAACAGCATGTCAATCTAAAAAAAAAAAAAAAAAAAAAAAAAAAAACACTGTAAAGGACACACGGGACAAGTTAACTCCACAACACCCCTCTCCCTCCCCCTTTAACTAAACAACGCGCGCGCACCCGTGCCCGCCCCGCGCCCACACACACAGTTATCACCCCCCTCGATCGAACTCCTCCTATTCGCCTGGATCACACGCCAAAAACCTGTCTCCGTACACCACCACCTACCTGCGCAGCACATGCGGCTGTATAAATGCGGTCCGACTTCACCGCAGCTCATCTCGTGAATGTAGTTCCCGCGTCCGTAAATCACATCCAGGCTGAATATAGCGAGACACGGCGCAGCTGCCGCAGACATGTCACCCGCGCCAGCCATGATGTTCACAGAGGAAAAACAGTTGCGCTCCCTCTGTGGTTTAATTTAGTTCCCCAAACTCTGTGTCAGCCTCACACGTTTGAAATCATTTGTTTTGGGACTGAAAAGCGAAGGGGCGTCTCACTGGGAAAGCAGCGAAAGCTTTACCTCAATATTAGCCCAACCCATCGCAATGTTTGAAGCTGCGCTCACTCTGCTGCTCCAGCTCCGGGACAAACTCTTCTCCCGGACTGCCATTGAAATGTGATTCCTCCCATATGGGCTATTTGCCACTGTTACTGATTAAGACCAAGTTTTTCTTCTTTTATTCTAAAACATTTAGGATTTATGCGTCTTTTCTCAGATATTGCTTAACGCATGTTCAAACCATGTTTAAGGAGATAAATACACCTAATTAGAAACATATTAAAGAAGTTAAACCTCCACAAGAAGTTCGAAGGCTAAATTCTTATAAAGATGATCACAAAATAGATTGTTTTAATTATAAGACGTTGAATTATACCAAGTTAAAATATTATTTTATCACTTTTAAAACTAAATATTAATAATCACGTGACTTTCTAGTGTTTTGCTTAGTTAGGTGTATATAGGTGTACATATAGGTGACAATTCTAGGAGGACCTGGTCCAGCATACCATAGCTACGGCCCTGGCTAGAGGCACTAAAAACAATTTTTGTAGTGTGAAAAGAACCTCATAAATACTGATGGAAAGACCCTCCTTAATGTCATTGTGAAATTCCAATAGGCTACTGGTGATATATTATTGTTAGGCGACAAATTTACAGCTGCAGTTGTACAGCAATTTAAGACAGTTGAGAGATCAAAAACTAATAGTTGAATCTGATCTTAATTTATCAATTAATTTGATCATAAATCACGTTTAAAGCCAATGTTCTGTAGAGCTGAGACAAAAACAGTGAATAAAATATAAGAAACATTGTGTAATGAAAAAAAAATAGACAATGAAAAGGGGTAATATTCAGAATTCAGAGGAACTTTAACTAATGCTGCTATATACCTTTTTTGTTTAGGAGATTTTTGAAATGTGTTTTAGCTTTGGGAAGTAGTGTGCTTTGATGTTCAAAGAGTGCAGGTAATTCAATATTTGAATAGGTATGCAAACAAAGGCGGTGTTAGTACAGGTGGGACGTATTGAGCTGGCAATGCGCTTGTGAGATGATCTCAGAAAGATGAATTCAGATTTTCACCCATCTATACTTCCAGTTCACAGCATTCACAATGCATTTTTTTTTTCTTCATAAGGGCTTACAAAAGAACTATCTCACCAGGGAATTTCTTCTTTCCCAGCCTCTGGCATCTTCACCGGAGATACTGTTTTCTTTAAATCTACTTATTGTGAAGAGCTACTACCATACAAATACTTGACTTTAAAAGCCAATGAGAATGAATTATTTAATTCATGCATATAATGAATACACATAAATAGGGTGGGTAACAAAACAGACTTTGACTCAAACCAAAGTCCTCAGAATCATGAAGACGACAGTAAATATTGTGATGTTTGTGAGTCATGCGACATAACTTCATTTGAAGGAATTCTTCATAGTTGACTCATTTAGAAAATCTGACTCACTCGCTTTGTACCACATTACATCTGCAACACAGGAAATATAAGCTTTTGTGGTCCTGTGTATTAAAAGCACCACTTTTACGTCAAGAATTCGTACAGTACTATAGTACAAGGTAGGCCAGATAGAATTCAAAAAGTGTTTGAAAAGGAAACTTGTTAAATACAAATGTATTTAAGCTGATGTTAAATGTATCTATAAAATTCCCGGATACTTTTCTGACTGCTTCACAGCTGTTTGACTGCAAGAAAAATATGGTGCTTATCTTCAGAAGAACTATGTGTTGAAAGATATTTGACTGTTTTGATTTTTCTGAAGATTAGGGAAATATTCTATATAATAACTAACTATAATAGCGAGGTGTGGTCAATGGGAACACTACACTGGGCATCATGAAAAGGTCAGCCCCCTCCTAAAGGCTTGCTTAGTACAAAAAAAAACAAAACAAAACAAAACATTGAGACACTGATTGTATAATAAAATAAGCCTCCACGATCACTACCTTATGACCAGGTTTATAAATGTACAAAAGCAATTCTACAAAATAGGACATGCTTGCCTACTTTAAATCTTAAAATCACCTCTGCAAATGATGTTTCAACCACATTAAACCAATTATCTCATGTCCTAAAATAGCCAATAACTAAAATGTTATATACCTGATTGTTCACAGAAACTTTTCAGTTTAATCTATGCACAGTTTTATAAGCATGACAATTTTTGAAGCTTTTGGGAAAAAAGAGCAAACTGCACTTTTTCATTGAAAAAAAAAAAAGGTGTAAATATTAGTTTAAATTAAATTCAATCAAGAAAACATAAAAGTTATTCTCAATGAAGGACCAACCATAAATACAATGATTTAGTATTTTTTAAGAGTGTAATAGTAACTGGACATAAAGGTTAAAGGATTATTATAGATATTTGCTTAGGGATGATATGAGCACAAATCTAATTGCTGACGTGTTTGAAAGCTCATAGTCGAGATCTTCATGTAACTCACTGGTATGAGCGCGGGTGTTTTGGCCGTATCCAGGATACACACATCACTCACAGAAAGTAAACTGTGGTGGCACCATGTGCGCTGCAGAGGAAGAGCGTTCTTAATTTAAACTGGCTATGGTGAATTCCCAACATATCCATCCTTAAACTTGCCGCAGCCAGCTGACAGTCAAATGCAACCTTACACATCTACCCTTTACTATGGCTGGTGCATAGGGCACCGGACATACTAAATGATTCTATTTACACACTGCAACTGAACGACCTTCAGTGATCAAAGAGACCACAGCCGACCTAGATTCAACTGGCACACGACTGAGTCTCTTAAATCGGATACAACCTTTTGTGCAATGCTTATCACCTGCTTCTGAAGTGAAGAGCAAACGCTGGCAAAGTCACCATAGTTCACCTCATAAAACCCCAATCGAGTCAGTACACCCAGAAAAGGAAAACTACATAGTAGTAGAGTTTATATCTTGAACGTACACAGCCTTGAAGTTGGTAAGAGTTTTGATGTTTTTGAAAGTCTCTAAAGGCTGCATTTATTGTACAAGTGAAAACAGTTATACTGTTAACAATGAAAAATAGCAGTTTTCTATTTAAATATATTTTAAAATGTAACTTATGGAAGACCTGAATTTTCAATACTCAAAATACTCAGAAAGAGCTTCACTGAAATATACATTATGGAAAGAAAAACAACTCATAAGATCATGTATTTTCATCAAGGAACTTCTAAAACTAAAACTGCACAACAAACTGGAGTTTCAGGTTTATCTCTTTACGATGAGACCACAGTAACATGCAAGCTAATGAGCGCTGCCCAGGAGTTTCAATGCAATCCAACCTCACCTCCAGCACAACAACCCTCATTTACCAGTCAAACGAGCCCTGAGTACATATCTAACAACCAAGGGCCACACCCAGTCCCGATGGACAGATTAACAACAGAACAATAGTGAATTATGCTGAAAATGTGCCATGCAATTAAACTATTCCCTTAAAGAAACACTCATCTGTTTTACCTCTGCAAAAAAATAGCATGCATTTGTTACTCCACTGGCATCCATATTATTTTAAATAATTACTTATGCATATAAATGCAGTGTTCATATACATGCTTGCCATCTCGTTTAAATAAACTGAATGAAGGATTAAATTTACTTCCTTTGCTGAACAAAACACGGAGGGATTTCAAAAACGCTGCCAATAAAAACAACACATCATCAAAAGCAAGGTCGTCTGAGAATGTTTTGCTCTTGATAACGTGAGACAGTGACATTTTTAGAACTTTTCATTATTATGTAAATAACACACCATTCAACAACACACACAAAAAAAACACAATATGTAAATAATGGCTTATAAATAATTCAGTATTTACTGTAGTTACAAAACCCAGGACTACTGTTTGAAGTGACAGTATCCAAGAACACGCCCCTGGACACTGGTCACCTTTCCACACCTCTATCTATTTAAACAGACTGCCAGATAAAGGGCAGGTTTGAAGGTTAGGTTTAGGGTGTGCGCCTTCAGAAAAATATCCCTGCAACCCTTACAGTATGACTAGATGATAACAGCTTTTTAGCATGTTTTACAGTATAACGCCTTGGGCTAAGCCTGTAAGCACAACTGAAACCAGGTGGCTTCTTCTAGACACTAAGAATAACAATTTGCATTCTCCACATACCAGTAAGACTCTTCTGAACATTAGAAAAACTCTACATCTTTTTCAAGCTGTAGTATGACATTGACATTCATCAAAATAATAATTACGTCAAGTAAAAGGTGCTCAATCCCCGTAACAAAATACAGGTTATACTACAAATGCCTGCCAGAATAGTAAATCGAACCCAAACAAAGTGCTTCAAATGAATGAGCTTCACACCACAGACAACAGCGTACGTCTGCAACTCATCAAAAGTCACAACGTCATCACGCACCGTCCAGATGTAAAGGGTTAACCCTGCAGTTTCAACACAGCAGGAAAAAACAGAGAGAGAGAGAGAGCGAGAGAGAGAGAGAGAGAGGGAGGGAAATTGAGGTTGTTCTGCACATGTGTACAGAGAGAGCAACAGCACGCTGGATAAACGCTGTCCGATACTATCAGAACACTGATACAAAACTTTTTCAAGCTGTAAGTGCATAAATTTGTTTCTTCTTACCTTCGCTGACTTGTCTTCGCTGCATCCATTTCCACACGGCTATCAAGGTTGCCACATGCCCCAAAACCACTAGGGTTGGGAACACAGTTCCAGAAGGATTTGCCGGCATCGGGCCTGGGATACAGTTTGTGAGCTTTGCTCACCGGAGAAAGCCTTGAGGTGAAAGGTGAGGGAGAGGAGGGGGGAGGAGGCTGGGGGGGCTTTAAATGTACCCAACAGAATAGTTTCTCCAACTACGAGTGCTCTAAACGACAGCTGCCCCCCCTCCTTCTGCCCTTTTTTATTTTTTCTCCCCGTCTCTCTCTCTCTCAGTCCGTGACTCAGAGCGCTGGTAAAAACGTTTGAGCTTCCTCCACCTCCCGTCCTCCTTTCACAACCTCTCTCGCCTTGACCAATAGCTCAATTCCTGCGTACTTTTAGTTTTTGCACTCCACTGAAGCATGCTCACTCACTCCAGTTCGTTCTCTGCAGTCTTATGATTCAAAAGAGATCATGTTTCTGCATGGCAACTACAGTTGTTCTATTATAATCCATTATTGGAGTTTTTTCCTGCCCACTCAGGCTCGAGTCTCCATCTCAACTTAATAATACATGAGTGAGGTTTGTTTTTGGGAGTGCACACCCATACAGACATTCATTTGCCCTCAGTGGCTGATAAGAGTCTGTATCTACCAAACTATTACATAACATCTCGTTCCAAGGTTTTTTGGTCTGCAATATGAAAAAAAAGAAAAATTTGTACTGGATTACTGGATTTCGTCTAGTTTACTGTACATGTATAACTGTGTATGACCTATTAGAATGATTTTCTTGTACTTTCTCTGATTCATTATGTAACTACACTGTACTTCCAGCAGAAAATGACTTCCATATGTTTTCCAGCTTCAGCCACATGCTGTAACTTTCCAGACACCCCATGGACTTTCATTTCTAATCAGTGGGAATGCAACAAAATGCCAAGCTGACTGAACAGATGCATTAGACGTCCTACTACAAAGAAAGTCAACATATTATTGCTGAACAAACAAATCTGTTATTAAGGACTGAAAACATGAGAACATGCAGAACCTAGAGCACAATTATCTGCTATTATCTGTAAATTGGTATCTCTGCAAGTGCTGTGCTAAAGGATATTATTCCAAAATGTTTGTTTCCACACAAACTGCTCATGGCACACCCAAAGTCATAAAACACGGACACACACCCACATTGTGCATAATCACATTAAAGAACTGGAGCAATGTACAAAGTAATGACATCAAAAATGAAACTCTCATGAGAACCGCTGTTTTAAAACAGTGATCAACTTGATGATTCATGGCCGTGTGACCAAGCAGGAGGGAGTGTAGTTAAACACTACCGAATAAAGACGCCCCAAATAGAGCTGGCGACACATTAAACGGGACTCATGCTATGCATAGATGAGACGACGAAAGAGTTTAAAAGTAGAAGAGAATCCAGGTCAGGTATGTAGCTATGCAACAACCCTAAGATATGATCACTCACTGGTTGTAAAAACTTACAAGCCAACACACACAGCCTACCAGGAATAATCTTACAGGTTACTGAGAATAAAATAATGGCAGATGAGATAGATAGACATACAGACTGACACACCCATGTCTGCCTATGCAAGTTTACAGAGCTGATCTGGAAATTGCTGAATGGATAGAACCAAAATGGCGTCCTCTACAGGCCACACTCTGACCTCACTTCCTTTAAGTGTGGTACAGTTTCACCTGCCATCTATTTCTTTTGCATGAGGTGAGATATTCAGTAGAGATGGAGCAGCTCACAGGCAGAACTGAATAAAAGATGATACTGAAATTCAAAATTAAACACTATACACTTAGTTTAAGCTTTTAAAATGCAATAATCATATTAAATTGCTATGAACAAATTAAGAATAGCAAATTAAATATCAGACATAAATGAGCCCATGTGCTTCAGCAAAGCCCCCTAAAAAAGGGTCAAATTCAATGCTCATACAGCTTCGATTTATATATAGCCCACAAAAATACTAAGAAAAGGTCTTCAGTTCCAACCTACCATCGGGTCGAGATCGGCAGCAACAGCAGCAGAGGTTCATGTCGAACAAAATTGGCCCTTCTATCGTTCTCAAGCAAAATACTGACACCAACTGCTAATGTAGCACATCTGACCTTAAGACATTGTATGATGATCAAATCCAGAGGGGCGTACAGCAGTCAGAAGCGAGGGGAAAAAAATAGAAAAACATGGAAGGAAACAGGGAGGGAGAATGAGAGAAAAAAAAGAGAGAGAGAAAGGGTAGCGGGTTTTATTCAATCCAAATGTTTTCCGTTGTGGAAACTGCATCCCTGGAACGGTGGTAAAGTTCATTATACACTTAACCTTATAAACACAGCAAACTGACTTCTTTTCTTACTTTTTTGAGAAGTATGTGGAAAAAAGACTATGATGTAAACCCGCATATATAACAAAGATCTCATTGTTGAATGCCTCTGAAGTCATAAAGCAGTGGGCTGTCCTAAAACTGCTAAAATTAGAAAATAAATGGGAACCTCAACTACTGGGTTTGCAAATCTGGACTCCCGAACAACTGCAATTTAAGTCTGCTGGGGTTTGAGAAATAGATTTTAGCAATAAATCCATCTGGGTTTCAAATTCTTAAGGGAGTAGTGGGTGAACCAATAATATTAGCCTTGAGAATAAAGGAAAACAGATGGAAAATGTGGTAATTTTGGTAGCTTTTAACTACATTACTAACACCAGGTACCAACCTATTAGTAAACTCCATTTCTACCTTTTCAAGAAACGCCCTTTAGGACATCTAACAAGGAAAAAACCATTAGCATGCAGATGTAAACTGCAATAAACCAATGATGTGTTTTAGAGAAAGAGATAAACACTCACAATCAGATGCAGTTCTATGTCAGCATAATTAAATGGCACTGATCAAGTTTCAGAAACACAAAAGATGGGCTATTTAAAATTTTCATTTATTTGAGTGTCCCTTTGAATATGTAAATCAAATGTCGCCTACCTTGGCCCTTTTGGATCAAATCCTCCATGTAGGATCTACCATCATCAATCTCCATTATAGCTTGTTTGAAGCAGTTAGCCTGATTTACTAAACTGAAATCACTTAGAGGACGACAGCGTTTTCCTTTTCACCACTCTTACCCCGTTTGTCTTTATTTCACTCAGCAGTCTGCACTAAAGTTGGAAATACAGTTTTTGGTAAGATTGAGCTGGCAACATCTTAATGCGATCGTCAAGACTACAGAAGCAGGCATGTTTCTTGTCCATTCCAAAAAGAGAGAGAGTGGGAAAATGAATGGATGTTAATTGGTCTCAGATCTCCTACTTATTCTGTCATTTATCTGCCTGGGAAAGGAAACTTTTGGAGCAAAGGATGAATGGTTTGTTTTAAAGTGCACCACCCCAGCTGTAAATGCATCTTGGTCCCATGATAATTTATGAATTAAAGGTTTGTCCTAACTTTAAATCTAAAGTTTTTGTAGATATATATATATATAAACAGGAGGTGGCAGTATAGAGTTGAGCAGCTGTCCTTATACTGTGAGAGGGGCGTAGGCTGCATCCTGTGCCTCGACCTATGACCTCTTTGTGCTGTTTAAATCTGAACCAAGATGCCAGAAAACCTTTGCCTTTAAAGTTCTTTGAAAACACTTCAAAAACAAGCACATATAAAAGAAACAGAAGTCTTAATTCCAGGGATTGCATTGCATACAATTCAATTTTGTCCCTTTTTTAAAAAAAATAATAAGGATTGATTTACTATTTGTCCTCTTATAAGCAAACATTTTCCTAACACTCTTTTAGACTTTAGGGAGCCTACAGCACATATCACTTTCAGATAGCTCTGTGGGCGCCTGTCCTTCTGGCCTCATAAATACTCTGTCTGAGTGCGGCATGAAGATTCCAGCAGCCATTTTGCCTCAATTATGGTGTTATTGATTTGCAACAGGCTCTTTTGTGTTTTTTTTTTTGTTTTTTTTTTGGAAATGCAACAAATAGCTCCTTCATTCTTGAACATTAATTTCATAACAGCCCACAAACAGCACAAAAAGAAAAATTCCATCTAAAACAGTTTACTAAGAAAGTTGTACTTTTTGCAACTCCTGAGTCATTATGACGTACAGAAAACAGTAACCTTTACTACCATCAAAGTGCATGAGGAAAGGGAAGAAAGACTGAACAAGCATGATAAGCTCCTCCACATGGGGGTCCCTGCTCTAAAAAGGGCATCACAGAACCCTTTTCTGCAAAGCTCAAGGTCAGACATTTCACATATGGACACAGCATTTCTGAGACACTCTTTTACAGCAGACCCTTTCCATATTAGGCCCATCCGATTTGTTCTAATGATTACAGTAAATAATGTCTGGAATGGGATTTTCAAGGTAATGCTGTCATCTCAACACATCTAGTCTCATGTAGGCTATTTGTGTTTCTGCAAAAATAAGTTAACACATAGATGTTTTGTATGCTTTTTATATTTCACATAACTTTATAAACTGGTTACCCATCATTCAGTTCTTCAGAATAGTAAAACCTGAGGCACATATGTTAAAAGCATAAATGAAAGGGAGGGATCTTCACCTGACCTGCAGTGCTAATGCAACTGGACCTGTTTATCATATCATTCCTTAAACTTTAACAAGAAATAAAGTTTATAAAAAGAATAAAGCAGTAGAAATCATAAATTCCTGCAAACTATATATATATATATATATATATATATATATATATATATTTTTTTTTTTTTTTTTTTTTTTTTTTATCCTAACACTGTGTGGAATATTCTATGTGTTTCATCCATTTCTGATGAGATAAATCCTGTTTAACAAACAGGAAAATGTATTTATGAATGCCACACCCACAAAAAAAATTAATATTTCCTTATTAAATTACCAAAAACAGCACTGCCCCAATAACATCACCTAGTCTTGCCAAAACACAGGCATAATAATGTTGGACTATAACAGCTTTGTGCTAGAACATTTTCATTTTGTTTATTAACAAAAAACAGTTAAAATATAATATAATATAATAATAAAGAAAATATATAAAAACTAAAAATATAATGTATATAAATAATAAGCAATGTTATATTTAAATTACTGATTATATTTAAATAATTGTTAAATTAAAAAGTGTATAAATACTACCATTTATTTTAGTTAGATAGATGAAGAGAAATGTTGAACAGCTGTTTCAAAGGATTCAATTCATGAACCATTGGTTTCGAATGTGGTGTTTCGAAGGCATAATCCATAAATCAACATGATATGGTTTATTTACAGTAATAGGTCACTTAAATATAAGCATGCCCCAGAAGCAGAGGACGTTAATTACAACTCCTTGTGTTTCATAATGCACAATTAAACCTAATGAAAGACAAATGGTGTTAGTGCTGAAAGGACGTTTTTTTGCTTCATCTCCCTTTAGCCGTCGCTATGATACCTACATACACAATCATATGTGCTAATGGATGCTGACGGAAAATACAGCTAGAGTACTAGTCTCTCAAAGGAAGATTTAGACAATGGTGCCTATGTTTGCAGAATCTGGTGATATATATGAGACCTAACTCCAAATGTGTGGAAAGAAACATGGCTTACAGTTCGACCTTAGAAAAAATCCTCATGGAAAAATGACATCAAGCTCTCTTGCACTCAAGCTGAAGTGTCTGTTTCACGTCATACATTTAATACTTTGAATAATAGGTACTATATATATATCATATCAGAAACTGTATATATGGGGTAATAAAAGCTGACTTTAACCAAACCACACACTGCCCTCTGGAGTTTAATGATGGTTATATTTTAAATAATTTTAAGTGCAGAATGAAATAAAGGAATTACTGACATATCCAAATCATCCATCACCCAAGTATGACAGTAATAAATTTAAAAGACACTCTTTCGTGATTTCAAACACAATTTCAAAATTGTCTGAGACACATCTTGTGAGACATCTGCATCTCATAAAGACTGATCTGTACTCCAGTTGCTCCAAACATTTCTATTTATCCGTTGCAGCTTCATTGACAGAGAACAAATTATCACTCACTTCTAAAATCTTACACAAGGTTTATATATGCAATCTGTCTCCCATTTAAATAAGTGTTTCAAGAATTCAACTTTCACAACCTGTTCAGATTTCAGATATTTGGCAAGAAAGCAGCACACACCCTGCAAAAAATTCCAGCGTATGTTGTGTTTTGGATGCTAGTGTGCTGGTATGTCTCCACCAGATACATTTCTAAACCATCAAGACCATATTAGCTGACCACCTTAAATTGCTGCTACAAAAACTTAAATGTACAAGTCTTCATTTGTCAGCTTCAAATCAGCACTATATAGCTTAACAAAAGTAAGTGAAGTGAAAACAGTTAAAGTTTCTCTCAGAAGCCAAGCCACAAATGCGCAAGTCCATCTGTAAGTCATTGCCTGATGCTGAAACAGATTTAGGGTGAAGCTGGGTAAACAAAAACCTTGTTCAGTCTGAACCCCCCTGAAGAGAAGGGGCTTAAATCATGCTGATCTGCAAAGCCTCAACCATGCATATCTCATCAATCAACAACAGCATAAAACAATTAGACACTCTCCATACAAATAACACCATCAATAAGCGGCACTTTGCTGCCATGCATACTTATAGAGATACTGCCCGTCATTTTAGACCTTACACTAATTTGAGCATCTCTCAGACAGTAGCTGTGCCATGGAGTTACAATCACATAGAAGGAGCATTGAAGAAGGCAGTTCATAAAACAAAATGTATGAAAGGATCTCATTGAAAGCCTCTGGCAGATAGAATGTTCCTAAAACTCCAGTTTCCCTTCGCAACTGGCGCCTCACGCATTCCAGCGCTTGGTTTTTATGGGGTGGAATTTATTGCACATGGTTGTTCTCCAAACCATTCAACACACCCCTGCACTCTGACATTATGGGGCAGTGGGAAGGAGCTTAAACATGCGACAATGAGCATGTGAACACAAAGAAACACACATTCACATGCATGGGAACCTAATATAATCTAAGCAGAAGCAGGAAGAGATCCATGGCAACAGGTGAGGATGCAGGAAGGTTTACTGAATGACTAATCAGCCCAATATCCTCATGTGATGGGCGCAATTTTGCCTTGGATGTGAGCGAGGGAGTCAGCACACTGAGCGCCTGCTGGGTGTGGTGAATACTGATCGACTGTCACCACAGCAACCTAAAATGACTCGTACAGACAATGATCAATGACTGAAGGTGTCCATAACAGCAGCCATAGCCAAAAGTGGCAAGGTCACTAGCAACACTGGAAAACAAACCGGCACATTAAGCTAGACTTTTTCCTGGAACAGGCACTTCACTATCTCAAGAAGTAATGTAATACCTTTTTTTCTCTCTCTGAGTTAAACTAAAAATAAAATCGAATAGAAAACACTGGCTCTACATCACAGTATGATACAGTGAGCAGTTTCTATTAGCAAGCTATAGACTAATTTATGTTTTGGAAAAAAAAAATCTTTATAGATTTCCTAATAATATAATTTCAATATTATTGAATTTATAGCGTTTCATTGCTGAGTCATATAATTTATTACACCATTTAGCTATAACTGGATCAAGCACAAGAATTTTTTTTTTAGCAATTAAAAATAGTAGTTCATTCAGTAGTTCATTCTTTCTGCACTATTTGTGCTATGGACATGAATCATATTAGTTTTCTAAGAAATCAGACTTGTAATTTTTGCATAGCAAACCATAACAAAACACGTGGCAAATGGCAACAAAAAAATAAAATAAATGATAGACTTACATTAGAGTACTTGGGCTTTTCTAATCAATAAAAAAAAATCACCAAGCAACATCTTTGCATCCAATCAAACTAAATTTGTGATTATGGATATATGTTGCTTCCTAAACCAATGGCATTTAACCTAGTTTGCACCCAAGATTTAGGACCAATATTTTAGTCAAGCATAGCGGTTTCTTTTTGCGATTTAAACACCTTGCAGTACATAGAAATTTTATGTGTGATATGAATGAGGGGAAAGTTGAGTCAACAGCTCAACAGGATTACAGGTGCCAGTATGAACAACTGTATTATGTTACCAAATTACTAATGTTGGAGCCTTAGAGATATCTTTAAGAAAACTTGACACCGCCAACACAAACCCAAGTACACCAGGAACTTCAAGTAGCTATGAATGCAATGAACAATACAAAATCCATAAAAGCACAATATGTGCCCTCTTTCGGTAACATTAATAACACTCAGACCATTTGGTAACTTGGGTGTGGTTCTTGGGTAAGTGCATCACCAAAAGGCCTATTTACTTCCCTAAAATTTACCAACATGACACCCTGGCAAACTGGAAACTTGGAGGCATGTGATCAGATTTCGTAGCAGCATGTAAAAGCATTTGCGAAAGTGTTGTTCTGCCAATCAGAAATACAACACACTAAACCCCTTACAAAGCATCTAAAGACTGCACAAACGTGCTAACATGCTAAAGACTGTCTATGTGAGTGTATTTTTGCATACACAGACAAGTGCTTAAATTAGGCACAGGGATAATAGTTAAAATCATGGCTGTTGGTTCATGAAGAGGATCCAGTGTGGTGAGATCCTCAGCCGCCCAGTCTCACGAGAACTTCTCTGAATTATTATGTGGTACCACACCACTTTCCAAACCAAGGCTTGGCACTGCCACAGAGCCTTCGGCTTAGTAATTTAACTGCCAATTGAGCTGAATGTCAGTTATATAACAAAATGATGAGGAATTAAAAGCATATGTCCAGGAAAAGTCTAACGTTTCCAGACGAAGTGTGCAAAGGCTCAACAGGAGACGTTTCTGAAGGAGATGTTTACTTATTTTCATTTTCTTTTTATGAAAACCAGGCTTCAGACAGACCAACTAATTTGTTTGGTTGTCTCATAAACGTGATTTCTTTTATTGTCATATCCTGTCTTACCCAAGTTTGCTTTTAAAGAAAATAACTTTTATTCAGCAAGGATTCATTAAATTGATTGAAAGTGACAGTAAAGTCATTGATGATGAAAAAGATTTCTATTTCAAATAAATGTTGTTATTTTGAACTTTCTATTCATCAAAGAATCCTGTAAAAAAAGTTACTGAATCACTGTGAGCATAAAAATATTAAGCAGCACCAACATTGATAACAATAAGAAATCTTATTGGTGTTTCTTGAACACTAAATCAGCATATTAAAATGATTTTTGAAGGATCATGTGACACTGAAGACTAAGTCAGTTTTGCCATCACATAAATTACATTTTAAAAACATATTAAAATAGAATTATAGTGTTATTTTAAAGTGTAATTAATAAATCACTATAATATGCATTTTTCTTTCATCAAATGTAGGCATTGTGAACATTTACATAAAAAAAAAATTGGTGCTGTCAAACGATTAATCGCATCCAAAATAAGAGTTTTTGTTTACATAATGTGTGTTTACTGTGTATATTTATTATGTATATATAACATACAGTCACATACAGCATATATTTTGGAAATATTTACATGCAAATACATTTACATATTTATATTCTTATTTTTATATATATAATATATAAACATAACATATTTTGCTTAAATATATACATGCATGTGTTTGTATTTATATAGACATAATAAATATACACAGCACACACAAATATCATGTAAACAAAAACTTTTATTCTGAATGCGATTAATTGCAATTAATGGTTTGACAGCACTAAAACAAATACACGTTTTTACATTTTTAAGATTAAACATCCCTCTTTTGGCTTTTAAAAACAGTACTATCACGGTAATACTTTAATATATATAATACTATGGTACTAAATGATTACCAAGTTTATGTAGCATAGCATTTACATCCAAAGTACTTCAAAGAATACCATGGTATTTATAACCAGTATTTAATAAAGGTTTTAATTCATATGACTCAAAAAGGTTAAATGTACCCATGTTTTTATCATAACACTCCCTTTGAGGGGGCTAAATCAACGTCTTTCCAGATGAGCAGATGTTTGACATTTGATGCCAAACGTCTTGTTGTCAAACGTCTTGGCTCTTGTTAAACATTTCCTTCCTTACCAGAGAAGACAAGATTCCCACACCTACAGCTCTGAGAGAAACAGCAACTTACCTGAAAAACAAGAGAAAGGTGAACACATTAGCATTAACATTCATGGTTTACACACTTACAGCCTCAGAGGCTAAATGCTTCCCAACCCCAAAATAGTTCTTAGGTGTTTAGCTTGAGTGCTGACGTATAAACTGACGTCTGTTTTTATAGGAAAAGTTGTTAAAGACATCAGACGGGACCTGGCTCCTCCAGTGTGCTAGCTATTAAAAACAGGTAGGGACGAGAACGCAGTTGAAACAAAAGAAAATAAAACTCAGGAAACAGCAGCCATGGCACGGAAGGTTCCCTTGCAGGACGGTAGACACTTTACAACTTTAACCCTTGATTAGACACAATAAACTCCCTACTGGGCCACAGCTGCTCCCATATAGTGTACATTCAGAGCAGGAGCTCCTTGTTATTATTTTTATGTGAGCACCACCTACTGGACATTGCCGGTATGAGATCACAATGATTTTGTAATTACAGTTACCTTAAATGGAAGCAATCTGTAGCAAGCTGACAATATACTGTCAGACTTTATAGTCTAGGATCAGCAAAATCATCTTTTACTGCCCTTTACAGCCTACAAAACACTTTTAATACTGAGAAGATGCTGACAGAGGCCTCCATCACAAGGCTGCCTCTCCAAACACTCCTTTCCATCAGTAACAGTGCTTGTAATGTAGTTTTACTGTAAAGGAGAAATGGGTTGAATTAGATGTAGAATTGAAAGCACGATTATTTTATACGAGTGAAGAGCAAAGAAAAGATTTGATTCAATAACATCAGTTGTTGTGTCGTTTCAAATTTGTATGACTTTCATTGTCCTGTGGAACATGAAAAATCTATACATTTACAACGAGTGGGAACGGGATTTTAAAAAAGGGCTCATAAGCATATGTGAACTATATTTTAAATATTCTGAAGTTGTAGTTTTGTTTGATGAACAGACTAAAATTTAAGTTGGAATTCACTGAAAAGCTTCTTTGTGTACCGCTGTGAACTGGATCAATCATCACGACTCATGAACAAATTATTCAGAATTGTTCGAACTATATTAAAACTTCACTCAGATATTCAAACAGATCTAGAATGATTTATTCATTGGTACTTAATTTTTCAGTTACCTAGTTTAAGCATAGTTTTTCAGTGAATACTAACTTATGTTTTGGCCTGCTCCTCATAAAGTTATCGTATGAGTACAGAAAACTTGGTATACAGTGCCTTTTTGTCAAGTCCTCATTCAACTTTTATGTTCTACAAAGGAAATTAAGTAATTTGGGTTTGGAACAAACAGAAGAAATAAATAATAAAACTCAAACATAATTTGAATTTGAAAAAAAAAGCACCACTTTCCTGCATTTTAAGAAGGGAGTCGCTGGAAATACAGGAATGTCAGAGTACATAATGATTGTAATGTTTGATGAAGTCATGGCACAGCAGCAAAAAAAAAAAAAAAAAAACCTTGAACACATGGACTTTAATGAGAATCATAACTTTATGAGCTCATCAAATCAAACTACCAATAGCATGTCAATGATATGCACAGCTTAGAAAAGCTCAACTAATTAAATAATTGTCAAAAAAAATGTAAGATTCTTCTTTAACATCAGAATCCTTTTTTAAAAAAAAAGTGAATTCTGGTCATTGCATACCAATTACACTGATCTGATATTGTAATCTACTAAATACAACCAGCCATCAGATGTTTCAAGTTTCATAGCGCCTGAAATGTGACACAGCAGGGTGGGGTCTTAGAGAATAGAAAAGACCAGAATGGCTGATGACATCATTATTAATTCCATCAATACAATGATGTGACTCCTTTACTTCCTCCACAGCCTCCACAAGTTTCTCTGATTTCTATGTATTCCATAAGCACAGTCTATGGTATTTTCCTACCTAAAGGAGAATAAACTGCAGACGTAGGCCAGCTGCAGTATAAATCAATATTTGCATTCCCTGATCAAGATCACACCTTTCCACAATAAATTACACACCCATTAACCACAAAATTATCAGTACCAATAGCATTTAGTTCCTCATCTGAGGATTGCGATCTGTGATAGTCACATCAGCCTAGATGATATCCATTTACACTGTTTCAGTAGAGTAGTAGATTGATATTTTTGATGTCGATTTCAGGATATGGTTCAGTGTCCATCGATATGGAGTGCACTGAAGGTCTTGGCAGTGAACATGTTTATTAATCAGGATAATAGAGAAAATATTGCAAATATTGCAATATTCAAGAGATTATATTTTAAAATTAATAAATTTAGTAAGAGTTCATAAATAAAAGTGAAACTACAAAATAGACAATGAAAAAGCAGAAGAGCAGCATCTAAAACACCACATTCTGCTTAAGCAGATACAGTAAAAATAGTGGGGAAAAATGGATAGAATTCCTGAATGCCTGGCAGTTGTGATTGTGCCTGGCCTGTACACATACACACACACACTCTCAGACAACATCCTGAAACAATTAACTCCACACACATGAGGCTACAAAAAAATGCATCTGTTTCCAGAAAGGAAAGCACTATTGTGACTGACAGATTAAAGTAAAGGAGCTTTGGTGAAGACGTGTTTGTATGCATGTAAAGAGGTGAAAGAGAGCAGACAGCCAAAACATAATAAATAAATGCCATCTCTGCACTGCTTTTCTCTGAAGAGGGCAAGATGAAGCCAGGATTTACCATTCAAACTCTTTCCCGAAAGCACATCAATTCAACCTGTTAACTCTTTGTAGAACTATGTCATTTGATCTCCAGGTTCAACAAGATTCCTGCACCAGACATGTTGTCTCTATGGTGCAGCAGTAAAAGAAAACCGTTTAGCAGACATAAAAAGGTTTTCAGAAACAAAAGAGAAAGTAGAAGGCCAAAAGCTCATTAAGAGGAAATCTGGGTCTGGGTCCAGTGCAGCATTAATCTGAGGCAAATCAGGGGGAAAACAGCAGCATTTGGCTGGTCACTGGACACAGCGAAAACAGCAAGAGCTATGATTTCTGTTTTATCTATATTCGTTGTCACATGAACCTTTAAATTAAAAACCATTCTAATATGCTGATTTGGTGCTCAAGAAATTTCTTATCAATGCTGAAAATCCTGCTGCTTAATATTTTTGAAGAAGCTGTGACCTTTTTTTGTATAACTTTTTTTTGCAGAATTCTTAGATAAATAGAAATTTCAAAACAACTTACTTGAAATAGAAATTGTTTGTAACATTAAAAATGTCTTTACTGTCACTTTTGATCAATTTAATGTATTTGTGCTAAGTAAAACTATTAAATTCTTTTAAAAAAATAATATATTTTTAAACCGTAGTGTAAATCTCAAAAGTACAAGCAGTTGTTCAAGCAGCTTTCACTGCCATTGATATTCCTGACAGATAGATCACACCCAACTCTGCTTTAAGACTTTAAGAGTGTGTCCAGCAGAAAGTGACCCCTCAGTGAAGAGGCTGTCAGGCATATTAACTAAGACTCTCTGGACTGTTTGATGGGGTGAGAAGCCTTTGTCTGCCCCTTCAATTGAGAAAACATTCACTCTGCTCAAAACAGCTGAAGGCTCTCTGGATACTTAGCAGTTCCATTGAAACACACTCAAGCTACAGCGAGTGATTCATCAGAATAGACGCATTTAGATCTCAGTTTAGATCACAAATTACTCTCACAGTATAAACTGACACAAACACTCTACTAACCCAGAGCCAGCGGGCCATCCTTACTGTTGAGACCAGTGAAAGCATCTTCTAAACGACTCTTCGCTTTTAGGTGACTCTAAAATCAATAAAGCATAAATATTCTTTAAAAAAAAAAAATAAAAAAAAAAATATATATATATATATATATATATATATATAATTTTTTTTTTTTTTTTTGCTTAAACTCTATTGTGCTAAAGTACTCTTGTGCAAAATAAAATATAAATAAATGACCTGAAAGAAAAATACATTTCTTTTAAGTCACCAACCATCAAAGTACAAAATAATAATGAGAACATAACAATTGTGTGTAACTGGGCTGATATTCAAACCAAACATAGTAGATAATTCTCTATTGGCATGTAGTTGACAGGTTAAGCCTGGTTCTGGTATTGAGTTATGACTCAGCACATTTGCATTTTGAGCCAATATCTTTCCTAATCCATCAACTGCACTTTTACAAAGCAAATGACAAACCACACAAGCTTACACTAATGTTTTGACTTGAGTAGATTCCAAATTTAGTTTAGACAGTCCTTTTAAACCACACGACCAAGCGACAGATCAACAAAACGTTGAGTTCCTACCAAGACACAAAACCACCTCTGCCAGTAACCAAACATCACAAGAGGCCTAATCCCCAGGTATTTAGAGCCGGTCAACTTTTATGCTCCAACAAACAGAACCTTGAATATCAGCAACCAGCATTTTTCAGCCCAAGTCCAACCTGAGGAAGACCTGGGATGCTTTAACTACAAAACTGTCATCACAACTCTATATAACTCAGTTTATACTGTCACTAACATGTTCAAAATCATGTACGAAATGTGAATGCCTATATACAGTATATATAGGTATTTGACACTTCACCCTCTCTCTTCCTCTTTCAAATGTACTCTGCATCAATTAATATTGAATTATATGCAACTATATAATGAAAACACTCAGTGCTGTTTGTAATGACATCAAACTTCCTGGTTCTCTTGTCATTACACACGCTGTGCACCACAGGCGGCTCTGCTACGGGAACGGGAGGGATCCCAGGCCACTGCGCTGCCTGTTACCGTGGTGATGCGGCAGTCAGTGCACCGAACATGCCGCATGGCTGACGCAGAATCCTGCTGCTTCCCAGTGCAGTTAAAAGGAAGCAGCCGAGCTCCAAAACACAGCCGGAGTTCAAGCATGAGGGCCCCCGCACAAAAGACCTGGCCCTTCCCTTCATAATTAACACAGCGAAGTTGAGGCAAAGAGGACACAATGGAATTCAGAACTTTGCCAGCCATTCACACCCTCCTTATAATCCATTTCAAACCCATTAAACGGCTCAATTCACAGCGTTTTCTGCTAAGATTCGATCTGCATTGATAAGTACCTTTGAGAGATGTGATCTCATGTTGGATGGAGCGTGCTGTGTCCATGTCACTGGATTCTGTCAAGCTGTTTTCCTGGGAGCGTGCGTGTGTGTGTGTGTGTGCGCTGCGCAAGGTCAGTCTAGTAAGATTTCATGAGCCACGCTGCTGCAAGACTTCAGAATTTAGTTGTGTCTTCCTCTCGGCTAAGTCTGCAGTGCTGCTTGCTGACTGTGTGCTTTCTCTGTTTTGATCCTCTCTCTCTCTCTCTCGCTCGCTTGCTCACTCACTCCCTCTCTCACACTTGCTCATTCCCTGTTTGCAGGGAAACTGTGATGTGAAAAGTACCCCTCCCTAACTTCTTCCTCCTTCTCCCTCTTTCCTCTAGCCCATCCTATCCCCCGTGGGTCCCACGGGGTGCCTGAGCCAATCAGAAGGCAGGGTTGGTACAAATTGTATCTATTGATTGGACTTTTGAAGGTGGGAGACAGATGCAGATTGTATAAACTAAAAAGAGAAAGATGTAAAATGTGAAATGCAAAAGAAAGAGGATGAGAATTTAAAAGACAAGGATAGAATCTATACAAGAAAGTGAAACTGAGAGAAATGCACTCTGGGACCTTGGTCTTCTCTGTCTTTCCCTGTAATTTATCTAACCACTGATTTTTTTTTTAGCTTGGTGTCTTTAACAGGATGCCTGGAAATGCTTTCCATTAAAACTATTTACAACCTGTCAGTTTTTAGCTAAATGCACACACAGATTCTCTTTAATGACTCATCTAGTCTCCATATTTTCTATCTGATTCTATAATTCAGTATGACAGCAGGAGTGTCCAATGAAAACATGCTAAAACTGCACAAAGTGCACATACAAAAGAATCATTCTCACAAACTTGCTCTTGTGGTCTGGACTTAGATTCATATTTTTAGCATTTTCCAGTGCAAAATAACTATTTTATCTATGAATACATCCCGTAGATGGATTTTTACAAAAAGCAAAGTGTTAAAAACAAAACAACAAAATAAAACATAAAATATAAATCACAAAACACAAAAAACAAATGTAAGAATATAAATGTGAGAATAACTGCTCATTAACATATGAAATGTGAATAGCTTCTTCTGTGTTTATGTATGTGCGTCAGTTGAAAATTAAGGTGTGATATTAAAATCATTGTTGACATGTAAACACATGCACAAACAGATGAGCTAAGATCTAAAGCTGAGAGTGAGAAAGCTTTCCAAACATTACGTGACATGATCCCAATGATAAACAACAACAACAATCTCATTGCATGCTCTATTTTTCATAATGAATGAATAAAGCAATGGCAAAGCATCACAAACATAATTCAGCACATCTACAGTGACTCAGCAAAGAATGAAATAGGTCCACAATACTTGCAATTAATGCTTCTGCAACGAAAAGTCTACTTTATAGTTATGCAGCAAAAAACAGACTCACACTAGACACACCAATGACATCATCAGATCACTTAATCTTTTGCCAAAACATTGTTTGATTTTGTCATCAGACTGTGTTGTTGTAATAACTGATGTGTGTGCACAATCAAAGCCAGGACACAGGCTCTTCTCGGGGGTAAAACACACACACAAACAGAGAAAAGCCCAACATAGACTAGATGACACAGCATTTTGAGAGCAGCCTGCTGCTGGAGCTCTCCCTCCCTCTCTGACACACGCCGTTATTCTATCTCTGCCTTTTTTTCCAGTGGCCCTTTTTAGTTCTACCTCTGTCATAGCCACAAGACAAAGCACAAAGTGAAGTTCAAGGGGTTCAAGCTTGAAATCTGAACTTTTTTTTCTTTTTTTTGAGGATATGACATTAAGAGCCTCTTGCCTACAAAATGTTTCAAACAAGCATTGTTTATATATATATATAAATATATATATATATATATATATATATATATATATATATATTATATATATATATATATATATATATATATATATATATAGACAGGATCATGACGGCCATGTTCAATATAATAAATGAACGAGGAGTGGAACTGTCAAGCTCCAAAATTACAAAAAGCATCAAAATATTATAAAAATATCAACTTTTGAAATACCATTACAGGTCTTTTGACAGTAACAGACATAAATATATTTATTATATTTATGTCTGTTTCATAAGTAACAGACATAAATATATTTTGTTATTCACTAAAATCTTGAAAATATGGAACCTCCAGTCTGTAATAATGCATTTAGATATTTACATGATGAAAAGATATTTACATGCTAAAGATTTCGGTTATGATTGGCCAACCTTTGCAAACGACGTAGCAACAACCTATCAAGTTGCTGAATGCTGAAACATGTTTTTATGTTAGTATTCTCATATTTCTGACATCAACAGCATGATTATTTATGAAGAACTTTTTTTTTACAGCTTAGTTTCCATGAATAGTCTGGGCATATTTTATTTAAAGGATATCTAGGAACTATGAATGTGTTCAGGAAAATGTATAATGGACACTTCAGCTCAGTTATGCCAAAAATGTATAGTTTCCCTCTGAATTTCAGTCACTATCTAGAGCCCTGGCCAGCTGCACTGCATTTGATCTGCTCCAATAGGTAGTTTTCAAAAAGTAAAAAAAAAAAAAAAAACAAAGTTCTTGCCAAATCTGTGTTGTACCGCTGGGAAAGAAGCCATTGCTTTGTTGTGATCAATACTGCATTAGAGCAGGTGGAGAATAAATATTGCACAGCACTTTGAAATATATGCTTCGACTGGTCATTCACAACATTGAGCGGTAATATATTTTGTATATTAATAACTGAAATCCATGGCAACATACTGGTGCTACAGTACTTTCATGTATTGTATATCACTCTGCAGTCCCTCTGTTTTAAAAGTATCTTATCTTATCAAATCTTATTTAAAAAATAAGATAATAAAATGATTTAAACTTTAATTTCATATCCATGTTCACTACTGTTCAAAATATTTTTTTTAATAAGAATGCTCACCAAGTCTCCATTTTATTAAATTAAAATAGTTAAACAGAATATTGTGAAATATTACAATAATTTAAAATGTTTTAATGTATTTTGAAAATGTAAATTATTCCTGTGATGGTCATTATCATCACTATCCTTACTCCAGTCTTTAGTGTCACTTGATCCTTCAGAAATTATTCTAATTTGCTGAGAATATATTGTGTGATACCAAATACTGGACAGGTAATTGATGACATTTTTTTCCACTGACTGTGTTGATTTTGATCCCAAAACACTGAGACCCGGGTCTTATTTTGTCACCTCACAAAAGCTTGTAGAATTCAGCAACTTGCATGAACCTGTTTACTCTTTCACATGTAGATCAGTCATCCTGTCTCTGTCTCTGACCCATCAGCCCACTTCACACAGCGCAATGGCATAGCAGGGGACTGTTTGGACGGTCCCCATAGATACAGGACAGCAAACTGTCAACAAACACATCATTTACATCTTTTCAACGCAGTCCTCTCTCCTCATCCAGTAGCCAAAGTTTAGTTTCTTTCTTTCCTTCCTTATTTATTCTTTCTTTCTTTCTTTCTTTCTTTCTTTCTTTCTTTCTTTCTTTCTTTCTTTCTTTCTTTCTATCATCTATCTATGAATCCTGTAGAAAGTAAAGGAAAATAAAAGGACGCTTGAGAGACCTTGATTCCGAGCTTCTCTTCAAGGTTAACACTGTTTACTAAGCAGGACCTTGCTCATTCTGATAACTAGCAAGCTGATTATTTGAATACTGTCTCTAATGTTTATCTAAGGGAATTCTTTTTGTTACACATTTTAAACTAATTTCTCAATAATACAGCTCTAAGTACGGAAAAGGTACGTTTTGTGCTCGCCGATTAAAATGTATTTCTCAATAAGTTATTGAGCCATCAGTCAAGACGTATAAACACAAAAGCCAAACATTCATTTAAACCTCATAAGTCAACTTTCACTGGTTAATTATGTGCTGACAGTTGACAAATACCAGCACAACGCCTTCAGAGGGTCCTGTCTTACTTCTGTTTAACCTTTCATGAAACTCACTGCATAATTTCATCTTATTTGTGAATCAGCCAGTCTTTATCAAGATAACATTGTGAGATCTTCTGCTGATTCATATATCTAGTGTGATTATAACAAGAAAACAGGCTTTTTACCAGATAACTGCCCCATAGTGTATCAAGAATTATGTATTAGTTCGTAGTCACTTTTACTTGTCACACAAAGAATGATCAACTTGTTTTTAACAATTCATTTTTATATTTGCTAGAAATAGTTATATTTTTCATTAAATATTGTTTTATCAATTTTTTATTTTTTTATTATTTACGATTTATTTTTGTTTAGTACCCTTTTCCTAATAATATGCAATAAACAAACAAACAAAAATAAATAAATATTTGTTTTTTTTAACAAAAACAAACCAACAAAAACAGACATATAAACAGAAAAACTAACAAAGAAATAAACAGGCAATGTGCAATAGGCAACTTTTCTAAAGTTATGAGTCAAGAGTGGATTTGCGTGCAATCTCTAAAAATCCTGAACAATAGCACTCACCCAGTAACCTGCCAACAGGCCTAATGAACACACATGGCATTCATGGCAAACTGATACAGCACTCCTGGGGCCTGTTGCACAAAAGTAGAATTAAGACATCCGGGATAAATGACTCAGCTGAGCTCAATAAAGCCAAAACATGTGCATCCAGGCTTAATTGGTTGCACAAAGACCAAGCCAGGATGAGCAGACACGGATTCATTAAGCCAGGTGAAACCAATCCTGGATAGGTGCGCGCTCACGGCTCACTCAAATAGACCCCGCCACAGATCACAGATTAACTGATTTACCATGGCAACTAGAGCCGCGTACTTTTCCCCGTCTGAAGCACAAATCCTCATGGAGGCATACGAGGAGGTAAAAGATATAATTAAGAAGAAAGGCAACACCGCCACAGTGATAAAGCAAAGAGAAAAAGCGTGGCAAAGTATTGCAGACCGCCTGAATGCGTAAGTAGTGCACAATTACACACTCACCGCTCCGCTGAAAACATCACAATTACAAATCAAATATTTAATTCACATCTCCAAAAAACGCAGTTGTACTGTAATTATGAAACGGTTAAATTTTTTATTGAAATGCACTGCATATATGAGTGAAATTGTGTAACGTAACTCCATCACACTGTATAAAGCTATGATATATTATTATTTAAAGCCTTACATTATTATTTTACGTTACTACGCTCAGTACGGTTTAATCTTAGCCGTTGTACTCTGCTTATTATGTTGTCCACCGGTTTTTTTTTGTGTTTTCCCCTGCTTTTATTAATGTAAAGCAGCTTTGACAGAATGAAACAATTGTGAAAAGTGCTATATAAATAAAATTTTCTTGAATACATAGATGAGCTATAATAATAAATCACTTTAATTTATATAGCGCCTTTCAAAGGACCCAAGGTCGGTTGCTCACTGCACTGCAAAAATGTCTTTCTTTCTTAGTATTTTTTTGTCTTGTTTTCAGTCAAAAAAAAATATCTAAAAAAAAAAATCTTAAATATTTTCTAGAGCAAAATAACCTAGGAAAATAAGCAAAAAACTCTGCCAGTGAAACAAGAGAACTTTTCTAAAAGTAAGTTTATGGAAAAAAGTAAACTTATTTCAAGAGAATTTTTCTTATTATATTGACAGATATTTAAATTTTTTTGCTTGTTTTAAGCACACATTTACTTGAAGTTTATATTTTTGGTCTAAACCTATACTTATTTTGCTAGGTCATTTAGAAAATCAAGAAAATACATCTTTAGTGTTTTTTTTTTTTTTTTTTTTTTTTTTACTGAAAACAATACAAAAATACCAAGTCATTTTTGTCAGTGTGACTCCATTAAATGTTCTTGTGATAAAGAATGTGTGTGTGTGTGTGCGTGTGATGTAGATTAAACATGAACGGGCCAAAACGGACATGGCAGCAGGTCAAAATCAAATACAAGAACATTCTGCAGAATGGTATGGTCCCTGACTAATATTTAACAAAGCACAAGCATATATTGTACCCAGAAGGTGCCTGCTCACACATTGTCTGTACTGTTTTTAGCAGTGAAAAAGAATACCCACAGACAAGGCACGATTGGTGGGTCACCAAAGGCTGACCTTACCCCAGCAGAGGACATGGCCTTGGAGCTAAATAAAGGCAGGCCCGTCTTAGAGGGGATCCCTGGGGGTAAAGAGACGAGCATAGGTTTCCTCCCTAGATGCCACCCGCTTCATTCAAGGTATGTCCTTCCATCTCTACATGGAATACAACCACATTCATAGGGAATCAATTTGGACTGTCTGACTTTGGTTTACCTATTGCCTTGCAGTGTCTGGCAGCACTGTGTTCCTGTTAGAGCCACCAGCACAAGCACCAGACGATGCTGATCCAGTGAGTACTCCATCAAAGGCATACTGTAGGCCTGGGCATGTCTTGTCTACTAGCTTCAAT
This sequence comes from Cyprinus carpio, assembly GCF_018340385.1. Lineage (NCBI taxonomy): Eukaryota > Metazoa > Chordata > Actinopteri > Cypriniformes > Cyprinidae > Cyprinus > Cyprinus carpio. Next base: position 19,623,604 of record NC_056615.1, read on the forward strand.
ATGAATCCGATTAAATGTGATAGGGTGAAAGCCCCAGTGCAGCAGCAACAGCACATGATGGAGACGATGATGAGGAGGAGACCATCTCTGTGGATTCCAGAAGGCATGAGGTATCATGTTAAGACCGTGAAAGTACTATTTACTCTACAATGGTGAAGAGTCCCTCATCAAAATCAAAAAATGTAATTTCTTTTACAGGACCCAGATGCTATACAGTGGGAAAACCAGCCTGGCAACATAGTGCGTATTAATAAAAGGACACCACATCCTGCCAAATTCCAGCTGCGCTAATTGTATTGTGTTCACAGAGCTCACAAGCTATCAGAAAGTTGTATGGCAACCACCTCCGGCGCCAAATAGAACTGGCAGACATAGACATTCAGTACAAGAAGAAAAAGATAGAAAAAATCTTGCACTGGAGTCCGAAATAAAAAAGAGGACAACTATTAAACACCACCCCAAAACAAAAAAACTCCACAAGCATATAAGAAATCCCATCAATGTACACTGTATGCTAACTGTAACACAAATGTATTAATCATTTATTATTTTTCTTTCCTCCCCCAGCTCCAAGAAGATGACACGGCTCAAAATAAAAATTAGGTATATTCTCGTAAGGTCAAGTGAGCCATGACATATGAGCTCTTATTGTGAGCACACAGGACGGTGGCATCTTTCTAAGGTATTTTTTATTTTCACAGCAATCAGTACAACCAAGTCATCGGTTATAAGGCACCGGCCTCTTTTGCCCACCCCCCCCAGCACCGGTGTGGCCACTAGCCTATATGAAGGCCCAAAATTGTGTGTTCCTTCCTGCTCTGACAATGGCATGCCCATTCTTGCGAGATGTGGTGGATGAAGAAGCACTTGTGCTGAGGAGAGCCTTCAGGCGAGACAGGGTCTTCAGGGACCGGTTGGACCCACTGGCCTTCCCTGATGACCATCTATATGAAAGATACAGGTTTTCTGCAGATGGCATCAGGTATCTATGCAGACTACTGGGTCCCAGGATTAAGCACCGCACTGCACGGAGCCATGCACTGAGTGTGGAGCAAATGGTTTGTGTGGGCCTTGCGCTTTTTTTGCTAGTGGAGCCTTCCTGTACTCAGTGGGGGATGCAGAACAGCTGAACAAGGCCACAATTTGCCGCACAATAAGGAGTGTGTGTCTGGCTATCAAAGCATTAGCAGATGTCGTTCATCTCCTTCCCTGGCCACAGAAGACTCTGTGACATGAAAGAGGAGTTCTATAGGATTGCAGGTAAGAGGATCTACAAATTACAGGACAACTGTTAACACATAGTAGGATACTCATTACTTTGTGTGACAGGTTTTCCCCAATGTCATTTGTGCAGTGGACTGCACACACATAAGGATAAAAGCCCCCTCAGGTGCCCATGAGGCCGATTTTGTGAATAGGAAATCCTTTCACAGCATTAATGTTCAGGTGAACATAACTTTTTGATATTGTCCATTGACGAACACTCTGCATTGCCAATGATGTGCATTGATTGGTGTAATATTCCTCATCTTATGATTTCAGATGGTCTGCAATGCTGACTGTGTGATCAGCAATGTTGTGGCAAAATGGCCTGGCTCAGTCCATGACTCCAGAATCTTTCGGGCCTCTGAAATCTATCAGTGCCTATCACAAGGTAAGCCACACAACCCCTATTTATAACCATCATGGCTGTGTCAAGAATATCACTGTGTTTATGAGGTAGTAATGATGAGATTTTGTGTTGACAGGTGAATTCTCTGGTGTGTTGCTGGGAGACAGGGGGTATGGCTGCCAGCCTTTTCTCCTGACACCTTTCACAGACCCCCAGGAAGCACAGCAGGCCTACAACCATGCCCATGCCAGGACCAGGGCCCAGAGTTGAAATGACCTTTGGCCTCCTGAAGGCACGCTTTCACTGCCTTCACAAATTAAGGGTCAACCCTGTTAGGGCATGTGATATTACTGTGGCTTGTGCTGTCCTCCACAATGTGGCCTGCCTGAGGAAGGAGAGGGCCCCCAGAGTGCCACCAGCCATGGACTGGGACAATCCGGCAATCTTCCCTGATGACGACAGTGGTCGGCTGCTGAGGGACCAATATGTGTTGAATTATTTTAGTTAGTATGTGTGCTTTCAATTTAGGTAAAAAATGTCCTGCTGTGGCAGAGGAAATAGGGTTTTTTTGGGTTGGTCTTTTTTACGAATTTGGCCCTCTTATGATGTTTGTGCGGTATACTGTGTGTAATACAAGGCTGCAGGGAGGCTACTGCATCCATTCATTTGTCTGTTCAGTTGATGTGTGCAGACATGCAGGGTGTGTTATATACAGACCTTTGAATGTGTATGTATCATTTTGTATAATATGCTTTGATTCTGTGCTTTCCATCTTGTAGAGTCACTGTGACTTCAGTTTCGAAAGGAGCTGATAGTTAACCTGCTTTGTTTTGTCCTTATTCAATAAAGGAACATAATGTTACACATTGTGTTTTTATATTCATATGGAATGGTGTATTTGTTTATATGACAGTGTACTAGGGCCCCACTGAGGAAAAAGGATAAAGTCATAAATTTATGAGGCTGGTTCTTTCTGCAGAAAAAAAGCAACATATTCTTTTTACAGTTTTGATAGTTATGACAATGTGATACTTCATATTCTGGCACATCAGCATGTCTTTCTTTATGAAACCATACTGAAGTACAATTTTACGAAATGCCCCACATCTGTCATTTTAACAACTGTCCTCCTTTAAAACAACTGGTTACAATATTATGACTTGTCTTTTTTTTCTCTCTGTGGCCCTAATATTCTATCATTTTATATATAGTCTATGGGAAACTGTAAATTATCTAATGATAGCAACATCATCTAAAAATCATTATTTATCCAAAATAATTGAAATTAATGATCACAAAAGTTTAAATAATGACAGTGGGTCTAGTTATATGTGATAACAATGTATAGTGAGCAGTGAAATAACTATTGGTTTCCATTTGTGGCGACTGCTGACTGACATTAGGGATGAGATTAAATAGATCCTGGAATTTAGCCTGGTCTGGAGCAGGCTAGCTCCACAGAATAAATCTCCATGGTAATTTATACCATAACATATCCTCCTGCCCCCTATCCAGCTTTAGTGCAACCGGATTAGGGATCAATTGAGCCAGGATCACCAAGATATCCTGGCTTAATCCCTTATCCTACTTTTGTGCAACAGGCCCCTGGCATCACATTAGCATTCCACTGATCAAAGCTAAAACTGCTGGTCCACATGCTTGCACTTTAGACAATACAGTAGTCTGAGTCAAGACAAGTCAATGTTGTTAGTATATATAGTTTCCACAATACACACTGTTTCAAAGCAGCTTCACACATTTTGCAGTTTAGAGCTAGGTGATGGGATAAACTGATTATTTATTGAGGTAAACACCATATGACACACTCATATATTGCATAAAAATAGGCTTAACCTTATCTTGCATAGACATCATCTTAGTCATCTTCCTTGGGTTTGTCTGGACAACATAAATAGGAAAATTACAATCTACTATACAATGACTAAACATTCCATGACTCAACAAAATGAAGTGACTGAGATGTTTCTACAGCTCCCAGGTTTCTTGGTTCAAGTTTATGTGCAGCATTAGCAGGCGGATAGGGAGTTTGTTGCAGACATCCCTGGTATCCCAGTGACAGAAATTCCACACCAACAGAGCAAATGTTTAACCTTCTGACAATAAGTCCCAGACAGATAGCACATTCATTCTTCCTGAAGTGTGAGTAATCAATCATGATCACCAATCATTGGATGAAATGATCAAAAACAGGGGTTCCTGTCAGGGCTGCAAAAAGTGGGGAAAAGAGCGGGTATGCAGAACAAACAAGCTCAAGTTTCCAAAACACGCAGATTAGATCAAGTCATGACTGTAAGCACCACAGAATTTGAGGGGGACAATGAACACACACACACATATACATATATATATACATATACATACAGTACAGGTCAAAAGTTTGGAAACATTACTATTTTTAATGTTTTTGAAAGAAGTCTCTTCTGCTCATCAAGCCTGCATTTATTTGATCAAAAATACAGAATAAACAGTAATATTGTGAAATATTATTACAACTTAAAATAATAGTTTTCTATTTAAATATACTTTGAAAAAATAATTTATTCCTGTGATGCAAAGCTGAATTTTCAGCATCATTACTCCAGCCTTCAGTGTCACATGTAACATCCAGTCTATCACATGATCATTTAGAAATCATTCTAATATTCTGATTTATTATGAGTGTTGGAAACAGTTCTGCTGTCTGATATATTTGATGAATAAAAGGTTAAAAAGAACTGCATTTATTCAAAAAAAAAAAATAATTCTAATAATATATATTCTAATAATATATATTTCTTTACTATCACTTTTTATCAATTTAACACATCCTTGCTGAATAAAAAGTATTGATTTTATTTAAAAAAAAAAGAAAGAAAAAAAAATTACTGACAAGTAGTGTATATTGTTATTAAAAAAATATTTATATTTTTAAAAACATAGCTTTTTTTTTTTTTTTTTTTTTTTTACTTTTTATTCATCAAAGTATCCTAAAAAAAGTATCACATGTTCTGAAAAAATATTAAGCAGCAGAACTGTTTCCAACTTTGATAATGAATCATCATATTAGAATGATTTCTAAAGGATCATGTGACAATGATCCTAAAAATTCAGCTTTGCATCACAGAAATAAATGATAATTTAAAGTATATATATAAGTAATATATATATAGACACACTAGGAACCTAAAAAGAATCATAAAGATACCAAAACTCAAAGATAGTCCAAAAACATTCACATCTACACATCTAAAACATGTGGGAAGTCCTTTAGAGGGGAAGAAACAAGCAGCAAACATTCTCTGGTTACCAGTACTGACTACAAAGCTGTTCTTATATTTTCTGTTCTTATCTTTTTATGTACTTATTTTTTTTTATCAGCAACTGCACCATATATCATATTTTTGCTCAGCTTGGGCCTCTGAATAAAAATTTATGTTTTTTCTCCTTGAGTGTAAGCTCCATGTTCTCTTATAATATATTAGCAAAAAAGTCTGATCTATTAAATAAATAAATGGATTTCTCTAGCTATTCTATCATATATATTCACCAGGGAATTCCCCAATAATGAACTGCATCTGCTGATAGTTTATTTGTGCATTGTGTCTGCATTGTTTAGTAAAGGAATCATGCTAATCAAGTAACATAACCAATAACGCACTTTTAACGGCTCAATTCTCCATCACGCGCCTACAGAGCAACACAAAATCCACAATTTAAAAACATTTCTCGCAACCTACTTCTTTCCATCCCCTCTCTCTCTTCAAAAAACACGTTTTCACAGTGAATTAAAAATATTCCCTTTCTATTCCAGTTCGGAACACCGTAACTTCCATTACACAAACTTTCCCTCTTTAAGATGTGCATTCAGGTCCGGACAGGAAAAACTTTCACTGCTACTTTTTATTTTCCACTTTCAGTTACTGGCTGCTCCGATGTCAATACTCAATGTAATAATAACGTTTGTTGATCATGCAATTTAACTGCTGTTGTGGGACTTAAGGACAATTTTATGTACTAAGTTATTTGTTTCTGTTTTTGTCAATACAGTGAAAGTCAATGGGGCCCAAAACACTGGACCCTATTGACATTCATCTTACAGACATTTTTCAAAATATGCACAATTTTCTTAGGTTTGGAATGTCATTTTAGGTGAGCTATCCCTTTAAGTTAAAAAGCTCTGTTGCAAAACTATGCATTCAAGAAACCATAAAAAAAAAAACTAGTTAACAATGCATTAGGAAATTTCAATAAAGAACATATAACATGTTATACGCTGTTTTTCTATGTAAACAGACTGTGATATTATCATTCACATTCAAAGAGGGTGACTCTGTACCTCAGCCTGGCTTTTCTAAATATAAAGAGCTGACTTTCCCAAGATGATCCATGTATTTCACACATGAATGCTTAATGACATGAATCATTATCACATTACAAAAAGTAATCCCTCAATACTCATTGGCTGTGCCATCATTAGGAGCTTCACTTGAGTCATGAGCATTACTCATGGGTGTATTTATGTTCAAGTGGGTGTGTCTCAGGACATACTTCCAGTAAATGCAAGAAATACTGTACAGATGCCCATCAAATACTTTTTAATGTATGACCAGCACCAGTTCAAATCCAATTCTGTGTCATGAATAAGTGAACATACACTTGTCTTGTGCATACTCACGGATGTCTGTATGTTCATGACTGTGTAAGCTTTTAGAGACACTATTTTAGAATTTAAGATCATGTTGCATAAACCTGATACTGGCTGAGGGAGTAGAAGGGATAGAGCTGCTCCATAAAGGTAGCTCAATTAAAGCAAGGGAGTTCAAAACCATGTGTTTGGCCAGTTATGAACACAGACAAACCTTGCCAAAGATACACCAATTGCTGTTTACCTTATTTTATATGATTACCCTATGTGATCCTCTTTAATACACTGAAATCTCACATTCTAAACTGAAATGATGAGGTTTTGTTATGTTGGTCATATACTAAAATAAACAAACTAGAGTTGTAACTGCAGTGGCCCCAAAAAGTTAAGGGCCAGTAAGATTTTTTTTTTTTTTAAAGAAATTGATCCTTTATTCAACAAGGATGCAAGAAACCGATTTGACTGACTGACGAGTAAAGACTTTCATATTATAAAAAAAAACGTATTTCATATAAATGCTGAACTTTCTATTTAACAAAGAATCCTGAAAAAATGCATCTCAGTTTCCACAAAAATAAATGGCACAACTGTTTTTAACACTGAAAAAAATAAAAATAATAAATGTTTCTTGAGCACCAAATTAACATATTAGAATAATTTCTGAAGAATCATGTGACTGCTGAAAATTCAGCTTTGCCGTCACAGGAATGAATTACATTTTAATATATATTAAAAAAGAAAACGGTTACTTTAATTTGAAATAAAATTTTATAATATTACTGTTTTAACTGCAGTTTTGAACAAATAAATGCAGCTTTGGTGAGCAAAAGAGACCTCTTGTGAAAATTCTTGAATGATACTACACATATTGTTTATTGTTTATATCATTTTTAACCTAACATTGACAAACTCCTTAACTGAAATGATTTGCTTGAAAATGCCACTTGGACAAATGCTTTTTGGGCAACTGCATCTAACTGGTTTGAAACATACAAGGCAAGTATTTGGGTTTATAAGTCACTTCCTTTTTCTTTACTTTGCTAATGTACTTCAGGAATTCCAAGAAGGCTTTAGAGGGGGCCTTGCCATGGAGATATCAGGTAAATCAAACAAGGGTCAAAGGTTAAATCATTCAGTGTGAGCATGCATACTAACTCAAGATGTGGCCAACCTAAAATTTAACAGCACTTTGCATCTTTAAAAGCTACTCCTCCCTGAACACAAGGTCACCCCGGGTCAGCAGCAGCCATAAGACAGTCGTCTATGGAACCTTGTGTTTTGGTTAAGGTTCCCGGGCTCCCTTACCTGGTTACCATACAACCTCACAATCAGGCAGCTCAACAAGCATTCCATACTAGGGTCAAAGGTCAGTGTCTAGTTCGGAGACAGATGTGGTAAAAGGGGGAGGAAGGTGTGGGCTGAATGTGATGCCATACCAGCCACGAAACCCGATCCTGCATCAAAAGAGAGCTGTGAATGTTTCACTTAAAAGAAACCTAAACATAGGACAGGATTCATTCCAGTTAAAATTAGTTCATGCAACTTATTTAAGAGACATATGTGAAGAGTATCATGTTCAGATGTTACAAACAGAAATGATACAAAAATATCCGCTGCGCTGCATTTCTATCCATCAATACTAAATCTGATTTCACGGTGACACACACACCAGAAGATCAACAATCTGGCACATTTAATATGATCCTAAAATGGAGCATGTTACAGATTTGGCTCGGCGTAATTTGATAAATTATCGACTCTAATTCAATCTGTGTATTTCTTAGTCTTCTCTAAATCTGCCTCTTATCAGCAGGTGTCACAAAAATCAAAGGCGACACAAAAGGGAAAACTGGTCAGTCTCAGTGGATCATGGAACACTCAAACTGGTGCCAAAGAGAGAGATTTTGGGATTTGCCACCATGTGACGCACTTCAAAAGGGTCCAAAGGAAGACACAAAACATTTTACACACTCAGATCAAAAATATTTTTTTCACAGGTTTGATATTATTAGATAGGCCTTTTACAATCCATCTAACATTCGGGATTCATGCAATCTTGGTAAATGCAGATAACCTGTGTAAAGTGTGCTGACACTTGAAACAAAAAGACCTGTAACTGGAAATAATTCAAACTCTAATGCGGTTTTGTATAAACCTGCTAAAATGCATAACATTTTCAGGAAATAAGTCCTTTTGAGTAAAATAAAATTATCTCCAACATTAGGTTTTGTGTAAAACCCCTCTAGAGGATTTATTCAGACTCAGTATTCCCTGATATTCAGACTTATGCTGGCCATCTGGGTCCAGTTCTCTTCTACAATAATAAACTGGGGCGATATTTATAGATCTCTCCTTAGAACGTAGTCCTGTAGACATGGGTCAGAAGTAGGATTATGGGAGAGGATGGTTACACACTTAAGAACACGAACCATGCAAGGCATTCAGTCTGCTTTGTAATATGTATTGTGAAAAGGGCTTGACAAATAAATTCAATAAAAAATAAAAAAAAGAGTAAAATAGTGGAATATTATTACAATTAAAAATAACTGTTTTACATTTTAATATATTTTAAAATGTCATTTATTCCTGTGATGACAAAGCTGAATTTTTATTGTCTTCAGTGTCTCACGGCACTATCGATTTAATGCATCTTAGCTTAAAGGGATACTCCAGCCCAAAAAGAAAATTTTGTCATTAATCACTTGTCCCCATGTCATTCCAAACCCGTAAAAGCTTTGTTCGTCTACGGTACACAATTTAAGATATTTTGGATGTTAACCAGGAGGCCTTTGGCTGTCCCATAGACTTTTGGGGTGGAGTATCCCTTTAATAATAGTATTAATTTCTTTAAAAAAAAAATCTTTATGACCCTAAACTTTTGAATGCTAATGAATATACTAATGATTTCCAGAGTCTGCTCGGATCATTCCTGTTTACAACTTGACACTACATGCCTTATATGTAAATATCGGGGTGAATATTAAAAGATAAATATTATGAAACTGCAATAAATTAGTCATCATATCGGCACAAATGGGGCGATGCATTCTCCACGAATAAATGATTAACACTCAGTAAACTTGTCTCATGAGGCATGCTGTTCATAGACAGTACCTTACTGGACGTTTGAAGACCCTGACACACCAGGTGGGTTGATGATGTCTGAATTAAATCTGAATTAAACGGACCCATCAGCATGTGTTTTAACAGAACCTGCTGTAGAACTCATGCCAATCCAAAGTTTCAGAGCTAATAGTACCTCTAGGTTTAGTCTTTTGCAACTCTGCAGTCAGACGCATTTGTGCCAATCAGTGTGGAACTGCTTAGAACCCGACGCCTATGACGGAGCTCCAGCCCCCTCTTCCCCAGTCGCACACAATCACAATCGCACATATGGTGCATTCACACACGGATAGTGACAGCCGTGGCTCAAGTACCTTTATACTTCTCTCTGACGTTCTCGTAGGCTTGCACAAACTCCTGCTCGTCTACTTGAGCAGTCACGCTGGCTGGATCATACATGTACATGGCCCTAGAATGAGGTCAGGTCAATCTCTCGTCTGTTTTCCTTTCTTCTCTTACTTTGAGTCCCTCTTCGGACGTGCTTTCCTGGCGACTGGTCTGTCAGAACAGACTGGTGTGTTTGTACAGTCTCACTCTCTCCAGGCTCTGTGTGTGTGTGTGTGTGTGTGTGTGTGTGTGTGTGTGTGTGTGTGTGTGTGTGTGTGTGTGTGTGTGTGTGTGTGTGTATGAGTAAGTGTGTGAGTGAGTATTCCCCCACAGTTCTGGCTCTCGTTCCAGACCACCAGTACCACTCCCCTCCTCAAGCTTGAGAAATACCAACACACACACAACACGGTCCCACCTCTTAAAGGCATACATGCAACACACATGGACACACACGAGCAACAGGCTGCTTTCTAAGGACATCAGATCTAGTACAATGAAGCATTATGAAGCCAGCCAAAAATATAGATCAGCATGAAAGGAAAGGCATTAAGGAAGTATGTAGTGTGGGCTAATATTGGCTGTGACATGAGGGCTAAATCTCAGCAGGACTTTGCCACTCTCACATACATTCAGACTTAATAACAAAGTGTGAACAAACATACACAAACCCTGGCATCTACATGAGAATAACATTACGCTTAAAGGGACAGTCCACCCAAAAATGAAAATTCTGTCAATTTACTCAACCTCAAATCATTTGAAACTAGTATGACTTCATTTCTTCTGTGTAACATAAAAAAGTAAAACATTTGTACAATAAACAAGAATAATACTTCAAATAATGTGGCTTGTTGAGGAGAGGTGTGCTATGATTATAATAAATCAACATGATAAAACAGCTGAAAAAAAACTTTAATAAAACTTATATTAGGTCCAGTAAGATACCATCCAAAACACCCCAAAATCACCAAACAACAATCCTAGAAACCATTTGGTAATAACCCAGAACAGCTTTGATACCCCTTAGCGATGTCCTAGAAACCACCCATAACAACAAATAAACCACCCTAGAAACCAACTATTGGTCATCCAGCATACCCTAAAGTATGCAAGTAGCGTTGTCACAATACCAACATTTTAGTTCATACATTAAAATAGCATGCAGCCTTTAAATTTTTATCAGTAAACATTGTGAATACTGTTTGTTATATACCTAAAATGAGCAAAAAGTGTTCCCTGTATAATCTTGTTTAGCGCAACCTCAGAGTTCTGCACTCTCGCAAAAAAAAAAAAAAAAAAAAATCCTGTTATAATAAAAAAAAAAAGCTATCTACAATCCACAATGAATCTCTTACTTGCATCATGTCTACACCTTTGTTATAATGAAAGAATTTATAAGCGCTGAACAAAAAACTTTTGCGTTTTGAGTTGGCTTTGATGATTGGCTTAAATGTAAAAAAACAAAATGCTTGAAGGGATAGTTCACCCAAAAATAAATTCTGTCAGGGTCAGAAAGCTCTCGGATTCCATCAAAAATATCTTAATTTGTATTCTGATGATGAACGAAGCTCTTACGGGTTTGGAACGACACAAGGGTGAGTAATTAATGACAGAATTTTCATTTTTGGGTGAAGTAACCCTTTAAGTGCTTCACAGAGTACAGAGGACAGTTTGAAAACTTCAGCTTTCGGCAGATAAATGAACCCGGTTCTCTGTAAGACTGGTCTTGGTAACAAGGGTGGTATTCTTACATTTTTTAAAAGTTTAAGTATTGACTTGTTACCAAATTACTGGTGCTTTGGACTACTAGCATCTACACACAATGCCATAGAGAACACTTGGCAAGATTACCCTAGAAACTACTTAGCAATACCCTAGTAACCACCTTAAACCTTAAAACCACCAAGCAACTACCCAGAAAACCCTATAAACAACCAGCAATGCCCTAATTACCACCAAGAACACTCTAGCACTGTTGCAGCAAATTTAATTAAATCTAGTTCTAAAACCTAAATTGTTAAACAGACCAGATTTTGGCAGCAGTGTGACAAAGTAGTAACACTTAATACAGAAGCTGCCAATAACAGTACAACATACACAGACTTCCTGATAGAAAACCACTAACAGAATGGAGACCAAACCTGATAGGGGTGTGTGTTTTGAGAGAGTGACAGTGATTAAATAAGTAGAGAGACCGAGTGGGAAGGGGAGAGGGAAATAAAGGCCTTTTGTATGAAGTATGTCCTGCAGTCTATCTCAGGAGGAAATGGAAAAGCTTCCTAAGATGAAGATGGGGTTAGAGGAAGTGAACTTTTATCACTTGAAAAAGCAATTAGCTTTTAAAGAATGAAGCGGGTGCGAGACACAATTCTGCTACTCCTTGGCCCCTTTCTAAAAATTAAGTCAAGCTGGTAGCAGCTATGTTTGATGCTTCACAGCCATCTTAAAAAAAAAAAACAGTCTCAAGGGGGCAAACCCCACCCCTTACCATAAGAAATCCCCTACACCAGATGTGCCCTCATTACGAGCATTCCCGAGGTGGCCACGATCCATCAACCCGCCAGCTCTTTTCCAAAACCCTGCATAATGCTTGTCAGTATTTGACATTTTTAATGTCACTGAGAAACTCTTTCTCAAACTACTGAAAATATTTTGGCTTCAGGGGCCATAAAATGTCTAAATAAATACAGCTGACTGTGCACACGCTTATATAAGAGAAGGGAGTGTATTTCTGGAAAAATACATAAATCCTGATCAAATCTCCCTTACTGTTTTGGAAATGCCATGTAATAAAATCTTGTGAAATTATTTTAATCATGCCTGATATATGTGCTCTAAACACCTTTGCCAAATGTGGAATAAAAACAGAAAGTGCACAGTTAATCTGGGAACTGGATATGCCCTCAAATATGTAAAATGGATTATGCTCAAATAATATTTTAACAGATAGTTCATCAAAAAACTAGATTTTTATGTGCTTAAGAAACACCACACTGCTATGATGCTAGTGTGTTGTGGCTTTGGCAGGATGCTGCTATGTGGTTGAAAGTTTTGAATTGTTTTTAGCGTGTTGCTAAGGTAGTTTGGGTTGTTGCTCAGTGGAGTGAGTTAAAAGAACCAACACGTGTCTGTTTTCATCATAAGATCTAAAGTATAGCAGCAAGTCTACACATCTACACTGACAGATAGCTTTTCATCTCCACTTTATAATCAGATAATCAATAATGGCATGACACTAATGTCTCAAGTTTCTACATTACAGCAGCAGAACAGATGTCTCTTTGGCCTAAAGAGCTTTTAATCTTGGTCTACGTGATAAGTATCACTCAAACGCATTCTAAACTACTGCACTTTAAGGGGAAAACAATGTTTGCTGGAAATCCTGTTTTTTGCATAGGTGTTCAATCTAAAACACATTTCTCAGGTATTTTTGTTTGAACTACTGACACCATGTGGTGGCAGTAGGACTAACATTTGGGGGATTTACACCTATATAATCTTGAAAATATTTGGCATTGCATTGGAATAAATGATCTGCCACCATCTTCTTTACTGACATTGTCTAACAAGAGAAAAAGCAACATTACACATGTATCAATGCACTTAAAGTTGACTATAGCTCATTAGCCAAAATCAGTATATTGATCAAAATTTAAACTGATAGTCTTTATTGATTTAAATCAGATATGATTCTGAGCTACGACACATTGATTGTCACTTTGTGAAATATAAAGATAATGGGAAGAATGGAAGGTCATACAGATGCTTGACTATCTAATCTACCGGTAAATAATTCACTGGATTTTTTGAGGTCCGGAGGCATGTGGAATCAACTTTATGCTATTTATAGTTAATCATGAATAATTGATTCATTCTGGTGTGGTATCTAAAGGTTACAGATTTTCCCAAGAACTTTCTGGAGCCAACAATGTGAATATTTTCAGGACTAAAGTAAACAGAAAACTGCAAGATAGCAGATGTATAGCACGCTGTCACACTGAAATGTATCTGCACGAGTTGATTAAATTCTTTAATAAGTGCAATCCAGCTGCAGATCTTAGTAGTTCCTGTGAGGAGCAACTGATAATCAGTTTGTGCTGTGCAGTGATGGCACGGAGGAAAGATTGGATGTGTTAAAGTTCAGATGCTGAATTGCTTCCCTCAACACCTCATAAGAATTACTAAAACAAAAGAAAAAAAGGTCTGAAAGCATTTTTGAAGTATGACAGTATTGTATATGAACTCATTGTCAGTGTCACCCTGTCAGTTTAGTTCAGTGCTTGCATCTTCCTGAAACATTACCCCTCTCACCTTTCTCTGATGTCTAACACAAGAAAAATTCTAGACATTTTAGAGCATTCTTCAGTGCTCAGTCTAGCCGGGGGCATTGTGTATGAAACCTGGCCCCTGCAATGGGACAGCAGGCCAGAAATTCAGATCTGGAGTTGAAGATATAATGGAGTTAAGAGCCATTTGATTTTCAGCATGATAAATGTAATATTTAAATGTATTACTTTAGATTTTTAATTTAAGTATACTCAGTCTGTTAAAAATAATTTTGAATCAATTACAGAATTGTAATCATTAATATTAATAATCATGATTACAATATCAAGGAACATATTCTTGTTATAATGGAACAGCACTACAATGAATTTTAATGAAGCATTTAGCAGTGCAAAGCTGTCAAGCAGGGATGCTGACTAACTAATTTTCATAGTGCCCATTTACTGCCACAGGATGGCAGCCAAGTGCAGATCAAACCTGAATTATCAAAACATCCTGTGGTTATCCAGTTTGTGTGTTTAGTACTAGAAACATCTCTGCAAAAATAAAAATTAAAATAAATCTTTGACACCACAAGGCACTAGCAACATCCTGGCACTCATAACCCTGAATACCAATTATACAACCTACTAGCAATAATAACACTGAAAGTCACTTTGGATGAACGTGAGCCAGATGCATAAACATTACATGCTTTAAAGTTTCCTGAAATTGAAAGACTTAATATGAAACAATGGATGTGGTTCATCCAGACTATACACCAGCATCCTGCTTAGTTTCCACTGTGAGATAAAGATGTCAGTGTACCAGAGGAAACTCTGCCCTAATATAAAAGATTTATGGCACAGAGAAACATAACTATATTCTTAAAAGTGGCAGAATCATCCCTGCGTGTGCATAATGCAGAGCAGAGGTACTGTATGAGATAAGAACACTGCAGTCCTGAGACCACACCCTTGCCTAATATTGTTTGAGTGTGTATGGTCTTTTATGCACTCACACACACAATAACTGCTGTGTCAGTCCTATTGCAGCATGGCAGGGTCACACAAGGAACAGACTTACTGCAGACTTACTGCTAGATATAAACATCCACACAAGCATCTTTTTAATTAAATAACAAAAAAGCAGTCTGTAACATGTTTCTGAACATGCTTTTCTGCAATCAATGTTCTACCTGGATTTAAAACCTGCAAGTACAGGACATTCAGAAAGCCGGGGTTGTTTTTTTCCTCCTAAGCCAAAAGACAACAGTATCCTAAAACAAACACTTTCTGTCTAACATCCTACTAACAGAAAAGGCTATATTAAGCAAACATAAGAAACCAAAAACAAGTTTGTTTTAAACGGAACTTCAACGGCACATCAGACACCTGCCAAGCAGGTAATATTCCTTGTGTGCAAGTGCAAAGACTGCAAGTCTGTTAGTATGATATAAAACACTATATTTGTCTATGCTAAAATGTTTAATCCCACAGGCAAATACCGTGAGCGAAGACTCTACTACTTTTTATCCATTTGTAAATATTTTTGTGACTAAAAGTGACTGGTAGATAGGCCATTTCTGTGTGCTTGAAGATCTTACTGCTAAAGAGCATCTTTCTCTATTGACTGCCATTCAAAAACTTGCTATGTATTCTGACTAAAGGTGCAGTCACATTTACTGTTGTTTGGGAAATTTTCAAGGGCAAAATCCAGTCATTTCGATAGAAATCCACATAACTGGGAATGCTGGAGGACGAAAGATTTCTCCACATGGAGTTTACCAACAGAAAGCTCCTTGGTTTGACTTTTGTGTGAGCTGAGCTTCATACGTTGCTGCCATATTGACAATAGACAATGGAATTGTCCACAAAATATCATTGAAATTATGCTAATGATACTGCACCATAAATAAATATTTTGGAAACAGCATTTCATTATATTATTGTACATTCTATTATAGTTTCAAGTGACTAATTTTCACTGCAAAAAAAAAAATAATAATAAATAAAAAAAACTTCAAACTAATTTTCACATTTCACATGTCAAAATATCAAAACATGTTTCAAATGGGATATTTTGCTTCTATGCCATATAGAAGAATAATTTTTGGTTCCCCAAAGAACCTTTCAATTAATGGTTCTTAAAAGAAGCATTTTTTTAGTGTGAAGAACATTTTTTCACAATAAAGAACCTTTTATGAAATGAAAAGGTTCCACAAATGCCAATAAAGAACCTTCATTTTAATTGTGTAAGTACTGCAATATTTCTTTGATTCCTCTGACCTGCAATGCGAATGACTGCTCTCTCTGCAGGGTCCAGGACATCTCCAGAGGCAGATTTGGAGCGTTTGACGCGCTGGTGTTTGGGGAGGTTCCATGGTAAGGTGTCTCCGTGAAAAGGTGAAGAGCTCAGGTCACTTGCACTCTCCTCTGATGCAGACCGCTCAATTACCCGCCGACGACCACCTGACATGACCTGGGAATAGAGACATGGAAAACGTGAGAGTTAAGAGATGATACAAAATGAATACACAAAGCAGCAGTGAATTGCTGATGCTCCTCAGGATGAGTTTTCAGGTCACTTTGGAGAACCACTTTACTTTAGACAGCTGCTGGGGCTGTTTAGAGTCACTAGAAAACACTACAAAACTTTCACACAACTGTATAGATATTATCAACGAGTTGAGAATGGATTACATATTAAAATCCCTCATGTCTATTCATAGGAAGCAGAGATATGATTACTGTAATTAAACAAATGAACAAGAATATCACATAATGCCTTAATGTGGATGAATAAAATATGAAGATACTGCAATACTTTAGTGCAATCAAAATAAATACATATTGCTATTTAAAGTGTGGAACAGCATTTGAACCTGTGGAAGTAGCTTGCCTTCCGCCTATATAATCAGATTAGCAAATCCTTAATGTTATCTCGATAGTACGCTGCCTAGTGCCTTTCCTGAAGAGGGCAGAAAATCTTGTCGGTGACTGATTGGAAGGTAATTGATTACTCAGAAGTTATGAAGGTGAACATGAAGGTGTTGAAAAGAGCATGTTTTAGTGGCCCCAAAGGTAGAAAATTAACGTCATTATTGTTAG
Organism: Cyprinus carpio; assembly: GCF_018340385.1. NCBI lineage: Eukaryota > Metazoa > Chordata > Actinopteri > Cypriniformes > Cyprinidae > Cyprinus > Cyprinus carpio. The sequence goes on from NC_056615.1 coordinate 19,640,687, forward strand.
TGGAACCAAAGAGACTTCAGACAGGAGTATTCACTGAATTCACTGTCATGAATGTGTAAAGACAAGACCTAGCCTACATTTTTTTCTCTGTTGAAAATATTTAACACTTTTCATCACACTCTTCATTTGCATGCATCGAGTAATACTACCTTTACAAAACTTTATGGAACTTTAATATATTCTACCAGCTAAAGTTTGGACACACTAGATGAATTTATGAATAATAAAATCCTCTGCTTAAGTGCCTAAAATATAACATCTGCATAACTTTTAGTTATACACTACCATTAAAAAATTTGGGAACAGTAATTTTATTTATAAAGAAATCAAAATTCACTCAGCAAGTACAAATTAAATTGATCAAAAGTGACAGTAAAGACATCCGTAATGTTACAAAAGTGCTGCTCTTTTGAACTTTCTATTCACCAAAGAATCCTAAAAAAAATATGTATGGTTTCTACAAATTGCAGCACGACTGATTTCAACATTGATGATAATAATAAGAAATGTTTCTTGAGCACTGTCAGCATATTATTACAAAGGAATAAAGCACATTTAATAGCATATTAAAATAGAAACAGTTCTTGTAATATTATTTCACAATATCACTGTTTTACCGCATTTTTGATCAAATAAATGCATCCTTGGTGAGCATATGAAACTTATAATTAGGCCCTACTAAATTATTCGCAAATGTGTGGGTGTGTGCACGTTTGTGTTTACCGTAGTAGGCTACTGAAAGAATATCCTATTTGCATGATATTACATAATATTTCAAAGAACCGTGTCATTTACCATGGTAACACGTTAGTCAACAGCGAAACAAACGCACTACTAACGACTTTAGACAGATTAACAGAACATTAACAGAAAACTGCAGCTGTTATTTGTTTCTCGAGCGCTGCAAATTCAACCATTTTTATGAGAAATCCTCAACGCGTCGCATATAATCGCGCGCAGAAGTAGGCTATTCTCGTCATCATTGCTCAGCAGATTCAACGATGCGGCAAACACACCAAGCATCTTTTAAACAACTGCTTCATATGGGTACCGCGACTCTGTTTGCAGCCCATACACAGCATCCAGCTGTTCACCACCCTCCCTTCTCATCTGTCAACACGCCAATGTCAGTGCCGGCACCCCGCATATAACGCTCCGGAGAAACGATGCCAAACTTACAGCGTCCCGCCTGCGAATAACGCATATTTCAGTGATGCAGCCATATGGAGAAATGTAGGCTACCTGCAGTGGAACTTACCGTGGAGGAATCCAGCACGAACGCGCCCTAGTTATGAAAGTCAAGTGATTATACCGCTGGATGCTCCGGTGCTGTTTGCCCGTGGAGATGACGGTGCAAAATGCTGTGGATGATCACTGCTGGACAGGGGAAAGGTGATCTGATCTGATCTGATCCAACTCTGTGTTGCCCCTATAGTGTTCCACACAATGGTGGAATGTCACTGGGTGTTTGGCACAATGCAAGGATAGATTTGATCTATTATGTGGGAGAGAGTTTATTGCCTTCCCATGAACAAATGCTTCTCTGTTTGATAAACTACAATTGTGACCTAAAGTAATGCACCCCAAGCCTCAATAGTGACTGAAGCATTTGAATTAAAAATCAGTAGGGGGAAAAAGTAAAAAAGTAGCTAACTTATAGATATTGCTTCATTAAATTACATAAAGTTTATATCAACTTATGTGCACACAAAATGAGTTCCAAAAGAAACATTAAGCATGAAGTTCCTATAACTGATAAAATTGCAGTTTTTAAGTAACTAAACTCACAGCTTTATTTTTGTAGAAAGAGATGCACAGATGCAGGTAATTCACAAACGCAACTTATCTCTCTCTCTAATCCGCGCCACAAGGATGCACTGTTTTCTTTTAAATCAAAGCTAAATACACGTAGAAACAGCGCATACTTGTGGCGCGGATGATACATACGCAGCAGAGCATACGCAGCATATGGTGATATGGAGAGACACAGAGGAGACTGTTGACAAAGTAATTGTTGAATAAAGTCATTATTTTTGTTTTCTTCGCTTACAAAAAGTGTTTCCGTCACTTCATATAACCCAGATTGCACGTCTGATGGCAGATGGAGTATTCTGACAGCGACTTTCATACCTTTTATGGACCTTGACACTGTTATTTACTTGGCAATCTATGGGACAGTCACAGGCCTCCTGGTTTTCATCCAAAATATCTTAAATTGTGTTCCGAAGACGAATTAATCTTTTACGGGTTTGGAACGACATGGGGTAAGTGCTTCATGAAAAAAAAAAATCATTTTGGGGTGGAGTATCCCTTTAAACTGACACTTCGCGCTGGAAAAGCCCGCCTACTTTGATTTGATTGGTCATCTCAGTTATTGTGACATTGACGAGCGCTGAGGCAGAGCAGGCTGAAGATATAACTTTTAAAGGTTTTTGTCATCCTAAAAAGAGCGCTACGTAATGGAGTGCAGCAGATCAGTGCAAAAATTTCAAGTATTGGGGGGGGCAGTTTGGCGACTTTTAATTATTGAGGGATCTTGTCACCCTCAATGTCTGTGGTGGTTACGGCCCTGTGCTATAGTCATCTTTTTAAATGTCATTCATGTTTTGAACGGCCTTTACAAATGGGCCAAAAATAATAATCTTATTATACACAGAGTCATATTCACATTTTTGTCCAATTAACCTTTGTAAAGAATGAAAATTTCTCTCCCAACTGCCACCAATTAGTCATAGCAAAAAACAAATCATGGTTCATAGCAACATATCAAATTATTAAAGACTACTGGTGATAAAATAAAAACTACAAAATAAAATAAAATGTGCCATTAAATGTAAAGAAAGCTGCATTCTTCAAGCAACAGGGTTTCAAGGACATAAAACAAAAGCTTTATGCTGCTTTAGTAATTAAAATACAATATTAAATTTACATTTAGTATTTTTATATCTCTTAATCTCCATTAACATAAAACACAAAAAACACAGTGTGTTTTGAACAGACACCGAAATAAAAGTCAAAGCAAATAATAAAAGGTGTCAAAATGGATTTGTTTTAAGTTTATGAATTTTGAACCCTATTTCTATATGACAAGAGGAGACATTCAGATTTGCCATTGCCATTCTCACCTGCTCAGCAGATGCTGGAGTCACATTACCAGGTGCGATGGTGACTTTCAGGTGCCGTTTGTTTCTCCTCCTTACTGTTGTAGAGGGCTTCTCTTCTTTCTCTTCCTCCTCCTTCTCATCCTTTCCCTCCTTCTTTTCTTCCTCTTCTTCTGTCTTCTTCCCGTGTTTTTCCTTTTCTTTCCTCTTCTGTTTCTCTTGAGACAGAGGGGTTGCCAGTTTGATCACCCCGACGATGCCCTCATTTAGCAGAGCCGCTGAGACACTTTTGTCCTTCGGCTTCTTCTTCCGCTGAAAAACCAGTGAAATCAGCGTATTCATTTGAACACTGAAATAAAACCTACAACAGGAACCACCTTTCAAATGTATGCAGGTTAAAGTAATTTTAGCCAAGACAATTCTGAAAAGGCCACAAAAGGGTTATCAGTGGGTTTAGAGACTGTTCGGCTATTTCTGACGCCCACTGCCTGGATCACACAAAGGAGTCCTTATGTGACAGCCTTTGAGTGTGATCGAATCTGTCAGGTGCACAATCAGGAGGCCGTTTCTATCAGACAAATACCTTTTTAAATAGAAAGCAGGTACAAGAACATTATTCTAGCTGGCTTTTATGTCAAGGCCTGAATCAGGGCTTTTTAATTACCTAATGGCCATTACCAAATGAGATTGAAGTGTCTTTACCTAAAGCTTAAATCCAGCTATGATCTGACATCCATCCTCACTAAGAAAAACTACAAAGATCAATTTGAGCAGAGCATTAAAGGAATATTTCACCCAAAAATTAACAATCTCTGAACAGAAATCACTTGCTCACCAGTGGATCCTCTGCAGTGAATGGGTGCCGTCAGAATGAGAGTTCAAATATCACAACAATCCACACAACTCCAGTCCTTCAATAACATTTTGGGAAGTGATAAAGAAACAAACTCCTCTACATCTTGGATGGCCCGAGAATGAGTAAATTTCCAACAAATGATCATTTTTGAGTGAATTATTCCTTTAAATAAACACTACTGTTTAAACACTTAAGGAGGAAAGTGGAAATTTGTTTGCCTTGACATCATGGAGACAAACGCAAGAACTAAAGCTTATTTTTCCTCCCTCACAAGACACGTCATGTACAGCCGCAAAAAGTATTTGGAAGCTTAATTCATAACTGAACGTCATTGTATTAGATACAAAAGATCGAACCAAATAGCAAAAATACATGCATCATACAAATGAGGCAAGTTTTCTCAGAACTAACTTCACTTTTCAAAGCCATTTTTTGTAATTACTTTTAACTAATCAGTCACTTGCTGCAATCTATTTTAATAAAATTCATACAATTTCAATTCTTTTTGGTCCCACTGCAAGGTACTGCATTTCAGAATCAACTGTATTGGAAAATAATGTTGTTGTTTTTTTACTTTAATCCGGGTTATTGCAGTACCCAGAATAAATGATTATGGCTATCATCATTTTGACCATCCTGCTCCGTAAATTGCACTAACAAATCTAATATATAAACTTTATCTGCCTTTTCTCTCTGGCTGTGAGATAATGCCATTTGGATTTGGTTTTTCTCTCTGTCCACTTGGAGCACAGGGGAGGAAACAGCCTTTTGTTGTCCTATAACAGTGTGCAGAGACAGTGTCTCCATTCATGCAGAAAGAGCTATCACAAGCCATCTCTGTCCAGCAGTCTATTAAACCAGCATGAACACAAGCCTGCACTGACAACTCACAGACTCAATCATCTTTGTCTTATAAAGCAATTATTATGTGTTCATCATTCATAAATTATAAAGAATATTGCATGTACACAGCTGTTTTACTGTGTGCCTAAATATACTGAGTAAACTGTGAGATTCTAAGATGTTTTTACCTGGATATAATCATTTGCATAATTAATCATAGCAAAGTAGTATCAGAATTAATTATAGCAAAGTATTTTTATACAATATATATATATAAAGGGTTTTGAATCACTGAAAAGTTGCTGAAAAACCTATGTAAAGTGTCATCAAAAGGCTTGTTTTACAATACTGGCCTCTAGAGGCTGCTGGGTAAAAAGTAAATATCCGGAAGGCATATGCATATTTGGAATGGCATACTAGCATGCTAATATTACGGATTTTGCAGTATGTACGCTACTGTTCAAAAGTTTGGGGTTGGTAAGATTTTTTAATGTTCTTGACAATCTCTTATGCTCCCCAAAGATGCATTAATTGGTTAAAAATACTGTAAAACGTTCATTTTGTGAAACAGTATTACAATTTAAAATAACTTTTTTTTTTTTTTTTTTTTTTTAAATGCAGTTTATTCCTTTTATAGCAAAGCTGTTTTTTTTTTTTTTTCAATCATTGCTACAATCTTAAAATCATCATCATTATGCTGATTTGGTGCTCAAGAAACATTTCTTGTTATTATCAATGTTGTGTTGCTTAATATTTTTGAGGAAACTTTTGCAACATGCTACAGTTTTAAGCATTTACCATTACATACTGCTTCAGATACAGTTGCAAGCATATTAAAAATGGTAGAATTCAGTGTATGTTACGCAGTATGAAGCATGCTAGTATACCATTCTAAACATAACCAAGAATGTATGTTCAATTGTATCTGCACAAAACATATAGGCAAATTGTGTTATATGAGAGTCTTGAATACTAATGCACTTAATAATAGAGGATGACGTACCTGGCTCTGCTGCTTTGTCTTTGACTGTTTCTCCATGGCTGAAACAGAAACACAGTATTAAATTAGTTAAAGGAAGCTCATGTGGAGAATTAAACTATGATGTCTGCCCGACCGAAATACTATTGAGTATAAATAATGACAAAAGACTGTGTGTCACGATATTGATTAAAACATTTCACAAGGAGGTTTGTGTATTTGTCTTTTTGGAGGTAAATACATGTATAAAAACACACTGGCAAATATATAGGTTAGGATTGTGTGCAACAGTCAAAATCCATGTCACAGTAACCATCCAAACAGCAAGTTAGAGCCTGCTTTGAACCTTGACCCCGGATATATGTGAGCTGATTCTTCACTCTTTCAAGCTCAAATGCATGTCAGACCCTCAAATTATTATTATTTTTTTTTTGAAAACACATGGCTGCAAAGAATACACAACTGACAGATTTCACTGCAAGCTACAATTAGTATATCCAATTTAACAACCATCACTTTGTGGTCTCAAAATAACTTTCTCAAGTGGGTCTTTTTAAAGCATTTCAGATCTTGGTTTGGAAATAGCCAAAATCTGCAAGGGCTGCCATTGCATAACATCCCAAGGAACATTTAATTAAGGGATACTGCTTGACAAATAGTAAACTGTGATTTGAGGATTCAAAACGCCCCTTCAGATGACGTCAAATAAGAGTTTTCCATGCTGTGCCTACTAAAAACAACTTTTCCATGCTGTGCCTACTAAAAACAGCCAGTCATGGAAAACCAGCATTTTTTTTCCACTGCAAACCTTTTTGTTTTTTTTCTTAAACTCTCTGCATCTATTACTGATCCGGAAAGAGCTGAAGAACATCAGCAGGAACTGATTCTAGGTCAGTTGAGTGAAAATAAAAGCAGCTATATTACCTGAGAGGTATCTCTCCAGCGGGGAGGTGGAGCTTTGGCTTCCCCAGCAGCAGAAGAACAAGCTCCAAAGCAGGACGGTGGCCAAAACCAGCACAATCACCCAGATCATCCCTCCCATATACCTCCACTCCATGCCCCACTCTAGCAGTGCGTCCATAGCCACTTTTCCTCTTCCCTTCTCTGTCTACTCCCTCCTTCCTCTCGTCTAGCTCCTGTGGCTGCTTCTCAGTGGCAGATGGGCAGCAGCTGTGCAAGGCCACAGCCCACGTCAGCTCTGGAGGAGTGCGTATACTAGCGTGTGCGTTTTCTTCACTGAGCCGAGCGGCACTCGCAACCCTGCCTGGAATATCCAGCAGCCACTCCCAGGGCAAAACATCTCTCACTCACACACACCCTCATTTCACTCCGGCTCCGAGACCTGTTGGTTAATGGTAGGTAGGAGCAGAGTAATGCACCCGAGGCGATTTAAAGCGACAATGTAGTTCACTTACTAGGTATGCGTCTAAACACAGAGAGCATGGAGATAATGAATGACACTTGAGTCACACTTATAAAAAAAGATCTTGATGGGAACTGATTACATACAACTGCTAAAAAAAAGACTGAGATTAGTCATTGCTAAAATGGTTGAGAAAAGTGAAGTTAGTTCCAAGAAGGTTTCTAGAATCATATTCACACTTTAAAGTGTGACATCCGTGGCTAAACACTTTTTAGGCTTACCATTTATTTTGTGATGAAGCAATTTATGACAAAAATATTCTTCATCCCATCCAAAACTGAATTTAATGCTTTTACTCAGAGGTACACTACTGGTCAAAAGTTTGTAATAATTTGTGAATACAACTTAGTTTTTTGAGAAATTATTACATTTATATATAGAACAGAATTAACTGATCAAAACTGACAGTAAAAGACACTTACAATGTCACAAAAACAAACAATTGATATAAGAACCTTATTAATAACTGGCACAAATTGAGAACCAAATCAGCATATTAGAATGACTTCAGAAGGACCGTGGCAGCAGAAAATTCTATTTTGCCATTACAGCCATTTTTAAAATATAGTATAAATATAAAACAGTTCTTTTAAATTGTCGCAATACTCCACAGTTACAGGTTTTACTGGATTTTTAGTCAAATAAATGAAGTCTTGGTGAGCATAAGACAATCAATCGTAATTATTCCAAACTTTTTATCGGTAGTGTGGATGTTTTAGTCTCTATTTTGATGAATAAACCAAACCGCTCAGGTTCCAGGAAACATGCATACAGTAAGTTCCAAACAGCACATTTTCCACAAGCATTTTGTCTGGACTTTGGATGAAATATAAAAATAACTAAAGGAAAATCTGCCATTTAGAGGAAGCTGGTCATTTATGAGTCACAACAGGATCTTTCCATCTCGGTTTGCTTCTTTGACAACAACACCCTGTGTTTTCACCCTCTGGCCCAAAATTACCTGGTCCAGGCACGTGCACAGGTAGGGCTCAACCTGTGCAGAGCACATGCCCTTTTTGCCCTTACACTCCGAAGTGCCCTTTTTTTGGTGTTTTTTTTTTTTTTTTTTAATCAATGCTATTGGTCACCCTTTATGTCTGTCTGTCTGTTTTACAAATATTTAGCAAATGAAAGTTCTTAAAACGAGCTTGTGTAAATCTTATTCGATCCTCAAGCTGTCAGTAAGCTGATAACTCCGCCCCTCTATATTCATTGAATCAACTGAAGTTCCACAGCAGCCGCACAGTAGACAACAGCTGAGCTGAACAAAGTTTTGCGAAGGGTAAATAAATATCTTGTTGTCTGAATAAGTACTACTAAACACTATGTATATAAAGGCTCATATTTTATTTATTTGATGTCTGACTGACTCACTGACTGATACATGTGTGACGTCGCCTGAGAGAGAGGGCTAGCATTTGCCATCTAGTCATAGCCAATACATAGCCAACACTTAATTAGCCTGTGCATACAGCTAGCATTTCATCTTTTATAAAATGCGATTTTGGCCAAATGCATCTTACCACAGGAAAAACTGAGCGCTCCGTCTATATAGCTACAAAAACTAGTTTGTAACCTGTAGATGAAAATGTAATGTGAGGCGCCATCGCCGTTTTAATAACTGAAAAAAAAAAAAAAAAAAAAAAAAAAAAAAAAATCACATTTGCACACATTCGCTGGTCAAAAACTATATATTGATAAGTAATACAACAACATATAATTTGTTTTTACCATCGGAAAATCATAACAGGTGCGCCCCCGCGCTGTTTCGTACTGGAACTTACACAAAGCGACGAGTGATCCTCGTCACCTAGATAACATATATAAGAAATTTCTTCTTTGATTTATGATTGCTGATACACTTAATTTATTAACATTTAGGCTAATCATGTTATGGTATACTCTCCACTCGTCCTCACATGTATAAAATATAGTAAAACATGGTTTTACTACAGTAATGTAGTAGTAACTAAAAAAAAAAAAATTACAGAAGATCACTGTGAAATCTTTATATTTTATCATGCAGAATGTAATTCATGATTTATTCCAAGGCTTCATTTATTTGATCCAAAATACAGCAAAAACAGTAATATTGTGTTATATTTTTACAATTTTAAATAACTGTTTTCTATTTGAATATATTTTAAAATGTAATTTATTTTTGTGATCAAAGCTGAATTTTCAGCATCATTACTCCAGTTCAGTACTCTTCAGTGTCACGTGATCCTGTCAGAAATGCTTTTCACTGCAACTGTACTTTTCACACTATTTTTATTTATTTTTTCATTGCTGGCTTATTTTAGGGAAAGTGTAGTGAATAAGAAACCTTTAAGAGACCAACATCCCTCGTCCACCACAGTATCAAATTTTTGCCAGGTAGGCGGATACATGTTGGATATGTTATAGTAATGGTATGGCTATAGTTTCTTATAATCTGGAATTGAGTTGGATATAATTACTTAAATTATTTCAAAAAAGTTTGTCAAAAATACTTGACTCATTGCTCACCTTCCCCTCTTCTCAATGTCATTCATAATCATGTTAACCAAATAATACAAATTAGCTTATAAAACCAAACAGAATAGCTAAAAAAGAGAATATATATAATTTTTTTCTTTGCAAAGTTCATAAAAAAGTCCATAAAGTTCAATAAAAAAAGATTTTGGTTTCTGTTTGGTTTTATAAGCTAATTTGTATTTTTTGGTTAACATGTTTATGTATGAGTCAAGTATTTTTTTTTCTCTATAAATGCAATTTAAAAAAAGAGGGAGTACACAAGAGAAATTCACAAACACAGGACCCTACAAATAATACTGACAAAAAAACTTTTTTTGCACTTACATAAATTTTGATTACTTGGTGGTTGCAGTGCAATGCCCCGTAAAGAGAGAAATAAGAAAAAGAAGGAGAGGGAGTGACAGCAGGCAGCCAAGGGTAGCAGCTCACTTACTTCATGGATCAGGCCAGTTTGTAGCAGGGAAGAAGAAAAGGAAGGAAGTAGTAATTCAGATGTAGAGAGAGAAGCGATAGATGATGTACAAGAATTTGCTGGTGAACAAGATACAGGAGCCTCTGCAGGAGAGTTACCAGAAGGAGATGCAAGAGAAGAAAGCCAGTATGGAACAGTATGAAGATGTGACCATTTCTTCCTTTTATGCAGGCTTACTAAATAATCTTGATATAAAAAAAGGGAGGGGGGTGCCCTTTTTCAGTTTCAGCACATGCCCCTCAAAAGGTCTGTGCACGGCCCTGCCTGGTTCCCCCAAAATCAAACACAGATGCCCAACATTCCTAGGTTTTGGCTTGTAAACATTGGCTTGGAAAATCAAGAAGGCTTTAAAAGACATGATGATCAGTCAGGCAGCTGGAAATGACTGGTTTGTGGCTGTCTTTGGCTGACTAGCCAGACGATGGTGGAAAAGTTAGTCACTGCTGCCACCTACTGGATGAGACATGAGCTGAGACACTGCTTGTGCATATTCTTGCCATTACTGAAAAATTCCCACCACATTTGATACAGGGCTCCCACACTTTATGACCAAAGTGATTTTCAATCCCTTTTCATTCATTTTCTTGATTGTATACATTTAATTTTTTTTTTTAAGCTTGGTCCTTAAAGAAGTAGAGTCTAACCAATGAAATGCTTTTGAATAGTTTTCTATTAACAGTTCTAAAGTTTGTAGTCAGTAAGGTTAGTTTTTGTTTGTTTGCTGGAAAGAAAATAATTTTATTCAGCAAAAGTGAGAGATGGGGGGGGAACTTTAGGTTGTTACAAAAATGTAGGCTATTTGAAATGGGGTTCTTTTTAATTTTCTATTCATCAAAGAATTCTAAGAAAATATTAAGCAGCACAACTGTTTTCAACATTCATAATAACAAGAAATGTTTCTTGAGAACAAAAGCAGCATATTAGAATTAATTCTGAAGGATCATGTGGCACTGAAGACTGGAGTAATGGCTGATAAAAATTAAGCTTTGCCATCACAGGAATAAATTACATTTTAAAATATATTAAAATAGAAAACAGTTGTTTTAAATTGCAGTATTTCACAATATTGCTGATTTCACTTGGTGAGCATAAGAGATTTTACTGACCCCAAACTTTTGAACTTTTAGCAACAGAAATCAGACCGATCTCTTTCAGGCCTGAAACAAACTTATAAAATTCTAATATTTCCAGCACTGTAGGACCCTGTTGATAGAGTGATGAATAAAAAGCATGAGTGTTAAAAGTGAAGTGTGAAGAATGAATTAATAAAACAGAAAGACTGTTAAAATACATACTCATCATTTATCTATTTAAAAAAAAATTGCTAGTTTAAGTGGTCTCACATGACAAACATCGGCTTAAAAGTACAATAAATGAACAATGAAACAACAGTAGAACTGTTTTGGAAACAATTCTTATTATTTGACACCAAAATAACACACTTCACCTTTAACCATTAAAGATTTCCAGAAGTATGGTGCAGGATCCTTAAAAATGTGTTCAGAAACAAATTTCCACTGTTCATTGTTGTGTTATGATGTTCAAAACAAGTACTCGCATAAGAGAAAAGAAAAATGTCCTTTGAGATTACACAGAACTGGAACGAATGAATAAAATCTTGCCTGGTAAACTCCTTCCTTCATACAGAATACATAAAATTCACGGCAGCATCCCAGAACTCTGTAGCTCTTGTCATGCTGGAAGTGTCTGCATCAGTCTTTTACAAAATGATCCTAATATAAAACATGGCTAAATAAAAGACAGTTAGTTAAATACTAAGATGAGGTTGAGAAGTAAGATGTTTCCAGTCTAATAGAAGCCAGTGTCTTGAGCCGCCCAGTTCGGTGTCTAAAAAGAAATGGAAGATCATTAGTGACATTAAAGATGCAGCATATAGAACAGAAGTTTGCTCGAAACTATTTCTTCTGTTAAATGTCTGACATAAATATTTTAAATGGTCAAAATGTTCTGACTCAAGCAATTACTTCAAAGTGAATATCAAGCAAAATACAGGACAAGATATATGACGTGAATTACTTCACTGACATAAAATCCGATTATTCAGACATTACGCTGAGTCTGGGCTTTGATTTGGGAATGTGCAAGATATTTTGGGGAACTGTACACTGGCTAATGCTGGCTAATGTTCAATTAAGGAAAAATGCTTCAATGCTTAAAAGCAAAAGTTTCCCAGCACATTCATTTCTTGACGGTAAGCTCGGCTGAAGGAAAAACTCATTAGTTCAGTCTGCACTGTTTGCTTTGAGTCCAGTACCTCATTCCTGCTGCTGTGGCTGATCTTCTTCTCGATGTTCATGGCCAGCATCTGACTACGGAACGACAGGCTCTTGGTCTTCTCGATCACCTGCTGATATGGCGACACGGCGTTGTTTCCCATCACAACGTGACCCTGAGTAGAAAACACTCATCAGGGAGGAGCAGTGAACCGTTTTAGACTTTAAAAGAACACTAGTATAAATTATCAAAGAATTTTTTCCAAGTATTACAATTAAATAGTAAAGGCTTTAGAGGATTTAGTGGTTCAGCATCACTTTGGTTTTATAATGACTTAGAAAACCATTACAGCTCCAATACAAGCTTATGATAAAATCTTGGGCAATATTCTTTAACAAGCACACAAACAAAAGGCAAGAAAACTAAAACTGACTTGTCCCTTTAAATCCTACAGTTACAGACAGAGATCAACCAAAAAAAAGTTGGTAACTTTGATACTGATTTGGTAACACCTCACAAGAAGATTTTATATGTTAATGTTTAGTTAAAATATGTAATATTTTTACAGCATGAATTAATCTTAATTTCCTCAAATAGATTTTTAACATTTCAGTATAAATTTACATTACTGTATTATGAACAAACATGAATAAGCAATGAAAAATAAAATAACCTAGATTAATAAAAGATGTGAAAACAAAAACAAAATTAGCAATAAACTTAACTTTATTATAAAGTGCTACCATGCTTTTTTTATCATCGACTTTTGTAATATGGGAAAGAGCAGCTTGGACATTCTGCTAAACATATCCTTTTGTGTTCCACAGAAAGAAAAAAGGGTAACACTTCGGTCCCATTTAGTAATGCATTAACCAGCTATGAATCTTCTAACTAACTATACGAACTCTCAATGAGCAATATAGTTTCACAACATTTATTTATCTGTATTAACATTATTTATTAATACAGATATTCATTCGCGATTTATGTTAGTTCACCGTGCATTAACTAGTGTTAACTTCTAATTTTAAAACATTAGTAAATGTTAAGATTAATATTAATCAATAAATGCTGTAGAGGTATTGTTTATAGTTATTTCATGTTAACTAATCTAGCTAACTAATATTATCAATCAGAACCTTATACTGTAAAGTGTTACCAAGAAAATCAAAGGTTTGAAATAACATGAGAGCAAGTCATTTTTAGGTGAAGTATCACTTTAAGGCGTTATATTCAGCTTGTGAATCTGAAATACAAATCAATTTCAAAAGTAAAACTTATAATTTCATAAAATAATACAACTGTTCTAGGCTATGTGCACTTTTGTTAAACATCATACAAACAAACAGCCCGCTTTCACTGTCAGAGGGAGTCTAGTGCGTCTCAATCTAATGGGCTTTGAGTTTTGGACATGTGTTCTGCACCCCAGAGCTCGCTTACCAGTTTGGAGTCAATTTTGGCATCCAGTCTGGCATTGCGGATCAGGTTTACGATCCATCTCTCGGCCTCCTCGGGGGTCATATTCAGCTTATCTGCCAACATGCTGCCCAGAGACAGGAAGAGCGATGGGTGAGAGGGAGAAAATGAGAAATACAGAGATTGCCTGAGGTCAACAACAAGCTGTAGCTCTCGTCTTCAAACAAGAGTTCGAACAGTCTCAACAAAAATCAACTGTTGTGATAAACACAAGCTGATGACGAATTAAGTCGCACCACCACCTCTACGATTCAATGTGAAAACAACAGGTTTCCTGGCACAAACCGTGGGGTTCAAAGAAAATGTTAACAAACATCAAAATAACATCTGTAACAGGGTTATTACAATTAACTAAAACACTTTTGTTTACTTAAATAAAAAAAATTAACTTGTTTTCTTCCAGCTTGTTGCCAAGGAAAGACTTTGCATTTATTTAGTTTAACTCGATGTTCTAAAATAACTAAATCCTTAATAAAACTAAACTATTAATAAAAACAAAACACTAATCTCTAAACACACTGTTGTACTCGCATCTATCGAAATCTTGATTTCCTTCAAGCTGGTTCTTTAGAATGTATACTATTGTGACATCGCTCAGCTTTTGTCAGATTTGGCTGGAATCCATTGATCCTGGCAGCGTGTTGAATCATCGCAGTGCGGTACGATCTTTTTACAGAGCTAAGAGGATTAGCGCACACTAGTCTATCAGGATTCCTCCTGGGAGGCGGCGCTACCTGATGCTGATGCACTGATGGATCCGGCAGAACGTCTCGAAGATGAACAGCCGTGCGTTTTCAATGAAATCCTCCAAGCAGGCCACCAAGAAGAAATCGTTCACCAGAACCTTGAAAAGAATAAAATCCATTCAAATGATCTGCTTTGAAAGTTGTGTAAGTGTTATTGATGGTCCACTGAAGGGCCTCGAGACGGAATTTTGTACTTTTAAACAGTCTGTTTAAAATTAACTAGATTTTCTATTTTTAAAAAGTAGGCTACTACTGGTCGGTACTGATAGCCTTGTGGGCAGCACACCGACATACAGCGTCGTTGCACTACGGGTGTCCTGAGTTTTAATCCCGCTTCGATTGGTATTTAAGAACTTTATTTATTTTTTTAAAGTACGATGCCTCCATCATAACATGATGGGAGCGCCTATCGGCGTTTATGGGAAGACTAATTTAAAGAAAAGGAAGTAAGCAACTCAAAAGCAACAGACATTAACATAAGAATTAAAATAGCAAGAAAACATGATCCGTAGGGAGTTTTTAGTGAGTAATCAGCTTGGTGAAATTTAAGGTAAATCTCAGTGTCTGTGACCAATATTTACCTAGATTTGATGACCCGAATATTTAAAAAAAGTTCAATGTTAACTGTTAAAAAGAACAGAATTTACCCCCAATAGATTTAATTCTTTAATAAAAAATACAATTTAAATGAAAAAATTCCCTTCACTGCAGCTGAACCTAGATCAGCTTTAACAGACACAAATCCCTCAGGCATAAACTGAAACTGTGGTGAAAAGGCAGAGGAGATTATGTTTTCACAGGTCTGAATGCTGAATGCTCCCTCTGGCCCAACTAGGCCACGTCTAAGAGAGGAGCTGCCTCATAGCTGTAGGTCTGAAAACTGACAGCAGAAATGTCTTGAAAAGCCTAGTGGGAAACAGCAGTAAATTACAGTAGACAGGGATTTTGAGTGGATGAATGGACCTATGACTCCAAGCAAAAGGATGAGAGCTCCTATCAATGCTCGTCTCCAACCGATTCAAACAGAGAGAAGCAGTGTACTGACAGGAATGACAGCCCTGGTAGCTACATTACACACACAACACACAGCGGGTGATGAACCTTACCGACTCACACTCCCTTAGTTTTTTCTGAGCGCTGTCGAAATCAAAGTTAACGTAGAGACACTCCACAAACTCTGTGATGGGATCCTTGTACGTGTACGACTCCTGTTGAGAGAGCAAAAGCAGAGAGGAACATTAATCTCGTGCTAATTTGACAGCAATGCCAAAGTCAAAGGGTATAAAATGTGGCGGTGCCCCAAGAAGCAATTTAAAACCAATGCTAATACACCAGCTCTGAATCAATACTTAAAAGGAAGCACATCTAGTATGAACGTAATGGAATGCAACAACGCTTGTTGAGCTAGAAACCTCAAAGGAGAATCTGTGAACTCATTCATCTGAACCACAAAGAGGACAATCTTCACAACAACCCACACCGAAAAAAACTCTCTCGGCTCAGATGCACCTTTCATAAAATCAATGCAGTATCAAAGGATTCTTAACTAGCTGGTTAACTACGTCTTCTCTTCAGGATTTATTTGAGCTTTGATACTGAAAGCAACGTGTTAATGTTGAATTGTAGATTCATTTAATGCTGACCTGTTGAATAACCTTGACCAGATCTTTGAGGACCTGTCTACGCTTTCTCACGTCTTTGTTGGTGATTACGGCCGTGGTCAGGTAACGCAGAATGTGAGGGCACATGGTCTGGATTGCATTCAGGTACCTAAGAAACAAACAACCATCATTTTTACATCAGTAAATCCTGAAAAAAAAAATTATGGTTTCCACAAAATTATTAAGCAGTGAAAACTGCATAAAAATGTTTCATAAAAATGCATTAAAAAAAGCAGAAAATTAGCACATCAGAATTATTTCTGAAGGATCATGTGACACAGAAAAGTGGGATAATGGCTGCTGAAAATTCAGTGTTGCCATCACAGAAATAAATTCAAATGTAAAAATGTATTAAAATATAAAACGGTTATTATAAATTATTATAATAATGTTATTACAATATTGCTGTGTTTACTGTATTTTTGATTAAATAAATGCAGCCTTGCTGAGCAAAAGAGACTTCTTTCCAAAATCATTTAAAAATCTTACAGACCCCAAACTAGTGCATTTTTGTTCGTATTTATATTTATAATACCTGAAAAATAATCTATAATATTTTGTAATAATTGAAACAATATCGAATCTAAATCAGATTAAGAATTGAGAAACTGAACCACATCGATTCAGGAAACCAGTATTGAAATCTCGCCTTAAAAGTATATCAAAAAGCAAATTAACACAATTATAAAAAAAAAAAAAAAAATTCACACAATGTCAACAAAATCTGCTTTGATTTGTTCCAGTTTCAATATTATATCAGAATGGTCCTTCAAACGCTCAACACAGACTGTGTCATCTTCAAAGTGCTCAGACCGAGCGCCACTCATTATATGGTCACGCAAACATGCACTGTTCCCCCTAAAAAACGTAACGCTTTCAAGAGCGAATCTCATTAACTGTGAATTTTCCAGCTACCCTCTCTGAAGTAATTGTTGCAAACAACTCGCACTTCCTGGCAAGTCCCTTAAGCAAATGACATAAATGTTTTGCAAATGTAGTTTGTTGCACTTCTACATTCTTTAATGAGCAATTTGAGAGAGCTTGTTATAGCGGAAGAGGGAATTTCTGTAATCACACTCACTGGGGCTGATAGAGGAACAGCTCGATGATGTTGTCTCTGCCTTTGGGGTGGTTAAAGAAGACAAACAGAGACCAATGTATGAGCCACATCCTCTGCTGCAGCGACTGAAGTGGAGAACTCACCGACTGAACCGAGGCAGGAAAGAAAAACATGGTTTGATTAAAAATATGTCAACACTGCTTCACTCTTACGTCACATTATGTCACATTGTTGAGGCTACATTACAAGCACGGACTAGCAAAGCAAACGATGCTGCAGTAAACCCACACGCATCCATCTTTAGCCAAGCGTTTACTTCTCAGAACTGATGCAATGTAAATGTCATCCTGGTCAATTTTGTGTGTAGAGTTGATTTAATGCCTGATGTCTGCTAAAGGACTGTTATATCTGAGCTCAAAGGAACATGGGTGATCCAGCAAATTAACCAGTGGGAAGGATATTGGATTTCTTCAGCTGATGAAATACAGCCGCAAAGCTTCTATTATACAGGGAGACGTGGCAGACAGACATACGTTGTTGTCGATAGTCTCTCGTAAGCGTGTCAGGTCCTCCATGGCCGCCTCCCAGTTCTGCATGAGGATCTCGGATGCCAGTTTGCCCCAGAGAGAGCTCAGAGCGTTCCTGTCCGTGGAGGGAACCTGGTCATGACAGAGACATTTTTGTCAGTATCAATTTCTCTGTTATTTTTCACAGTGAAATCTCATTGGTATAAAATCCCACTCACATAGCTATAAATTCTCTGATATATCGCTGCTTTAACACTGAGCTCTGAAGTTATTACTCGTATCTTTAGTTTCACGTGATCCTTTAGAAATCATTCTAATATGCTGATTTGGTTCTCAAGAATTAGTTTGTTTGTGACACTTTTTTTTTTTTCAGAATTTCTTTGTTTATTTAAAATATCCTTGCTGAATAAAAATACTAATTTCTTGCAAAAATTCTTACTGATTAAAAACTTTTGAACAGTACTTGGTTTAAAATGTCACAAAGAATTTTATATTTGTTTAATAAAAAAAATATATATTTTATTTATTTAATAAAAGTCAGAGATAACCTGGTATAAGCAAAGCTATTTTTGCAATATTTGAAACAGCTCATTTAAAAAGTCTAATACTTTGTTTGGGTTAGGGTTATGTTCATTTAATGACCTTTTTAAGCATCCAAAGGTACCGTTTCCAGTTGTTTGTTCAGATAAATTACTAAAAACAAAAGCCATTAAAGCACTCAGGAAAGAAACAAATTAATTTGTTCCTTCAAGGGCTGGGCGATATGGTCAAAAATTCATATCTCTGTATTTTTTGGCCGATTTGCGATATATACGGTATATATCTCGGTATTTTCATTTTTGGATTTTAAAAAAATCTGTATTTAATTATATATATATATATATATATATATATATATGTGTATATATATATATATATATATATATATATATATATATATATATATATATATATATATACACACACACACATTTATACACATATATATATATAATTTCACTTACCACCCAATGTTGTCAAAGCTATGAAAACAAATAAACTGAATGCAACCATGTAAGCCTTTATATTACATGCAAAAAAGGGTTAAAATCACATTTCATTGTAACATTGTAATCTAAAAACAAAAATAAGGCTTATTTTATTTTGATTTTTATCTTCATCTTAATATTAAGATAAAGCATTATTTAATTATGTATTTTTTTTTTTATTTAATTTTTTTTGTTTGTTTGTTTTTGTATTATTTAAAAATGTCATGTTTGATTTATCTTGTTCGATTGTGAATTGGTTTGGGTAGTTACTGGGGGTAGGTCTTGATAAGCCCAGGGCTTCTACCTACTCCTTTTCGAACTTGTTGATTATTATGCTATAATTTATTTATTCTTATTTTTTGGTTTATTTTCTTTGGATATTTCATTGCTGCCATTGTTTTATTTTTTTTATTATTTTTGTTCGAAATAAAGATTTCATATCATTACCCCATTACAGTCAGTGCTATTATAAAAATAGACTTAATTATAGGTTTAAAATTGTACGTCACAATTATTGACCAACTACAAATATTTCAGCGAAATATATATTTTAGTCAGAGTTATTCCGCTCCTATTTCACTGCGCTCTGTCTGATTGGCGCGTATGCACGCGGCGACGCTTGTTCACTGAAGTGAAGTTTAGCGGAAAATCCCAAAACTGAAGGCTCACGCAATTCTGGCAGAAAATTGGAAATATTTCCATGGCTTTCTAACATTTACAGATGGAGAATAAACATGTTAAAATGTAAGTTATGCATTCAGGAAGACAGCACATCTCAAACACATTAAACAGAGTGAGTGTCTCTGTCAGCGGCTGTCATTCTCTGTCTGAGAATCTGACGGGTCGAGCCGCTTAAACTAATATGCGAAACAAACTATAAACTATGTCTTTTTAAAGGCCTTAAAATGAAGCTTGTCACATGTTTAGAACAGACTGGATTATGCACTTTCTCCGCAGCAGCTCAGTCTGTGTCCTCTGCTATATTTTCAGATGTGCTCATATCAAACAAACGTTACAGTATATCGATATAAACAGTATTGCCTCATATCGAATCACATATAAAGAAAACATCGATATACCGCCCAGCCCCATCAAAGACTATTTCACACTTCATAAATGATATAAAAAAAAATAACAGGATAAAACACTAGTGGTCTTGTTGACATAAACAACAGCACTTACAAGCACACGGAAGAAGTAAAGATACTCTGCAGCCCCTGAGTAGTTGCCACACTCATACTGGAATTTGGCGTAACGGTACAGCGTGTCCAAATATTCCTGACGAAACTGAGGGAATAAACAGAGACAGCAAATCAATGCTGGAATGAAATATTCAACGATGCAGGAAGATGTTAATTAACTTCCCTGAAAATAAAAAAGATATGATTGGAAAAGGAAAAGTTTGAGGCTTGTTGCAAAACTTACGCCATGTTTGTCTGCTAAATATTCAAACAGCATCCTCCCATCTCTAAGAAAAAAAAAAGTGCTTGGTAGTGGTGACTTTGCATATGTTACGATGTTTACATAACAGCCATACAAATCAAACAGAAATGATATTTCAAGAAGCAGTAAACGGTAATATGATGACCACAGACCTGGTGGACTGCATCTGTCTCTGAGTCTCTGGATCTTCAAACATCTTCACGATCGGCTCAGTTTCAGACTGGAGCTGCTTCAGCTGCGCCACCACTGAGGTTCTTTTCTCCCTTAATGCTGCAGAGTGAAATTTCTATATGTAATATGCATGCAGCGTATAGTACTGCACTCTATATGACGTGAAAATCTTCAGTATTGATCTGGATATGCTTTTATTTAACTCTGTACTCAAAAAAAGCACTTACAATGTGGAATTTCTTTGTCAGGATAGAGGTTCTTGTATACATCCATGGCAAAGTCCACCATGTTAGTGTCGCTGAGAAGATCCAGCTTCCCTTGGAGAAGTTCTTTCTCATTGTAGATCTGAGAAAACAATAAACAGATTTAGCAGCACTTTATATCAGGCTTTCTGAATATATAAAAATACAAATACAATATAAATACATTTATATTCTCATTTAAGGTAACGTTACTGTTGTACCAACTGATGCTACCCGATATTAATATAGCTAGTATTTTTAAACATACCACAATAATTAATTACGACAATATCTACGTTAATATTTGTTGTATTTACGTGGTACTTTAAAGAAAACCATGATATTATAACACAATAGCAGTACGTCCCAGTACCATGGTAACGTTACTGTAGAAACACAAAGAGAGTTCAAAGCCACAGAATAATAATTCACGTGTTTAATATAGCTGATCTGTCAGGCATAAAAATACATATTGAATGCAATTATGTCTATAAAGAGGTAATTTCTGTTTAATATCAGATACTAAACCAAATCAGTTCTCCAGATCAGCTGACTATTCGCACCACGTGGTGCTGTCCATTTAGCGACTACTAACAAAATATATAGACTTGAACAACAAAGTAATACTTTACACTACTGTAATTGATATATTACCTCCTTCACAGACAGAAATTCCAGCAGCGGGAAGACCAAATGCCTGTCTAAAAAATGCGCAATCTTGGTGGTCAGATCGTACTCCGCCATTTTCGAACTGAAACGAGCCTTTAAAAAAAGCTTTATTTAAACACTGAAGAGAACAGCGACCTTCTGCACCCCACAGTCACTGTCAGTCAGTTAGACAACTGAATAACTCATACTTTGTCAATAGATTGGTACCGGTTATTGTTTCTGTAAAACTCTGTAACACCTTCATATGAGATTCTGCTTTCATCTTTGTGTAATTTTAATGTTTTGTTTTGATGAAGGTAGGCTATAGAATATACTGTATGCTAGTAGCCTACTGAGCCATTCATTAAATCAAGTAAAATATTATTCATTTGTTTAGTAATTTAAATATTTTAACAAAAGGGTATACCAAATTTAAAGACATGGTCAACCTCTGACACATGCACGCATACACATTCATTAAATTAACACTATAGCAAGTTTAGCAGGATGCATAACAGAATGTAAATAAAGCGCTCGAGTAAGCATTGAAAATTAGCTTAAAGTGAGGGGGAGTGTTGCGAGATCATGTACACAAAGCAAGCAACCTGTTCTGCAAAAAAAATAAATAAATAAATAAAAAATGCCCAAAACCAATTTTCCTGGAAGATACTGTAAGCAGAAATTAGGTGACCTGTTTTTCCTTTCCCAAAGGATTGTAGTGGGGCTGCTTGCAGTTTGGCCAGAAGATTTAGTCCTCCAACACTTTCTGTGTGAATGTTAGAAGATACAGGCTTTACATGCACTAACATGACAAAATGCAACTTTGAATAAATGTAAATGATTTCCATTTGAAGATTGTGAGTGAGTTTAGTGTTTATCCATTATATGTTGCAATGCATTGCAGGGAGGATCCAAAAAGTATAGTTTCCATGGTAAATTTTGCAAAGGTTATGTCAAATCTTGATCCAAAAGTATACCTATTTTAATTAAGAAAGAAACAGATCAAGTGACTCTCCTTATGATGGACATATCATCATTCTCAGTTAATTGGTGAATTTGTCATGGTCCTCGCTCTGTTAAATGCCACAGTACATCTTTTGATGTTTTTATCTAGCATTAAATTAAAATATGGCGAAACATTAAAGAGCTGATTTCAAAGTCAATGCGTCTGATGAAACAAAAAGGTTGAGCGAACGCATGTAAGACTCAATCAAGTGTGGCATATTAAAAAGAATTTCAGACAGGAGGTGATCTAACCAACTCTCTCCAAAGCCACTGGGCTAATGAAAAATATACTCAAGATAAGAGCACGTTAATTATAAAATGAAGAGATACAATCTGTGGTTTCTTTCCTATTAAAATATCATTAGAATAGAGTGATAGTCTATTGGGTGGTTTCTGTATTAGATATCCTTGCCTGGAAAATGGCCTTTGTTGCAGATTACAGGCTATTAATTGAGACAAATTAAAACATATTATGTGAAGATATTAATTTGTTCCCCAGTCTTGCAGAATAAACACGTCCTGTATGAGATTACACTATAGGCTATTAGTCATCACAATGAATATTTCAGCCCATGCTGAGTATTCTCATGATAGTCTTCAAGCCTATCGTGCAGAGATACAAATTTATTGCAGTACTCCTACGTGCTGCGTGTGTGTTTGCTACAATAAATCAGAATGACATGGATAAATCTTCATTGAGGCCAGTTGTTTTTTTTTTTTTTGTTTTTTTTTATTCACATTAATTTGATTTAATGACAGAGGTTATTTTTAAACCAGTGGTTGTTGTTCTCAGGTAGCTTTGCTTTGCTCAGGATTCATTTTACACTGGGCTGTTATGCTCCAACAAAATTGTAATTACGTAACAAAATTGTTTATTGCACAAAATTAAAACTTGAACATTTATTATTATTATTATGTAGTTGTTGTAGGTAAGTAGATTAATCTGATTATATTTGTTGAAAATTATTATTGTCGCTATTAATATTATTATTATTATTATTATTATTATTATAGGTAAGCTGATAAATCAGACAATATTTGTCTATTTTAAGATCATCAGCATCAGCTAACAATCAAGCATTTAAAAATTATTTTGTCATACTTTTTAATAATAAAATAATGAATAAAAAATAATACAGTAAAAGAAAGTATTATAACATAAAATAGTAAATAATTGTTAATTTTCATTTCATTACATGACATTTTAATTTGTGTCATTATATTACATTTTAATTTATGTCAATATATTACAGTAGTGGTGGTGGTACTAGTAGGCCTATAATATTTTATATTAATTTTAGGGCTGTCAAATAATTAATCACGATTAATCACATCCAAAATAAAAGTTTTGTTTACATAATATATGTATGTGTACAGGGTATATTTATTATGTATATATAAATACACACACATAAATTATATATTTAGAAAATATTTACATGTATATACATTTATATATTTATATTCTTATATTTTATATTATATATAAATATATTTAATATATAAACATAACATATTCTTCTTAAATATATACATGCATGTGTGTGTATTTATATATACATAATAAATATACACAGTATACACACATATATTATGTAAACAAAACTTTTATTTTGGATGTGATTAATCGTGATTAATCATTTGACAGCCCTAATTAATTTAAATATAATTTCAGATAGCCTAATTAAAATAATAATAATAATAATATTTTCAACTTCAGCATCTGTCTGTCCAAGGCCTATAGTGTAAATGTTATATTTATTCATTCATTTATTTAAATATTTATTTATTCAATTTTTTGGAGTAGTTTTTCATTCTTTGAACGGATAAATTATGGTGCACTAGGGACACTGAATTCAAGATATAATGAAACATTGTGATGTGGAACAGAAAGATCTCCATGGTAACTCTTGGTAACTCATGGTAACTAAGTTATTCTGATAAATGTGACGGATCATCCATAGCCTTGATAACAGCAAAACATCAGACTCACTTTTAATCATGCAGCATGAAAAGCATGGGGGCGGGTAATTTAGTATTCACAAATTATACGGCTATAAAGGATTAATTTAGCAGAGAGAGCACAAAAGAGAATAGAGTGGAGACAGACTGATCTCCATTACAAAGGAGGTCAGGTTTAACTAACCTGTAACTGAGCTATACTAGATAGTCTCAGCGCTGCTCCACCTCATTAATCTCACTTCTGTTTCAACTCCATTGTGGATATTTTTACACTGGTGATTTTATCACCGCTTCTCCATAGCACTTTCCACTATGCCTCATAAAAGCACAAGTTTGACAGATGGCTTCATTTATTCTGGACAGCTTCAGGAGCAGGTTGAAGGTGCTCCGTGGAAACCAAACCATGGAGGGGGTGCTGCTCGCCCAGGAGGTGTGGGCTTAAGATTTTGTCCTCCGGCACTTTCTGTGTTCTTCATGGGTATCACTGACAGAAGATCATCCTTAAGGGGCAAATAAATAATCCATCCATGCATTTGGTTGTTAGAGTGAACCGACTCCTTGGGGAAAAGGGTTTGTCTGCCGTGCTTGCAGATCTTAAAAGCCTAGTGGGTCATGTGACTCATCAGCCAAAACAGAGCAGATATAGGGTGCTTTCAAAAGTGCTGACTCTCTGGCAGCGCAGTCTTTTAATCTAAATCAAAGGATACTGGGTGACATTTTTGATCGAGCATATTGCTATAAAAAGTGAAGGAAGCTGAATTTGATTTACTCTTGCTCTGGAGAAAAGGCAGAGATCTCTGTAACAAAAATGTTTACTGACCCCTTGCATCTGTGTTATGCACATAACTGTATTTCTGCACAGCTAAAAGCGTAGAAATTTCCTTCAGCTGAATACTACTGACCTTAATCTCAGTAACCCCTTGATATCAGACACTTTCATTCACAAAATAAAAGGCTGCAAATAGTGATTTTTTTTTACAAGCGGAAACCTAGTCTAGTGTCAGTATAAAGCATTCTCTGTGTTTGTTGGAGGTGGAACACCCTTACAAAAATTAACCATGGATTTATTACAAATAAAAACAAAAACCATAGTTACCACAAATTAGTTATGGTTTTGGTACATTAACCATAGATCAACCATGGTATTTGTAGTATGACTGTAGTCAATACGCCCAAAAAAAAAAAAAAAAATACATGGTTACTACACTTATACTATAATAAAACAATGGTTATTTTTCATAAGGGCAGTAATGTTTATGTTTCAGGGCTCCAGACAACTTAATGCAGCATTAATTTAAAATCTAGTGGTCTGGTTTAGTCTATTAAAATGGCATCTTCTGAGTCTGCGCTGCATGCAACGCAACAATACATGGCACGAGACACGGTGTCTGATTTGCGAAACGAATAACTCTTAAGAAACAGTTCTTTTACATGAATCAGTCACACTGCATGCAAAGATGTATTATATGTTGAATACTGTTTTTTTTTTTTCAAAAAGATGCTGCAGCATGTCACGTCATATTGTGTACATTGCAGTGTCTTATATAGAAAGTCTGCAGCTAAGGCTAGGTTCACACTGTCAACTGCATTTACTTAAAGGTATAAATCCCAAAATGTCCTGTTCACACAGCAGCTTGTAATAGAGGCTCAAATATTCCATATGAATATGCAGCTGAAGTCAAGTCTGTATTCTATTGTGACTATCACCTGTAACCATAGCGACAGTGACTTAAGTAATATCAAAGATGACAATGTTCAATACTACAGTCTTATTACATTTGACAAGACGAAAGTTCAATTGAGGCGTGATTTCATCTGTCAAGTCTTAATTAACCAACGACAACTTTTATAGCGCAGTAAAGAGTGGAGCATTTGAGTCACACACAGACCACAAAACTGGCTGGATTCGAGTAGTTGTGGTGAAGGACAGATGACACATAGCTCATATCTGCGTCTCTGTAAGTTATCGAAACCATATACACTAGATGCGTTTGTGCAATGCAGAGCAGCTATCTTGCACTTTGTGACATGACAGACCATTGGATGTCGAGTATGGTTCTGTTCACACAGCGCGGGTTTTGTGAGTTCTGAAAATAAACAGATGAGAGTTCAGTCATAGAATGTGGTTGTCACACACCCATTAATAACCGAAATGTGTAAACGCAACTGTAGTAATGACTCAAATACACGACTAACAACTGTATTCTGGTGCTGTGAATGTGGCAAAATGTGTATTTGACCACGGCATTTGAAATGCAGTAGAATTTGCATGAGCTTGAGTTTCCTCAAGGACTATAGAATACCCAAAATGTGTTACTCGTATAGTTTTTAATGGGGAAAAATTCAGCGCTTAATATGGGTGCTCTATCGAACGAAGCCCCGCCTTCTGAGCAAATAAGCCAATTGCTAATCGGTAAAGTCAGCGCATCACTGGAGCTGGTGTTAGAAGTCCCGGTTGCTATAGAAACAGTAAGCATCCAGAGATGTGTGCTTAGGACAGCGCATGCGCAATGGCTGGTCTAGCCTGAAAAATAAGCTTTTTAAGCACTATTTGAACAAATTTGAACAAAATAAACAACATTTATGATACAGTTGTTGTCAAATTTAATTGGTGATCTCAAATATGAAATTTAATCGTAATCTTGGCGAATAGTTTTGGAGAATTTGATGTTTCCCCATTCAAAGAGATAGGAGCTGCACTTGCATGCCCGAGAGGCGTTTCAAAGATGGCCGCCGAGTGACATGACTTGCCTTAAAGAGTCTTTGGTTTCCTGTCTCCTACATTTGCATTCGTATAAAAGGAACTCAATGGAATGAAATGTGTAGTGTAAATGCTCTTCTAAAGCCTATTCACACCAAAGACATTAACCATAAAGATATAGTTCTAAAAGTCATTCTCAATAGGCCTATTAAAGAATAGCACACCAGGGGTGTGTTTCACAAAAGCATTGTTAGCTAACTATGGTCATAAGTTCCATTGAACTCTATTGGTAATGACGGAACTTGTGACCATAGTTGCTTTTGGGAAACACACCCCAGACTAGTCCAACCACAGCTATAATGATAAAGGCACAGAGAAACAATGTAATTGGAATTGATTTTTTTTTCCAGCTGATGAACAATAAAAACATTGACACCCAATCAGAATCAATCCTGCTATAAGGAGACAAGCATGCAAATAAATATATTATATTGTCTGTTGGTATGAATGCTAATATTATCTTTATAGTTATCGTTCTTGGTGTGAAAGGGTCTTTTTCTCATGAGGCGTTTACATGACACCATGTTCAAATAAACTGGAAAACTAAGCATTTTGGCTGTGCATTTACATGACAACAACGTTTTAGGGGCCCTAAGACACAAATGTTTGAAAATGGATTGCAAAGTGCAAGTTTTTAAAAGCAATACTGTCATTGTCATGGATGTGTGAAAACAGTGACATCATACGCATGTGTATCCCATGTTCAGACAACAATTATCTCAGAAGACTAGTATTTCTTCACAAAAAAAAAAAAAACTTTTTCATTTTCTGTTCATCATTATAATGTAAACATAGTCAGTGAATTGTGTAGAGTCACGTCAAAAGCCGAAAGAACCGGTCTTGATCTACACTGGATGTGGCACAGCACAATGCTTCAAGCTGCCAAAAATAAATGATAAATGGATGTCCTGTTCTTTTTTTGACGTAGCTACTCCATGAGCGTGCACAACTTCCAACGGATTTGGAACACTGTGAACAGACACATACTTTAGGTTCAGGGGACTTGCTGAGTTGTTTTTGTTATGACAGTGTGTAATAGATAGCTATTCTCAATGTTATTCAAAAGAAACATTAAATTAATTATAGCCTTCATCTGACTTATTTGTTTTTCCACTAACATTTATTCCTAATCATACCTAAATATCTTTTATAGTATTGTGAAACCCAGCAATGTGTCAGGAAAAACAGGTCATAAACACTCTGGTGTTTGAGACTTTCAGTACCTGTGCTGAGTGTGTTCTGAGCACTTAAAAAACGAGATCAATACAGAATGGAAACTTCTCATCTTCTTGCCTCCAGCCTTATTGACAAAGCCTGATTTGAACCTAGCATGAAGCATAATAGCAGCATAAATCAAAAGAAAGCAAGTAAAGCTTTCCCACAGTGAGATTAATCTCACTTTGCTCTCAGTGTTAAATTATGCATCTCGCAGAATTATGGGGTGCAGGTTATGAAGTTCCCCTTCTGATGCAAACGTCCACCCACATGCTCCGCTTCTGAAACTCCAAACATGATAATGTCATGAGTCAGCGCTTTTCATTCACTGCATAAAAGGGAATGATTTGCACATATTGTCTAACAGTTCACCTAGCCTGTTCATAAAAAGCCGATAAAACATCACTGTCTCCAATATTGTGCGCCATCCATCACTGTCTAGAGTCCATATGCACATTAATGAGCTCTCCAAAGCAATTCCCCACTTTAATTCAGTCTCTGGTAAACCCTAGAAGCAGCTTCAGGGGGGAAAACATCATTTACGCCACTAGCACTGTTTCGTAATGGATGGAAAACAACAACCAGAACTTGTTTTCTTTGAGGCTTTAAATTAGAAACACGAAGTTAGACTAGGTTAACACAGCAGCAAACCTCAGCAGTATTGACTTCACAATTGATGTTACACATATTCAAACCTCAGCAGGGTTCTTTCCTTAGCAACAAGGGAAACTTGGTTTCTATGGATATGTGCCCTTAACAGGACAGGAGAGAGAGAGAAAGGGACACTGCTGTGTGGGCGTTGCAAACACGATTCCAGCTGGCTCTCATTAACTCACCGACCAATCATTGCAGATGCATATGTATACTGCGTAACGGCAGGCACAGGAAGTCAACAAGGTGAGCCGTTCACTGATGGTGAAACAGACACATAAATGCTCGCAGGATTTTCGTAGGAAGTTCAGCTTGAATTTTAATGGTTGAAAAGTACTTGCTCTGACATACTTTTTCTTTTCACAGAAAGAAAGTGATGTGGCTTCGCTTTTTGCACCGCATGTCTTTTGTAAGGTACGTTTCTTTTGTTTAAGCATCACCTGACACCCCCAACTCCACTTTTTCTGTGCTGGCATGTGAAAGGTGCCACATCTCTCATGGGACTCATTACCCGAAGAATACGGTTAAAGAAATGATTCTGGAAAGGTTGTTGCTCAGCGCCCCTAACATCTTCACCATCTAAGTATGAAAATAGCTTTTGTCAGAACTGAAAAGAAAAGCTCAATTTTTATTGACTCATGACCCACTGTTATGGAGTTCTGGCATCAAAAGTGGAGAATCGTTACAATTAAAGCACCTCACAATTGCACAAATGTGATATTATTTTTCTGACTGGCTTAGACATGTTATTGGTCGGAATTAGTATTATTATACTATTATTATTAAATATGATTTACTCATTATTGCTCATAGTTTATCAAAACTTCTGTCCCTAAGTAATGTGTAAAATCAAGCGCTTCTGTTTTTCTAAGTGAATAAACCGGCAGTTTTCACCTGCAGGAAAAGAAAATGATTTAAATAAAAAACTAAAAAAAATAAAATAAATAAATATAAATCAGAAAAATCTTGGGGGTTGATTTTTATGAATTGGGAAGCAATTCCTGCATGGCAGTGTGCTAAAAGCCACTCAAAACCAGAAAAATCTCATGGCTACTGTAACTATTATACATTTTGGTATGATTTGTACAATTTGTGTGAAAAATCGTAAAATCTTGCTTTGAGATTAGGTTCCTTAGAAACCTTCCATTGGATTTTATCATGGGTACTCCATTCTGTTCCTAAATAGAAATTAGAAAATCGCTTTAAGCTGCGTTTATCACGAAATTGTGGAAATTAAAGTCTTTTAAATTACATATCATATTATATTAATGAAGCTAAAAAATTAAACATTAACTTTTCATTTATCCTTCAGTTACAAGCTAACAGCCTACTAGCATAGCATAGTGCTATCTGGTTAAGAATAGCTGTTTTGGTTAACAAGATGTGTTTTTCATCTTCCAAAAATGTAAAAATCTCATTTGAAAAATGCCATCATGTAAATTTAATCAAATGATGACTTACTTGGCTCTTTTTGAGCTTTATTATTATAATGTTGAACTTCTACAAAACTCTCTACCGCAGTAGGTCACAGTACATCATCAACAAGGTATGAGGGTCCCAGAAATTATCTATAGAGCTCTGTGTTTTTCCCCAAGGTGCCTTTATTTCCGCCACCTAATTTGAGAAACTGCCGCTGACGTTGCTGTCATAAATTCAGAATTCAAATTCCCATTGAAATAAGCACGCCTGCTACATTACTATGCAGCAGCCTGTCTTTCTGTTTCCTGTAGCCTTGTGACTAAGGCTGCTGACTTCATTCTTTGGTCTCCCTGATACACAATGAGCTTCCGAATTACAGCGATGAATGATGAACTAGTGCCTTTTCACCGGAGATCCTTCGCTCTGTGCTCGCTGACTTTTTGTACATTTTATCTTTACTGTTGCTATGCAACAAACTCTAGGTAACAAGAGTCATTTTGTTGAACAGGCCATTAAACAGCACCAACAGTGAGGAATGTCCAAATGATGAATAATTAGACCAAGCAGTAAAGAAAACAGCAGAATGGATGAGCTGGTGGACGGGTCACTCACGTAACATATAACTGACAACTCCATCTGTATCTCACACAGTCTGGACTGGACTTCATTTTCATGCCATCTTTACACTCAGACCAGCTTGGGCCGGTTTTTTATCTGAAGAATAAAGCGAGATGATATGTTAGGATGTCACTGCACCACGGACAATTTATGATATGGTACAGCTGGGAGTTATATTGTGTGTATGTGCACACAATGACCATATCTTTGTCCATCGAGATGATGTCCACACCCACTCCCTGACCCATACTGACCCTTTAATCAATTTAGCCCCATTTCCTGATGCCAGCGGCCCTAAGTGATTGAGTTATTATACAGAGTGCTGGTTAGAGAGTATTAGACAGAGAGAAAAAAAGAAACAAAAGAGAGATGGAGACAGCCAGAGAATGAGATATGGCTTATAAATCAGTTCTTATTTCAGTAGACATGGTCATGCATTGTTGACATTTCATTAATTGCTATCCACACCATTGTGTGCAACCTAAAAACACATGACATATAAAAATATATGCATCTTCCTCTCCAAAACCCCCCTCTATTAGTCTTCACCCATATCAAAAGCATAATTCTGAGTTTGTTTTACGGTGAACCATTAAGCTTTATTAAAACCACAGGTGATGTTAGTAGCATGCAGATTTAATAGCAGCAATTTTCTACAAGCATTTGTTTAATCGTCTAACGATACCCTTAAGTAAGTGTTCTCATGCAAACAGACATTCAAGGGGCTTTTAAAACACTTGTGTGTGCTGTCATGAAGAAATGGGATGAAAAGAACACTGGAGTCAGGAATCTTTGCTGCAGTGCTGGTGTATAGCGAGGGATAATCTGATCCGGCCCTCGGTAAGCGTTTCTTATACGGACCGCACTCCTCAGCAGAAGCACCAGCAGAGCCTACTGCTTGCTCAAAGCCTCATGGGCATATTTTTTTCCTCCACCTGCAACCTGAGGCTTATATGCCTAAATTTTGCTTTGTTGTTCAAAAATCCTGTGATCATTTAGTCATCTTTATTTTGTTCCAAACCAAAGAACCTTTCAGTTATTAAAAGAACCATTTTTCCACTATAAAGAAATTTAAAAGGTTCTATCAATGCCATAAAGAACCTTGACTTTTAAGCGTGCTCTGCAGAACACAAAATAAGTAATTAATATATTATATTAATCAAAAATCATATTCTATCCATTCTGTGTTTTGGACCCAATTGACTTCTATTGTATTCACAAAAACAGTTTTTATAAACAGTTACTTTTGGAATAAGTAAATTGTCTTTTTTGGGGTGAACCATTTCTTTAAGAATTTGATTTTAACCTTGTGGAATTGGTTTGACTTAAATATTAGCCTGTTTCAGGTTAATTCTCTTTTCTGAGAGCTTGTGCTTTGTGGGATGAGAACCTATACACCATGCTTTTATGTGCCTTTTGCTGCAGTCTGCATTCTGGATTCTGTTCTTTCGGGTCATTACGTGTTATGATGTGTGACTCTAATGGGGTTAGTTGCTATTGGGAAGGAGAAACATAGAGCAGTCATTTCCCAAGAGACTCCTCTAGAGCGGGCACACTGATGAGAGAGAAAGAGAGAGAGACATCTGCTCACACATTTCCTACATCCCATGTGCATTAAAAGCACAGATATACTCTAAATAAACTAAGCTCACAAAATTTAGATCAAACCTCCCTGGTGCGCATTCACGTTACCTGTGCTGTTGCAAAGCTGTTTACCGTGTTTATTTTTATGCAAATGTGAATGCAAATATATAGATTTGAGTGGCTTCAGAGGCATTGGAATAAATCTCTGTCCCACCTGATTGGAAAGAGGTTTTTATACAATGACTGATGATTAAGTCAGCTATCAGACATAGACTGCAAATCCAAGCCAAAAAAAGAAGAAGAAAGAAAAAGTATTTTCCTTTTCCAATGTGAAGACTGGCTAAATAGGACACAATTGTACATTTGGCAAGTTAGTCGAATGATCATATGATAGTTTTTTTGCATACTCAAAAAAAAATTGAGCCTTATATAACTGCACTTGTAAAGCATGCTGTATATTTACATGAACATATGTTTTGGAAAAATGCACAAACTCACACAAATATATTTTTTACACAAACATGACTCAAGTCCATGTTGTCCATTAAATGCAATGCAAAAAGTGTAGAATTTTATCCTGATTAATTTAATTTAATTTAATTAATTTTGTTGCTATGACCCATTGTAGTCAAGTTTATTCAACACAAATTTAGTAGTAATTTAGAAGTTTAAAGGTAAATTCCGATGTTATTAAATTAACAATATTGTTTTTTAAGTATTACAAACTGTGTTTTACAGTGTGTCATCCTAGATCACAGTATAACAAAGCTGTTTTGATCATATTTTCATATGGAGATGCTGATCTCAGCTTCAACTTAAGACTTCTACAGGACCTTCATCTTCATCAAGGGACAAAAGCGAAGGAGCTCCGGTCGGGCTAGCGCCACTTCTAAAATTCATAGAGCCGTAGAGTCTGGCTTGGTGCTTGGAGTAGGCAAATGCTTGTCTCCTGATCATCTCCCCTTTATACATGGAGATCATCAACAGGGTTGACAGTACCACACCACCGAGTGTGAGGAGGCACAGTCCTGCAATCACACATCGGTCCAGGTGAGCACCCACCCGGGCGTTCTCTCTCTCCAACCGCTCCATCTCCCGGGCAGAAACGGTATCGGGATTCACCTTGACGTCACGTGGGACAGTGTAGGAGATTACAACCAAGGAAATTCCAGTAACTAAAAAGGTAACAGCACCTATAAATCCATAATCCACTGACTTTTCCGATGAATCCACCATGAAATCGTCAACTGACAGCAGGGAGCATTCTGGGCTGCCTTCTTGGAGATCTTTGGGAGAATTCCAACTTAAGTTGTCATAGTTGGTCTCCTCTGCTAACAACTGATTGTCTTTATGATCAGTAAAGTCAGCCACACCAGGAAAAGCTGTTTCAAACTGTTCATCGTAACATACCTCAACTTCTTCATCAAATCCCCATTCATTGAGTTTGCAGAGTCGTCCAATTGGCAAAGTCGCTGTCCATGGTTCTGAAAGCCTGTTCGCCTCATTAACATTCTCCTCCAGATACGCCTGGCAGCACTCTTCATTGGAAAGGACCCTTTCATCTGCACACACTGAGTGATGACTTTGCTGGTATTTTAGGGACCAGTCAAGGTGATCGGTCTGGACAGTGTCTTGACCACAAAAGAGGACTTTAAGATCAGCCATGTGTACTTCTATTCATATGTTCATCTCATAGCATGCTGGCTATAGCATCCCTGCAGTATGACGAGGAAGACAATAATCTATAAC
Organism: Cyprinus carpio; assembly: GCF_018340385.1. Taxonomy (NCBI): domain Eukaryota; kingdom Metazoa; phylum Chordata; class Actinopteri; order Cypriniformes; family Cyprinidae; genus Cyprinus; species Cyprinus carpio. The sequence continues at coordinate 19,675,079 of NC_056615.1, forward strand.
AGGCAATAAAACCATTTCATTTTAAATACAACAGAAAATATTAAATACAACACAAATATTTTGAGGGAAAGGAATTTATGTCAGTGTAATTTGTCAAAATGTTATTGGCAAAACTGGTCTCAACACAACTACCAGGTTCTATTGTTTACTTCAATATATAACATCCATAGCAGAGAGAGAGAGAAAGAGAGAGAGAGATGTAATGTCTGACCATGGGAAAAGGTTGCAACACGTATTAGTGTACTTATGGACAAAGATGACACAATGCATAGGTTATATTTAGCACAACTGACAATTGTAGTAACAAACACACGCTGTCTGTTATGTTTTATGCGTTTCTATAATACATTTATGAACGATATTTAAAATGTCCCAAGGTGTTACAGTCCATATAATTACAACTCACCCTGGTAACGACAGCACTGATTATACTTGACATTTACATGGTTTACAAATAAGTTATACATTTCTAAAAGCAGGCAATTAATGTGTGATAATATTATATCAAATGTTTCGAAATCTATCCTACACGTTTTATCGTAAATGTAAAATCATAAAATCGTTTAAGTAGGAAAATTATTTTCAGTTAAAGAGTGAATACTTACTTTTTATGTTTATAATTAGTATTTAGTGTCATAAATCGTTTTCACGATCGAAATGTTCCTAAAAGTGCGTTTTAACCAATCAACTACACTTGTAATATTTCATCTCAAGAGCCAAACGACGCGTAAACATCAGCACCGAACAGAATAGTGAAGCGTTTCCTGGTTTTCAATCTCAAAAAAAGTAGTCAGAATGAAAAGCACTCGGAAAAAGATGTTGCCTGTGTTATGTCTCATCTGTTTTGCCGTCTTTTTTGTCACCTTTAACTCACAGAAAATAAAGGCATCGCCTACCTTCTCCAATCAGCGCCTCGCTGGCATTCCTGCAGGGCTCGCGCTCCGTTAATTAAGCTAAGCTCGTCCTGTTCCACCCGCGCGCCGCGCTCAGGTCGCATCAATGCTCCGTGAGCCTCTAAGACAAGCTGCACAGACGAGGAGGAGAGGATAGAGGAGGGAAGAGAGGGAGGTTTACTACTGTCGTGGGGGAAATGAAGTCTGATCAAACACTTTCATGCTGTTCTCCCTCGTGAAATGTATGTCTGTGACGCACCCTACACAGATTGCATGCCCAAGCTGTGTCCTAAATGATTTATCCCAGAAACGAACACCATTAAAACATTCTTGAAAATACAATTTAGGAAACATCCGATGAGGCCAATCCTCTGAAATGAATTTTTGATTGCTTATTCATAATACAATGTCACAATACACTATATACTGAATAATTTTGTTTGTTTTATTTTTGAAAGGCGCTTTCTGTATAGACACAGTCACACAGACTTTAACGCCTTGGCTTCAAAAGATTTGCTTATTACCAAGGAAGAAAAATTAACTGTTTATTAATCTGGAAAAAATAGAGTTCATTTAACATTATATTGTTGTCACAAAGGAACCTGCTTATACCCAGATATAGGTATAACTATCAATACTTAAAACATAATTGTAAATATGTGTGCATGGGGGAGATCAGGACTATTTGTCACAGGGGGTAATTGTCACAAGATCTATATCTTAAGATTGTGAGTCTATTTGCAATATGTGAGACCTGGGCTAGTTGTCACACCTTTTATATTGAATATTTTTTGTACGTTTGTTTTATGTTTGAAAGCCAGTGTCTGACACAAACCTTAAAGTCTTGGCTTCAAATACACTGTTTCCAATGTTATTGCCAAGTAAAAAATAGCTATACCATTTTATTTAACACATTTTAACCTATAGTTGGTTAAAATTTGTCACAATGTTACCTGCTAATTATCCAAATATATAACTATCACTTCTGAACATATCATTGTAAATATGAGTATATAGGGAAGATCAGGGCTACTTGTCACAGGGGGAAGTTGTCATAAGATCTATATCTTAAGATTGAGTCTACGTGCAATGTACTGTGTGTATGAGGGAGACGGGGGCTAGTTGTCACACATTTTATACAAATTATTTTTTGTTTGTTTTATTTTCGATTGTCAGTTTCTGGCAGAAACCTTAAAGTCTTGGTTTAAAAAAAACCCCTCCTGTCAAAACACGAAAGAACTGTAATTAAACACTATTTTAGAAAGCTGAGTTAAATTTCACTAGCCACACCCATGGCCTGATTACTAACAGATCTGTTGATTCAAGAAATCACTTAAATAGAACCTGTCTGACAAAGTGAAGCATGCTTAAAGAGCAACACATCTTGCCGCAATCTAAAGAAATTCAAGAACAAATGAGAAACAAAATAGTTGACATGTATCAGTCTGGAAAGGGTTATGAAGCCATTTCTACAGCTTTGGGACTCCAGCGAACCACTGTCATAGCCATTATCCACAAATGGAGAAAACTTGAAACAGTGGTGAACCTTCCCAGGAGCGGCCGGCCTACCAAAATTACCCCAAGAGTGCAACGAAGACACATCCAAGAGGTAATAAAAGAACCCAGAAAATAGCTAAAGAACTGCAGGCCTCACTTGCCTCAATTAAGGTCAGTGCTCATGATTCAACAATAAGAAAGAGACTGGGAGACTTTTCCCTTAATAAATGAAATCATTATTTCAAACTGCATTTTGTATTTACTCGGGTTATCTTTGTGTAATATTAAAATTAGTTTGATGATCTGAATCTTTTAAGTGTGACAAATATGCAAAAAAAATAAAAACAGGAAGAGGGCTAAAACCTTTTCACGACACTATATATACTTTATGACAGTTCTGCAGAATGACTATGTTGAACTGTCATAAGTCATGTATTTTTTTTCTGAACAAGCACAAGCCCCATGATGACCCCTTGCTGTTCACTGGCATAATGCCAGCCAGTGTTACGTATGTTTAGGTGGCCATAGGTCATAATCAGAGTTCGCCTCACTGATTTCTCAGTGAAAGCTCAACATGTACTAATGCAACATTCTGCTAGCGCACTGAATTAAACAAGGCTGGTGGCATCAGCTGGTTAAAACACATGAAAGCCATTGCTATGCTCCAGAGGCTGGAACATTACTAGAGCATAAACTGTGAAATTGACATTTATGAGAATTTGCCCCCTGTGTGTTCAGATCTTACATCTCTCTCTACCATGAGTTACACATTGAATTAAGATGACTTGAGAAAGGAGCAGCAAGTGCACAGAGACGTCTCCATAAATGACAGCTAAGATGGCCTCTATTCAAAATCAGCCATGAGAGCTGCAATGCTCACAGTTTAGTCAACAAAGCGTGAATACATCATAGAACCTTTCTAACAGTCGGTTCACACATGCTATTTTTTACACACATGCAAGAAAGCATTATAGCAATGTGCTTCATCTCACGTTTTCGACATACATATTGCAAAAAGTGTTTGATTTAATCTTCTGACATGATCATATGAACACCCTGAAACAAATGTAAATAAACTTCCTATTAATTGGAAAAAATGTGTGTTACATCACATGCTCACCAATTGATGCTCTGCAGTGAATGGGTGCCGTCAGAATGAGAGTCCAAACAGCTGATAAAACATCACTGTAACCCAGAAGTAATTCACAGGACTTCAATCAGTCAGTTACACCTTGAGAAAGTGAAAAGTTGTTTGTATTGCAAAAACAATAAATACAATACATAATTCTAAAATAATATTCCAAAAACCATAATCACTCATCACCCATAAACAAATCACTCATTATCTCAACAAAAAATACACCACCACAGATTTTTAGAGCTGTTTGGACTGTTTTTGTTTGTAAACAGTGATCTGTGCATATTTCTCACCTGATCCAACAAGACCACTTTTCACTGCAGTATTATGGATTCATATTATAGCTGGAAGCAACAATTTGAAGTGAAAGATGTCTTGATGAATTTGTTTATAACAAACACACAGCTTTTCACTTCACAAGACCTTAATTGATGGACTGGAAGTGTGTGGATTATTTGTGGATTTATTGTGATGTTTTTATCAGCTATTTGGACTCTCGTTCTGATGGCACCCATTCACTGCAGAGGATCCACTGGTGAGAAAGTGAAGTAATTCTAAACTTCTCCAAATCAGTCCCAATGAAGAAACAAACTTATCTACATCTTGGATGGCTTCATTTTTGGGTGAACTATTCCTGACTTGAAATATGAAATACAAGTCTGAGTGTTACACTCACCAATCACTTTAAGTAAAGGAAGAAACATCCTGACATTACAAGAAAATCAGTGAACACTGACAACAATAACAAAAATAAAATTAAAATTAAACAAAATAAAAAAGTAAATAAAATTGGCAAACAATACAACCATATTAATTAATTATTAATGTCCCAGTGCATTCTGGGAAGATGGCCAGTAGGGCTGAATTACATTTTTTTTTTCTGCGTGAACTTTGATTGTTCATTAAAGAAAAAGCATTATTGAGATGCCATGTGTTGCTGATGACTTGTGAGCAATCCAAGAAAACTTTTTTTCGGGTTATGTTTCAGATTATTTATTTGATCTAAGAATAATCATTTTACAGAACATTGACAAAAACATGTTTGCCATCTGCGCGCAGTATGAAACTTGGGATTGTCTTCCAGAATATGAAACTTATCATATGCTTGACACTTTTCAACCAGACAGAGAATTTTATATCTAGCAGCTACTGTCAGTTACGTGGTATTTGAGAGCATAAACCTAAGGATTGTTTCAAACTTGTAAGAGTAAAATGTGACACTTTATTTCCCACTGTGTTATGTGTTTTGTTTGTCTGCTGGTGCCTGATGTGGCATTTCTGCTGATGGATCTTTTCTGTTATAGGGCCTGTAACAGAGCACAGCTAAGAATAGCTATGGAGGAGCCAGCATGAGACATTTAAGATTCCAGCCCTTCTGTTCGTAAGGGACACACACACAAAAGCGACCTTTAGTCTCTGGGAAGTTTTGACATAACCAGATCTGTGTGTGTGTCTCTCATCACAGGAAGATACACGCTGGAGGTTTTCAGAAAGATATAGTGGGCATGCCCTGATTTTTTGTTTCTGGTATATTAATAAATATTTGTTATGACAGATTTGAGACTGATAAGACGAGACAAATTCAGTGTTGGCCTACCCTAACCAAAAGGGCCATGAATAGTCTGAAGTGCAGTACATATATTACACAATATTAGTGATTGTATTTTGAAATACATACACACGCACTTAAAAATAACGTGTTTTAATTATTCAAAATTTCTAGTTGATGATATGTAGCCAGACACTGTGTCTTTCGCTTATAGTTTTATACAATGTGTGTATTTATGTGTGCAGAAAGGGGTTCTTACGCAAACGTTCTGACGGAGGTGCGTACGCACTAAAATTTGTTCCTTGTGCTAATATTGACGATTCCTTATTTTCCTAAATGAAGTAGCGCTTTCACTCAGGAAGTAACATAAAATGCGCCCAAACCATGTCCATAAGGGCTTTTCGTAACATTGGATTCAACCAGAGCCATATAGAATTCATTCAGCCATATATAGTCATATTACTTCACACCTGTCATTTGCTAGCTGTGAATACGCATATGCAGTATGTATTTTGTCATTCTCATTTTTTTTTCATTATTACTCCAAAACTAATTACTTTTTAATAACAATAAATGATGTATAATTGTAAGTAATCCTACGCCAAACCCTAATCCCAACAATAACCATATAGTAGTTCATTTATATTACTCAGTACTTAAATGTATAATTATTACACTGTAACAACAATACCTTAAAATAAAGTGTAGGCTAACCTTAATTTTTAATACAGTATATTTTACTCCTAGGCCACTAGGAGGAGTATGTGATTTTTGTGTATGTGCTTTCAGGTTTAAATATTTTATTAGTTGGAATAAATTTTAGTGTGAACTTTTTGATGTATTGATATGAACACAGTTTGTGAATAAGTCTACTCAGATGCTCAAGTGATATATTTGTTCATTATGTGCATTCTCAGTTCAATAACATAAACTTTAGCTAGACAACGATAAGGTAGGCTGCATGATCATTGAATGTATTTCTTGTTGCTTCAGCCTGGTGTTCAAATGTTTCGTTATGAGGCTGCAGAGCAGTTCTTTTACTTTACAAGCCCTCAGGGTTTCCCCCAGAAAGGAAAATGGTTGAACCAGAGAGTACTGTTAATGCCTGGCCTTGAGTCATGACTCTGGCGGGATTCTGCAAGACCATATAGCCACTGGGTCTCTGCTTTTGGCTTCACTTATTTCTCCTGGAAATGGCCCTTGAAAGAGCCTTTAACTCCAAGACCCACTTTATACACTTGGAACTGTTTTACAACCCAGTCGACAGCTGCTGAATTATAGGAACAGTATCATATTCTGCTATAGATGTGAAGCAACAATGTAATGAGAATATGAATTTGGAATAAGTGCTTTCATTCTAATGATACTATAATGAGATTTGATGTGAAATATTTCATATTATGTATTTCTGGCTGGCGCTTTAACATTAAAACATCAGTCATTTTTTTTAATTATTGAAAAGTTCTCTCACTCTCCTCTTTCTGCATCGCACCACTATACTAATCTAGTTAACGCCTACTTAAAACTTTGTGTACTCTGAATATTGTTGACTCTTATGATAAACTGCTTATCATATTCCTCATTTGTAAAACACTTTACATAAAAGCGTTTGCTAAATGAATATATTTCAATGTAAATTTGCTGAGCAACATAACATAGACGTTTTACCCACTGAGTACTTGTTTTTTAGCTGTACACTTTTGGTTTAAGGTTGGTGCTGGAAACAGCTTTTTGTGAATTTTAAACATTTTGCAAGCTAAACACCTAAAGTTCACACACACACTTTAAAATGTGGATATTATCAATGGATGCTTCTCGGTGCTATCAAATAGAAAGAAATGTTTTAAGATGAGAAAAATGAATCAGAAAACATCACACAATTCCTGATAATAAGTGATATTTATTCATTAAAAGTAATATTGAGGCCATAGAAAAAAAAAATTAGAAATCAAATCAGCATTCCCAGTTAAGCATGTTTCTTTTCAAACATTTTTATTAGGGAATTTAAAAAAAAAGAAGAAGAACAGAACGAAATTGTGATACATTGCCATTTTGTCATGTTAGATGTGCATGGCGCCCAATGACATGACAGAATTACAATATCGGCTCTAATCAAAGTATTAAAATATTTTTTTTTAAAATGACTTCCATGTTCACTTTTTTGTTATATTGTGATACATAAAACTAATGATTTACATCTTTAAATGATGAGATTATGAAGTATAAGACATATGACTGAAATACAAAAATGTATAGAAATGATCCAACTATACATATTTTTTAAATGAGCTGAACAGAAACATCAAAGCAAAGGTATCTATAAGTATTTTGTGAAATATGAAATAAATGTTTTACATTTTCAGTTTTTTGCAATGATATGTCCTTTTTATCACATCTGCATAAGGGTTGAATTAAAAGCATGTACAGTGCATGTCAGTCTCATTCATTGGCAGTTCCTTCCTTTGACACAAGAGAGCAGCAAAGCACAAAAGTGGAACCGAATTTCTCCATCCACATGCATAATGCTGCTTTGCCAGACACTAAACATCATTTGCATTTTAAGTAGCCTTCATTTCATGCATTTTACAAGAGGGACATATTTTTAAACCGCATAGCACTGGTCAGTCTGTGATGGTAAAGATAATTTAAAAACATCATTCATCTCAAGCCGTTTCGGATTTAAATGAATGATATAAGAATATGGATCAATCAATTTTGTCATAATCGTGACATTGTCCCAGTGGTGCCACTCCACCAGCTAATTGGGTTGTGAACTCCTCTCTCGGTTTCCCTTGGAAACAGACCCCTAAATAAATGCTGAAGTGTCTTGGCACGATAAGGTCTCTTCTGTCCGTATGCCATAACCACAGTTGGTGAGGAGGAGAGCTTTTCTCATGTTCATAATAGAGCAACTGTGCTGTCCCACATGAGTCAATTACTCTTATAAAGAATTAAAGAAACCTTACATGGCTGTTAAAATAGCTGCCAAATGTTACCGAGTAAAAAAAAAAAATTAGCAGCAATAAAAATACAGAAAAAAAAAAAAGGAATTGTCACAGGCACGTCACGATATGTTACATAAGCTATGTTATTATTTTAACTATTTGTTCTCTGAGATAATGCACTGCGGGACCACAACAATGTAGAAAGAATAAAAGAAAATAATCTAATGCACAACCTCTTAACTTATTGTTTAAAATTTGCCATGCAGACTTTTGCTCTCACCTGCACCTGCTCATAATTCAATGAAATAATGTGATTAAATTTCATGAGCCAAACTGAAGACAGGGACCTATGGCCCAGAGAAGTTTCAAGCATTAACACTGTCATTCATGTGTCACCTGGAAACAGTTCCTGTCTGAGCTGAATAGATCTCTTGGTCATTATAACATAGGCCGAGCTAGTTCTTTTCTAACAGAGTGTGCCTCAAAAATGAAATGAATTGTAAATAGGTTTTGACCAAAGAGGAGACAAAAATGTTAAAACTGTCCTGGTTTGTTGTATCAAGCTTTTACATTTTATGTGAATGCTAATTGATCAGTTGCCTCCTCAGGCCTTTCACATTAAATGTAACCATTCTTTCTTAAAATGTATGGATATACATTAATTAAACTTCATAATGTCAAATAGTAGCTGAGAAAACAATACTTAAGACATATTCTATTAAATATTGAATCAAAACCTCATGAAAAACATAAAAAAATGCTTTGATTACAGTGAACTAAAAAAAAATGTGTAGGAACAATTTTCACTCAAACGTTGCTAGTAAATTTAACAAAATGTTCATTTAAATCAGAAATTTTGAAGCAGAATGGTTTTTTCTTGTAAAACAAGCTCAAATAATCTTCGAAAACAGTGTATGAAAAAGAAGAATAACTTACGTAAAAATGTTTTGTAGCCTTTTTTGGTAGTTGTATATTGGAACACAAATAATCTGCAGAATTTTGTTTACTAAATAGACGCTTGCACATCGCTTTAAAGTAACCACAGCAACACCCTGCTCGAGCATTTTTGACAAAATAGTAGCCTATTATTTATTTAATTATTAGAGATATAGTCACAAACATGTTTAAAACGTATTTTTATTTACTACTGACAAGCGCCTTTAAAATATCTTCATTCACACACTATATAGCTAGCCTACACAAATGCGTAAAAGTATTAAATCAAGTCGCATGTGCATGAATAAGACAGACATAAACAATCCATTTATCTGATGGGTCGATTTAAATCTTTACCTTACCTTTATCTTTAAATCAAAACTTGTTTCGCATATCAGTGACAAAAGGTATTAATAGGAAAATAAAATCTTTCGTAAAATTAACCAAGGTCATAAGATATTATATAAGACTCGAAATATTATGCCAGGTTTTTGTTTGACTGAATTGCATGCGTGCGTGAAACGCCCCCTTTTCGGATCACGCAGCCAAAGCGAGACAAATTCAGCACCATGTTCAGGAGATCCATCATCTGATCTACAGCAACAGCAGAGAGCACGTCCGTCTTCAGTCTATTCCATTCCATTTAGAGGAGAATCAACTCTGGAGATCGATTGTGATTTGTGTTATGATTTCATATTGTAAACTAATATAGATTAGTTTTCTCTGATGATCAAGAACTAAACAAGAACTGAACTCGAGACGCAAATCAAGCACAAGCAAAGTTCTAAGAGAGATGAGCCGCATTTAATTAGAATATGTCAACTCAACGGAATTAAAAGCCTTTATAATCTGATTTTTTAAAGAACTTTTTTTTTTTTTAAGATTTTTTTGAGAATGGAGAACTTGACAGTATTCAACGATACTCTGGCAACTTGGACTGACCGCAGTGTCGAATACAAGGTGATCAGCGTCCTCTTAGTTTTCCTCATTTGCGCACTCGGGATAGTTGGAAACGTGATGATCATTCTGGTCGTCCTCACCACCAAACATATGCGGACCCCGACCAATGGCTATCTGGTTAGTTTGGCTGTCGCAGACCTGATGGTGTTGATCGCAGCCGGTCTGCCGAGCATAGCGGACAGTTTGTTCGGTTCATGGATTTTTGGGCACGCGGGGTGCTTGTGCATCACATACTTCCAGTATCTAGGAATCAACGCATCCTCGTGCTCCATAACAGCGTTCACTATAGAGAGATACATCGCTATATGCCACCCGATCAAAGCGCAGTTTTTATGCACACTCTCGCGCGCGAAGAAAATTATTTTTGGAGTTTGGGTTTTCACGTCGCTTTACTGCGTAATGTGGTTTTACCTGTCCGATATCCAACAGGTGCCCTACAAAGATGTGACTATAATAACGTGCGCTTACAAAGTGTCCAGAAACCTTTACCTACCCATATATTTTTTCGATTTTGGCATCTTTTTTGTTCTGCCACTCACTCTCGCTACTGTCCTGTACGGCCTCATTGGGAGAATCTTGTTTCTTAATCCTCTTCCGTCGGACCCCAAGGAGGACAAGAACGGGCATTACAACTTCTCCAAAGCCCAAAAGAACAAGATGAAGAATTCCAGCCGCTGCTCCAGCACGACCGCAGCATCCAGAAGACAGGTGAGAGGAAAATCTTAAGTAGGCTAGCAAAACTTTCAGATTTAAAACAATACAATATGCTAAATATAGTAGATAGTGGCATTCAAAAAATTCAGACAAAGGTTACGTTTGTTTTTCTTTTCCTGAATTCTGCATGAATTGAAATTGAAATAAAATGATTCAATACAGTAATCATAAATACAGTTTTAATTTTCATTTAATTTTATTTTCCAAGTCTTTTTTCAGGTTGATTGAAATGATAGATTACAGAACAGATCATCCATCCATCTATTATGGACAGACAGACAGACTTATCAGTCTATACAGACAGACAGATAGATAGATAGACAGACAGACAGATTTATCAGTCTATACAGACAGACAGATAGATAGATAGACAGACAGACACAGATCTATCAGTCTATAGGATAGATAGAAATACAGACAGACAGAAAGATAGATAGACAGACAGACAGATCTATCAGTCTATACAGAGAGACTGATAGATAGATAGATAGATAGATAGATAGATAGATAGATAGATAGATAGATACATACATACATACATACATACATACATACATACATACATACATACATACATACAGTGGTGTGAAAAAGTGTTGGCCCCCTTCCTGATTTATAATTTTTTTGCATGTTTGTCACACAATGTTTCAGATCATCAAACTAATTTATATATTAGTCAAAGATAACACAAGTAAACACAACATGCAGTTTTTAAATGAAGGTTTTTATTATTAATGGAAAACAAAATCCAAAACTACATGGCCCTGTGTGAATAAGTGTTTGCCCCCCTGTTAAAACTGTGGTTTATCACACCTGAGTTCAATTTCTCTAGGCACACCCAGGGCTAATTACTGCCACAGCTGTTCACAATCAAGAAATCTCTTAAACAGGACCTGCCTGACAAAGTGAAGTAGACCAAAAGATCCTCAAAAGCTAGACATCATGCCGAGATCCAAAGAAATTCAGAAAAACAAATGAGAAAGAATGTAATTGAGATCTATCAGACTGGAAAAGGTTATAAAGCCATTTCTAAAGCTTTGGGACTCCAGCAAACCACAGTGAGAGCCATTATTCAAAAATGGCAAAAACATGGAACAGTGGAGAACCTTCCCAGGAGTGGCCAGATGACCAAAATTACCCCAAGAGCACAGCGACGACTCATCCAAGAGGTCACAAAAGACCCCACAACAACATCCAAAGAACTGCAGGCCTCACTTGTCTCAGTTAAGGTCAGTGTTAATGACTCCAGCATAAGAAAGAGACTGGGCAAAAATGGTCTGCATGGCAGAGTTCCAAGACGAAAACCACTGCTGAGCAAAAAGAACATAAAGGCTCGTCTCAGTTTTGCCAGAAAACATCTTGATGATCCCCAAGACTTTTGGAAAAATGCTCTGTGGACTGACGAGACAAAAGTTGAACTTTTTGGAAGGTGTGTGTTTTCCTTTACGTCTGGTGTAAAAGTAACACCACATTTCAGAAAAAGAACATCATACCAACAGTAAAATATGGTGGTGGTAGTGTGATGGTCAGGGGCTGTTTTGCTGCTTCAGGACCTGGAAGACTTGCTGTGATAAATGGAACCATGAAATCTGCTGTTTACCAAAAAATCCTGAAGGAGAATGTCCGGCCATCTTTTCATGACCTCAAGCTGAAGCGAACTTGGGTTCTGCAGCAGGACAATGATCCAAAACACACCAGCAAGTCCACCTCTGAATGGCTGAAGAAAAACAAAATGAAGACTTTGGAGTGGCCTAGTCAAAGTCCTGACCTGAATCCTATTGAGATGCTGTGGCATGACCTTAAAGGCGGTTCATGCTCGAAATCCCTCCAATGTGGCTGAATTACAACAATTCTGCATAGATGAGTGGACCAAAATTCCTACACAGCGCTGTAACAGACTCATTGCAAGTTATTGCAAACGCTTGATTGCAGTTGTTGCTGCTAAGGGTGGCCCAACCAGTTATTAGGTTTAGGGGGCAAACACTTTTTCACACAGGGCCATGTAGTTTTGGATTTTGTTTTCCCTTAATAATAAAAACCATCATTTAAAAACTGCATGTTGTGTTCACTTGTGTTATCTTTTACTAATATTTAAATTAGTTTGATGATATGAAACATTAAAGTGTGACAAACATGCAAAAAAATAAGAAATCAGGAAGGGGGCGAACAATTTATCACACCACTGTAGGTAGGTAGGTAGATAGATAAGTCTAGACAGACAGACAGATAGACAGATAGACAGATAGATAGATAGATAGATAGATAGATAGATAGATAGATAGATAGATAGATAGATAGATAAGTCTATACGGACAGACAGACAGACAGATAGATAGATAGATCTGTAAGTCTATACAGATAGATAGATCGATAGATAGATAGATAGATAGACAGACCTATCAGTCTATACAGAAAGATAGATAGATAAATAGACAGACAGACAGACAGATACATAGATATATGTGTCATAAAAAACATGTTTTACACTGAACTGAAATGAGTTTCTAACACTGTTACTGTGATTTCTTCATGAAAGGTTACAAAAATGCTGGCAGTGGTGGTTGTTCTGTTCGCTGTGCTTTGGATGCCGTACCGCACTCTGGTGGTGGTGAACTCCTTCCTGCAAGAGGCCTACCTGGACACCTGGTTTCTGCTGTTCTGCCGCACATGTGTCTACCTCAACAGCGCCATCAACCCTCTTATCTACAACGCCATGTCTCAGAAGTTCCGCGCCGCCTTCCGAAGGCTCTGCCACTGCGGACGCAATGCCCAGGCGAACAAGGCAGCCTATAGTGTGGCACTAACCTACAGTGTTGCCAAGGAAACGTCAACGGTGGAAAGCACAGGGCATTTTTCAACCGTGATAGATGATTTGACACCGACAGATGAGCTGTTTCCTGATAAGAAGCTTCTGTATCCAGAGGACTCTGACTTTAGGAAGGAGACTTTCAGTCAGGCCTGATAAACTCACAACAGCTACAGTACACACCATAAATCTCAGAATACTAGAGATCTAACGTAAAACTACACACTGAACTGCAGGGACAGCACTTTGAAAGTTTCACTTTATCTTGATTTTAAAAAAGCATGCTCAATACAGTCAAATTCATCTTCCTGTCTCGTTCACTTGCCAAACAGCTCTTTAGAAACTAAAATAAAACCACCATTACTTAAGCTGCATGGTTGCATTATCTGCTGGAGTCATGATTCTTAATTAAAATCGCAGTGTACTGCATATGTAATGCAGGGTAAACTGAAGAACATATTGATCTGAAAATATATTTAGGGGTTGCCATTGTGATTAATGAGTGGCCTTTTCCCCCTGCAGACCCCTGGGGAAAAAAAATGCTGAAACTGCTTTATTCTTCAGTTGCAGTTGTTTCAGGAATGTTCAATAAGAGTTAACTTAGTTTACATCCCACTATATAGAAATATATATTTATATAATACACAGCACTTTCCATCTAAACCGAAAATGAATGTGTAGTTTATTTTTTTGTCATTTTGATATGTGAAAGTTATTGGCATTCTGAAATCACACTGAAGAAAATTTAAACAAGAAGTTTATGACCACCTTTTTATGTAAACTGAATGTAAATAAGCAAATGAATGAACAAACAAATGCATGAATAAAAGATGAAATAGATATTAAATTTTTACATCGACAGCATTTATGTAAGATCTAAAGTTGAATATATGATACAATATATGATTTGATGTGCCATTAGCTCCACCAGCTGGACAGGGTTGCCAGGTGTGCAAAACAAAACCATCCTAATTGCTAATCAAAACTAGCCACAAACTAGTCCAATTGCATTATTTCCAAGCTTGTTTTTTTCTGTTCCGTCGAAATCAGATTCTGGGGGAGCTGAGATCACTAATGCCGAGTTCACTCTGCACGATTTTAGCATAGATTTTCACTCGCCGTCAGGTTTTGCGAAATCATACAAATGCCTGAATTCAGAGGCAAATCGGTGCTTGTTCACACAAGTGACAATCATGCAGTGTGAATTATCAGACGCGATCTGAGATGATCGCCAGAATCCTTCTGTGTGAAATGAGTTCTGACTGAAAAAATACATCGGCAATAACCTACAGCCAATGAGAAAGCAAGATACAGTGCAGTGGGAAGTTTGTGGATGAGTTATAGACCACAATATCAGCAAGCATGGCTTCGGCTCTGAGACAGGCTCCTTCTCGGTCAATTTGGACCCAAGAAATGGAGAAAAAAAAATTGTTAACATTTCCAGTCTCGTGCAAGAACTCTGATCTCATGCGTGATTTTGTGCTATTTCCTTATCACTTCTCGCGTGTGTTTGGTTGTGAAACGTAGTTTGCAAACCAGGCAGAGCTGTCGGCGATTCTTCCTACAGTCATGCGCGTGTAACCTCCTGTCAGCATTGTGCAATGTGAACACGGCAGCAACTGAATGCTTACCCCAGATAGTCATGCAGTGTGAAAACAACAGTGATCCGACGACACTGAAAATCGTGCAGTGTGAACTTGTCATAAGAAACAACCTGTGGCAACAGAGTAAAAGTAGCCCAATTCTGTGGGAAAACCACAGACTTGGCAACACTGCAACTGGAAATGCATGAATAATCATTGTTTTCTCACACGTTTCCCAAACACCCCCCTTGATTGCCATTGGTCATATAAAACAAATAGTGCCGCCCCAAACTCATGCTATTGGTTTAGCCAATGTCGCTATGTCCTGCAGCTAAAACCTTCAGAGAAATGTAAAAGAAAAACAACACCATTGTGTGTAATATGCCTTACTTATATTTAACGACTTCTCAGCATATATACTGGGACAGAATAAAGAATTTTAACATGTATTCCGCTTTAAATATAATTATGACATTTTTGAGTATAACTAATTTAGTTTACTAAGTAAATGAATGTATGAAAAAATGTTACTTCATCTGATGAATAAATCCTTCACTATTTTTCATTCTCTTGTATCATAAATGGGTAGACAGCATATGATTGTATTTGTGAACTTCATACTAGCCGATAAGCTAAATCCCACCACATGGCTTTGTACATGGTTAAATGTCTTGTTTTCTTTATCTTTATCACAACTGACTGTGTATTAAATTATTCTACATTAATATGTTTTAGGTTTTGAATATAATATCTTAGTGTTCTTGATGTGAAAAATGGTCTCTGTTTGGTGTCCAGTGTCAATGAATAGGCTATTTTAGTGATGTTTTAGTGAATTGGCAAGTTCAGTTTAAAACAGAGGTTTTTAAAAAGTTAGAGTCACACAAATGGGTTTGAATCTTGTCTCTACACACCGAGATGGTTTCAAGTGTTCTGAAGTGTTAATGCATATCATATATAATTTTTAAGCTCTTTTCTGCTTGAAACAAATGTATAAAGTGTTCAGTACGTTTGATTGTGCTGTAATTGTTGTCTCAGTTTGGTGAATGCTTGCCATTACCGTTGATATACTAGATGTTGAATCATTCAATCAAACACGTTAGTATCCATATTATAACTATGATATGTATATTTGCTATTTTGCATTTGTGTTATTATCCGGGGATTAACTAAAACAGATATAACTAAATCTATTTTAAAACATATTTCAGAATAAAATAAATGTACTTGTTCATGACTCATTATTATGTTTAATTCATTATTATTCATTGTCTTACGATAGCGGCGGTTTCTGAAAATCTTTTCTGATTTACATGAATTTTCAAACAGTACTGAATAATGCTCTGCATAATGCTGCACTGATGTCTAATTGGTCTATTTAAACTTAATTATTCTTTGACTAGCACATTTCTACTGCCACGTTAACTTTCAGAAACCGCTGCTGCCAAGTACCGGCATTCATACGAAATACTCAGCTAATCAATTCAACATTGTGGCAAACGGATGAAAGAACAAAACTATATTTAAAAGACTGACCACTGTGTTCCTATACTGGTAAGCTCAGCAGAAGAAACACATAAAATATTTAATATAATTCATTATATGCAATCTTGACATGGGGCGAGTAAATGATGAGAGAAATGTGATTTTTGGGTGAACTATCCCTTTATGAAAATAAGAAATATGAGTATTAAACATTGAGCCTAAACAATTCTGCTTGATGCAGATCTTTTGGAAGCTTTGCTTTTTGTTCATGCAAAAGGTCAAGGCTATTTACCTCCTGCAAGTGATACATTTTCTGTTGGTACCTTTAATTAGCTCTGCTTTTACCTTTTCTTCTTCCTCTTAGCACAGTATTATCCACATATTATGTCCCCTGTCAGTTTTAAAATTTGATTCTGCTTCTAATGATAGTAATGGCCCTATCATCATTTACTTTTCAAATGATCTCAGACTGAATATCAGAAGTTGAAGTAAATTCATTGTCAGATTATTCAACTCCACTGAATAAAATAAGACAAAATTACTGTAATTACACAGCATTATGGTGTTTATGTAACCATTACTACAACACAGCTTCCAAGATATCTAGTCTTCGCCTAAACCTGAGTCCAGTGGCAATTAAAATTGAAATATATATATTGCAATCACATGCATTTAATCCTGCAAAAAAAACAACAAAAAAACAACACCAAAAGGGTTTCAAAAAAAGTGAAAAATTGGAAAAGCCTGAAGTTAAACTGTTATGCTGTCTTCAGTTAGAACAAAAAGACAACAGAGAAGTGACCATCCCAAAATAAGAAAGTTATTTATAAGTACCAGTACCAGTTACATAATAATAAAAGTCAACTTGGTGGAACCTTTGGAAGCACCTTGGGCAGACTGTTTTATATATATATATATATATATATATTTTAGGCAGGCATACAAGTGTACATTCTGTCAAGTTTGTTTTAACAACATACATTAAATCAGCAATAAAATCTGACAGTGTCTCCTATGTATATTAGCAATTAAATAACTATTTAAAAAAAAATAAAAAAAAATAAAAAATAATATATATATATACACACACATACACATATACATACACACAGTATATATATATATATATATATTGTGACGAGAGGAGCCAACGACAGACAGTGGGCGTGGCGTCAGGCCTCGGAGAGGTTTTTATTTAACAGAAAATAAACCAAAAAGAGGGAATAAAGTGTCCAAAAGGGGAGGAGTGTCCAAAACAAACAGGGAATCTGGTGTCCTCGTCATGCTGCGGGGTTCGTGGGGGTCTGGCAGTGTTCACGGAGGGAAGGGTCCAGGTAAGGGGCGGAGTCCGGCGGTCGCACGCGCTCCCCTCTTGGGGCCGCGGCGCCTGCAGGGGATGGACAGCCTGGCATTCTGGCCTGATGGCCGTGACAACGGGTACGGTCCTCATCCGGACCGCTGGTCCGGCAGCTCACATCTCTGGTGGCGCGGGAGTCCCTCAACGCACCCTTCCTGGACCCACGAAGACACCAGTCTGCATGCACGGGGAAGAGACCGGTCTCCAGAGGAGAGGCGCGTTGGGCTTTTAAACAGCGGCGGTGATGAGGCTCCATTTCCTTCAGGTGTGCCCCATCACACGCCGCCAGCCCTGACTCGTCCAGCGCCCCTCCTCTCTCACACACCCACTCCTGTCGGGAGCCTGGTGAAGGGCGGCGATTTAGGACGGGGTGCCGGTGATTATCAGGGAGGAGGCAGCTGACTCGTCACAATATATATATATATATATATAAATACTTTTTAAAAAATATTTATTTAATTGCTATGTATATATATATATATATATATATATATATATATATATATATATATATATATATATATATATATATACATATATGTGTGTGTGTGTGTGTGTGTGTGTGTAGGCAGAAAATAAATCTGCATTGATGATCTTTTTGATCTTTGATTCAAAGAATTCAAATAAATTCTAACTTTTCATTGAAGTAAAATAATTGAAAGTGGGGAGAAAATTTCATGATGAATTATTTATTTATATATATAATAAAATTACATCTCTTTGTAAAAAGCAATTGGCTTCTTTAACTGAAAGTCATGAATTCGATTCCTACAAGCACCATACTGAGCATGCAAAATAATATTTAAATATTAAATAATTCAATTATATAAAAAATTATAAATAAATTACAATAAATATATATTAAAACACATTTCATATAAAATACTTAAATTAAATTACATGTATCTCTAAAAGGATTGGCTTTTTCAACTGAAAGGTAGGAATTTCATTCCTACAGTTACTGTTATATTTTCTCTTATGTGTTTCTCTACAAGTGGCCTTTCCCCCTCTGCTGTACTGTATCTGATAATGATGACATTTCCAAATAAAAAAAGTAAAATGAATGTGAAAATAAAGCATTTTTGTTGTTTTTATACAGAAAATTTGAGCTTTTTGTCCACCAGTAACAGATTTAACAGGATAGATCCCTGTTACACAGCTAGTCTTCAAAACAGCATGAAAAGAAGACATTTTATTGAGCAACACAATCACTCTCAGCATTGTGCAAAAAAATAGGGTCCCATAATGATGACCCACTCTGACGTCATTTCACTTCCTCTCCACTTTAATTTGTCATTTGTTACGCAATAGAAAAAGTTTTTTTTTTAGGTATAACTAGCTTCATGCTGTGCATTCCAACGCAAAATCTAAGACAAAAGAAATCTACACACGCTCCAATAAAGCAAATATGAGCCTCAAAATATGCTGAAAATTACACTCATTAAAGAGTAGCTCTAAATATAAACCTACAACCAGCAATTGTGCAAATTGCTCACCATAGTCTCTCTAACAGCTTTCAGGCTTGATGAAAGGTCCATAATTTGAAACATTCAGTTTGATATGATTATCACTGTGCTACAACCTATCTGCCCTGCAGACCACACACCTTCTGCCACTGTGCTGTGCTCATTATAACAGAGATGGTCTAATTTTGTCACATCCCTTCACTCACTTACATACAAGTTGTTTCACAAACCCTATCAATGGCAGTTTACATTTCACACCATCTATATTTTGCTAATTTTGCTAAAATAATAAATAGTGTATTGATAAATTAATAATTATTGAATTATTAATTATATACTGTATAAATGAAATATAATTCATAAAAATATAAAATACAAAGATATATTTTAATATAAGATATGAAAATATTAATTATATATAAATAAAATATAACAAAAAATAAACATATGCATAAGGATATTAATATGAAATCATGTTGAACCTATTTAATGTTTCGGACTACATCCAACAAGATGCTCTTAAAACATTAAAAGAAATTCATCACACAGAATACTGTGCCAAAGCCCACAGCTTTGTTCAATGTCATTGTTCCCCTTTTCTCCCCAGATGCAATTATTCACAAAAGATGGATGTGATCTGTTGCAGGAAAAAAGGACTGTAATTATATTAACTTGGCTTTGGTGTCTGCTATAAAACCTGTGATGAAGTTGCATTCTCTCTTTTAACCACAGAACAAGACCTTATTTTATTACACAGCATATTCTGTCTGAAATTAATAGGCCAGAAAATAAGTTGTTCTTGAGATTAATACATCCAATACAGCTCCTTTTCATACCCCATTTATCCCTGCTTCTCTCTTTTCATCTTTCTCATCAATTCACAGTTTTTCCTCGCTCTTTCCCAAAAGCATCTCACAAGTAAGTTTATCATGACATGCAGTTCTATAACCCAGAGCTAATCAGTACAAAACAACAGTGTTTATTTGATGACAAAGACCATCAAATAACTCTGAGGTCTACTGGACTAGAAGATTCTTGCATATGATTGGCTTGGAATTCGGGGTAAATTGGTCATAAAATGGCAAGACAAGCACAGTCTGCTTAAATAAGCTATTCTGAAAACACTCATAAATTTCCACAAGAAGAATCGCAAAATATAATATAAACCATGGCTCAAACAAAAGATCTCACAACACTTAAGCTGTGACTTGGAATTGCTACTCAAATTGGAATATTTACACAATGCATTCTTGTTCATTTCAAGTGCATTATTTAAGACTGTATTCGGCTACTGTTTTGACTATGACAAAAATTCAAGCAAATACAAAAATGCTCACATACCTTTTCCTTGTTATTAAGGCTACATTTGAACAAAAATACAGTAAGGACAGTGATAATTATAATAAGAACCATTATTAATAATGCAGCACCAAATCAGCATATTAGAATGATTTCTGGAGGATTATGTGACACTGAAACTGGAATTATGACTGCATTGCCATCAAAGAAATAAACTCGATATTAAAACACAGCAGTCAACATTTGAAGTGTTTCAAAACCTTTCATAAGAGTTGTCCTAAAGTCTAAATGCATTCTTGTCTTAGGACAACTTTGATAAACTTTTTTGATCCACTTCAAATGTTGACCACTGTATTTTAAATTGTAATAATATTTCACAAAATTACAGGTTTTACTGTAATTTTCATCAAACAGTCTTAATGAGAAGAAGAGATTTCTTTCAAACCAACATCGGTAGTGTATACAACGGTAATGCTGTTTTGTCACACCAATGAGAGTGAAATACGGAATTGAATCATAAAGTATATCATCTACCGAGGTTATTATTTTATTAACATCTCCAGTACCTCCCTTTGAAACTCCACATTCAGAGTGAAACCATTCAACCCTTCCACATCCAAATATCCTGTTTTGAAACCAACAAACACAGAAATGCATTCCAAACCATGAGCCCAAGGGTAAGCTAATGCATCCCAGAAATCCCCATAATGCAATATCGACTGGCCCTGAGGCTATGTTTGGACACTTGCAGAGTTTAACGGTTAATTGTTATAGAAGCTTCAAGTTAAAAGGGTTATCCATATTTCTGTTGTTGTTGTTGTTGTTGTTCTAGAATACTAACGCACTTTCCGCATGAGATGCATCCACCTCATGCGACTTTCCAGATGAAAGTTTATTCCTTCAGGATTGTTTGGTAATAATTAATGAAGAGAGATGCGCACTGAAAGCATATACTACAGGTGCCGAATTCAAAGAGGGAAAACAAGGGCTGATGCAGCATTCCCGGGGTGTATAAATATACCAACACCTGAGAGAGAAGTTCACTCGCTTAGTTGTTAATGAATTCAGTTCAGGCCAATCGCAGTGCACAGCGCAAGCAGATGCTTTTTGGTAAGACAACGACCTCCAAAACAGGTTCCGGAGAATAGTTTCCATTAAGCAAATGTACTAGCCTGTTTCCTGTGGTTCTATAGTGGCTGCTTTTCTGTTTTCCAATGTCTTGTGACGTCAATGTCTACTTCTAAATGACCGTGGTTGTTTTACTCATGAAAAAGGAGTTTCTAAAATAAAACCATGGAAGGAAGGACTTAAAATGGTAAAGAGAATGAGGCTGTGTTCTTATGAAACATCCTTGTTATTGGGTTGACATGATCTATTGTCTATCTTTCTCCCATATAAAATGGCACTTGAGAAGATAGATCTCATCTCTACCACAGAAAGATTGTTTTGAATCACACCAGTGTGCCTTGAAAACACTAACAGGACACAAATACACTGAAGCATTTTCCATAATGTTCTCGGAGATGTTGCAGTCCCAGTTTAAAGTGAGCATTTCAGTGTGCCCACAACTGTTCATGCTGTAAAACGCAATCAATAAATGCTATCAACAAATACTAAAAATATTGATTATATATTACATTATAATAAATTAATATTACACTTATGTCTGTAAATGTACAGAAAGTGTAGTTATAATTTATGCATGACTGCAAATTTGAAAAAAGAAAAAGAAAAAAAATATTTCCAAATGGCCAAAATTTATGTTGTCACATTTATCATTCATCATCATCATAATCTTTTTTTTTTTTTTTTTTTTTTTTTTTTTTTTCCCTAGCCACAGCTTAAATAGCTACAACGAAAGCGGGCAAATTCAAAATATTAAATGTAGAAATGTGCAAAAATGTGATTTAAATTTGAACATGAATTGTTATTTGCAACCCTTTAGATTTCCATAATATGACATTTCTGAGTGAACAAGTATTTTCAGAAAGAAAAATATAGGGCAGGACTTGATTTGAATTATCATGACTTAACAGAATGACGCTAAATTATTGCTTAAACAGCTATAGTACATAAATTAATGCACAAAAAAAAATTATAATAAATCTGGAAATTTTGAATAATTAATCAACCTGTTGTTAATTATTCCTTGTTAAAAGTCTGTTTGCAAACAGCCTTCACTCATGTAAAAGCATCAGGTCCATGTACACAGTAAGAAAGCAACATCTCCGCAAGCATTAGAAGAATTCACAGATCTTCCTCTCAGCTGTCCAGTGATTCTGGTGCAGATAATGAATCCAAACATCACAGGCTCATTTAATCACAAACACATGATTTAATTCGAGGCCTGAACAAATAAGGTTCACCTCACTACACAAAACAGCTGAGACAGACCTATCTCCCAGGCACATCTCTATGGATCCTGACAAATTACATTTGAAAGGGCCATAACACAGGGTGAAAAACAAGCATGCAATGGCCTGAACAGACATAAAGGAGATTAATTACAAAACCAAAGAAAAACACAAGAGACTTTAAGAATATGTTGCTAAGTGGTTCAGTTTACATTTTTATTTGAAATCAAGGAACTGTGACTTGTGATTATTATTATATATTAATATTAAAATGTTTCTACATTTTTTCAGCATTTCATTTGATATATATATATGTGTGTGTGTGTGTGTGTGTGTGTGTGTGTGTGTGAGGGACCCCCACATGGAGTTCAGGTCACAGGAATATTGAATTGATTGTATATATTTTATTTATTATTTACATGTGTCTATTTCTATGTATTTATATAACATATTGTCATGAGTGTATGTCAAAGAGAACAAAGTTGCATTTTCTAAATATTGAGTGACAACTGAGGGAAGAGTTGCCATGGCGACTACTGCACGTTTTCAGTCAACAAAGAGGACCGCTTGACTAAAGGCCACTCTTGTCTCTCTCTCTTTCTTCATTACAAAAAGACAACTCTTTTCTGTTGAGTGGACTTCCAGGGTGGAGTCCGCAACATATGTATAAGTGTGTGTGTAAATATACAGTATTTAATCTCATATAGTGCTTAATACTGTATATAATCAAATAAAATGCTGAATAAATATATACTGTATACAAATGAATGATGCCGTTACATGGCATTTGGTATCTGTTGATTTTAACTGCTGACTCATGTCTGGTGAAATAATTGCTTTGTCAAAAAGGGTCGCAGGTTTGTTCTGATGGGGTCATGGTCTGCGAGGAACACAGCTTCTTCATTGATCAAAAAAAAAATCATTCATCATTCAGAGTGGAAAACAGTGGTCTTACAGATGCTTATTTATTTTATGTATCCATTTTACATTCTAATGGAATACAATGTGACATTCATGCTATAGATTATGTCCAAGGAGGAACGTGTTTAATGTTTTACATATAAAGACAAATGCTAACACACACACACAGATACATTAGAGAAGTTCATACCAACTTGGTCTTGAAATATGACCGTCATATACTGGATAAGTCTTATGTTCACCAATGATCTCAAACGGCCCCGGACCAACCTTGGAGCAGAGGTGTCAACTCATCCAGCAGAAATACTGGAGAACATTAATTGTTCACTTTCAGCACAAACAGGTTGTTTGCAGTCAGGACGAACAGTCTTTCATTAGTGGCCCTGAATCCAAGTACGGGGTCATTGGTGTCTAGGTTGGCTACCTGTTGTTTGGCGACCTGTCCGACCTGCCGACCCTCCTTCCGGTTGAAGAGCACCGTGTCGACCGGCGTGGGCTGACGGTAAATGAACACACGCCTGAGGCACTCGCAAAGAGCAGCGTAGGAGAAGTTGGGTGCACAGGTTGCAAACTTTTTATCGCGTTTTGAGGCCTGAACATAACCTGAACAGAAATAAGAAATAAGAACCGGGTGCAAAACACCTTGTCCACACGAATACGTTTTCGTTTGAAAATGCCTTTTTTCTCTCTCTATTTTGGCCTTCTGTCCACACTGACACCGTGTCTACGCCAGCCGCGACAGTTGTCGTGTCGCACCGCAACAGCTAAAGTCTGTCTACACTGGATGCGACAAAGTGACCGTTAAAAATCATTTGAAATTATGTCAGTATGTCATAAATAGAACGCACCAGCAGTTTATTGTCGCGCCACATCCAATGTAGACAGCATAATAGGTTCTATTGTATTTTGTTGCGTCGTGCTCACATATGGTAAAATATATATAATCTGTATAATGCATATATTAAAGTTCATATGTGCAGTGCTGTAAAAAAAGCATTTAGCAGATGCTTTTATTCAAAGCGACTTACAAATGAGGACAAAAGAACCAATCAAAACCAACAAAAGAGCAATAATATGCAAGTACTATATTAGTATATAATTATAGATATATTTCAATTTCACAAATAAATAAGCAGCATTTTGTCAAAGCAATAAAAAAGGACACATTTAATTTATAATTTATCTTAAATCTCATGTTGTTTAAAAAATAAAATTAAAATCGTGAATCGATTCAAATCGTGAAATGAAAATCGCGAATCGAATCGTGAGTTGAGTGAATCGTTACATCAATAAAAAACAATTTACCAACACATAACAACACATTATACAAAAAATACACCACTTTATGCACACTACATATCACACTGTTGCTAAAGATTTGTTACTTTGTACACTCTAGGTTTTGCGTGTTAGATCACACATATAATGGGGAGTGAGAGTGACCTGTATGCGTCAATGAATGATGACATTTTTGTAAATAAAATTCTGCTAGAAGAATTGCATGAAAACCTATGTCTGTTTTGTCTGTATCATCTCGGTGAACTTTTAAGAGGGCTTTACACATGCACAGTAAGGCTAATTTAATGTTTTCCGATGTTTTAGAGTGAATGAGAAACTTTTGGAAAACGCTAATGTAGATGAAGTGCATTTTGAAATGAAAATCTGTATTAATGTAGACATAGCCTAATGACTAGCATAGAAAAAGAAAGCTGGTTTCCTCAGGTTGTTAAAACACTATGAGAGGGAAGTTTAGAAGTTTAACATTTCACATTATTCGCATACAATTGTCCTTACCGAGCGCGTTAAAGGTTGAAATGTGCTCCCATACATCGTTGTCCTGGTTGGGACGGGGCTGCCAGAGCAGTGCATCAACATCGTGCCGTAAGCAGAAAGCAGGCATCTCAGAGGGGTCAATATGAACAGAGAAAAGGAACTGGTTGCTTCCAAGGCTTACCTAAAGTTCAAGAAAAAGCATGTAAATAATTTAAAATTATCTGTCAAAAAATTATTTACAAAAAATCATAGTATATAGCCATTAAAAAAAAAAAAAAAAAAATCAGTAGGACTTTTTTTTAATGTATTTGAAAGAAGTTTATGCTCTCTTTTACTTGACCAAATATACAGTAAAAATAGTAATATTGTCAAATATTATTACAACCTACTATTTCAACAGATTTTAAAATTTAATTTATTCCTGTGATGCGATAGCTGAATTTTCAGCATCATTATTCTAGTCTTTAGTGTCAAATGATCCTTCAAAACTCATTGATATGCTGATTTTGTGTCTTTTTTTCTTCTAAAACAGTTGTGGAAACTGACCTTTTTTCAGAATCTTTGATAAATAGGAATTTCAAAAGAACAGCATTTATTTAAAAAAAAAAATAATAATAATAATAATACTCAAAAGCCACTACTGTTAATTTTGATCAATTTAACATGTCCTTGCTAAATAAAAGTATTTATTTTCTTAATTATCTCTTCTTTATTTTTTAAAGAAAGAATTTAAAAAGGGAAATAAAAAAGTTATGTTCCAATTATAGTTATTTTAGACTTTAGACTTTATAAATCGGTCTGGTATCTTCTTACATACATACATAGACGTATATTCTCTGTGTGATTGCCTCTTTAAGATTTCACAATCATATCTTATCAGTAGTAAAGGAGGCTGGCAGGCAGCATGGATATTGAATTCTTTTGAGTCTGTTTTTTTTTTCCATTGTCTCCCTATTATGCCATCACTCTAGCAGAATATGAAATAAGGAAGAAAAAGATCTCCATGCATATTCTCATAAAAGAGCCAATTATGAGGCGCCCATCTGAAATGACAGCAGGATTGAAACGTCAAGAGTAAACAACAGCAATGCAAGATGGTGGCAGCTGTAAGTCAACACCATTATCGTCATGACGTAAAATGTTTACATCTTTATAAATACTTTTTATGAATCACGACCGTTTTCATGTTGTACTGAAAATAAGTGTTATGACCTCTCAGTGACGTCTTTCTACCTCTGCACTTTACACTTGTCCTAAAATCCATTTGGTGAATGCTGGCAGCCAACATCTCCTTAAAAAGCCATTTTCGAAATCTCATCTTGCTCTGCTCACTGGTAACTGCGTATTAAATTCAGAGCAGTGTGCGGCAGCCGTTCTTCACAACTGCTGACAGCTCCACAGCTTAAAATTGCCACCACTGTCATTTAAACATAAAACACGCTAAATTACCTCTATAAAACTGTCTTTAAGAATGAGTTTAATTACTTGATTTCTAAAAAAAAAATATGTATCAGTTTAGAAAGAGAATGAGTGATGCTACATTACAGTAAATATCTGGATGACGAAAGTGTTGAACATTTCCTGCATAAACAGGAAACTGTAATGATAGTGTATATATACACACATACATCTTATATTACGCTTTCATTCAAAAGTTTGGTATATATATATATATATATATATATATATATATAACAAACTTATATATATACACATGTATATATATATATACACACACACGTATATATATATATACACACACACACACACACACACACACACACATGTATATATATATATATATATATTTTTTTTTTTTTTTTAAAGAATTCAATACTTTTATCCAGCAAGGACACACTGAATTGATAAAATTAATTGACATTAAAAATGACAGACATTTGTAGTGTTGCAAAATATTTCGATTTCAAATAAATGCTGTTCTTTTAACATTCTATTCATCAAAGAATCTCCCAAAAAAAAAACAAAAAAAAAAAACATGGTTTCCACAAAAATATTAAGCAGCACAATGTTTTCAACACTGATTTAAAAAAAAAAAAAGAGTTTATTAAGCAGCAAATTCAGCATATTATAATGATTTCTGAAGGATCGTGTGATACTGAAGACTAGAGCTATGGGTGCTAAAAAATCTGATTTGCCATCAGAAGAATAAATAAAATTTTAAAATATATTAAAATACAAAATGGTTCATTTAAATTGTAATAATATTTAAATATTATTTTTACTGTATTTTTAAAAATAAATGCAGCACACATGAAACCATTACATACAAAAAGTATGTTAACCACAGATCTTATTCATTAAACACTCAAAAATGAATAAACAATAAAATTTTACTTCTGGGTTTTAGGACTACAAACACCATGAGCTCCAAATGATTCCAACAGAGTTTCAAGCTTTACAAAGTAGCATGCTGCTAAGTTAACAAAACAACAGACATAAAAATAAATAGAATATTTTCACATTGGGAAAATAGTCCATTTATAATTAGACTGGAGTATTTTAGTGACACTTCTTAGTAGTGAATGAAATGTAACTATATTTATATTTCTATATTTCTTTTTCCAGTGAGCGTGTACAAATTGTAAAATTGCTTTATTAAGGAAGGATACACCCAATACTGCAATAATTTGGACAAATGGGTCAAAGCATAATGCTGAGGCCTACCCTTTTTAAACAGCCTTTGCAAACAGAGCCTAAAAGTTCTCCTAAGGCAATTACAGTCCAGTTATCTACCATCACCACTCATTTTCACAAAAAAAAAGAAAACTTGCACACAAAGCCAACTTCTCTAGACCGTAATTATGATGGGATTTTGAAATGCGTCTCTGTATTGTTTATGATCACCAATGAAACTAACCCCACCCAACTTACACACACAATTGATTCAAAAAAAACAAACACAAAAAAAAAAGAAGAACGACAAATAAACAAAATACAAAAAAAAATAAACTCCAAAAAAACCTTTGTTTCATTATGTTCAGAGTTACACTGCTGTTTGGTCTCTCAGTGAGAGGTCGAAATGTTTATGGCTCTCCACAAATGGGCACCTGGCTGTGCCAGAACTGCTTCACAAGAACATCACACAGTCTCATGTTTAATTCATGAACACAGCAGTTGTGAAGAGCTCAACAATAACGTTTTTTTTTTTTCTGCTGGCCTGCAGTTCAGATTTTTACTTGGTATGCCAATATTTTCACTGACCCCACCCAAGAAAAAAAAAAAAAAAAAAAAAAACTTGTTTTCAGCCAGCTAGATATCCTTACCTTATTACGGTATAATAATATACTTTTTGGAGTTTTATTTTTATATTTTCAGTTTTAATTGGAGTTAGTTATTTATTAATTTTACTTCTATATTTAATTATTTTAATTGTAGTCATTTTTTAGCAAATTTAGTTAGGGTTTTTTTTTTTTTGCGTTTTTTTTTTTTTTTTAATTTATAATTAATTTATTATTAATTAAAGTTTTAGTGATTTTGGTACTTCAAGTTTAACTAAATGAAAATATGTTGCCTTGGCAAAAAGATGAATTTTTTATATATATTTTATTTTATTTCAGTTAATGTTCATATTATTTCAGTTATTTTTCTTGTGGTTTTACATTTAGAAGTATAATAATCCTGGTCTTCTTTTTTCTTTTTTTTTCACAGAGGAAAGCCATACAGGTTTAAAAAAAAAAACGTGAATTCAAGTGACATATGAAGGGTTAATCCTTGATTTAATCACATCAATTACAAAAGCAGCATTTGAGCAATGCATTACTATAGATTACTACAGGCAACAAATATTAAAATAACCATCCATCAACCACATCTCCAGCATTATACTGTCTATATTTAACGGAAAAGCACTTTGCTCGTCTCAAATAGTGGTGAGGAGCTCTTGAGATACACATCATTCACATATACAGTAAATGTCAACCGTCTCCTTCACTTCCGTGGTGGCTTCGAGTTGAAAGAGGAGTGTCTCTCTCAAAGGAGAGGTGCCACTCTACAGGAACACAAAAAGAAATACAAGTTCTTTTAGGTCTGCTCCAGCACCCAGCTGAGGGACACAAACATGCAATCTGAAAACTCTGAAGAGGTCGACATGGGAAAGGCTCTCCCTGGAACCAGGAGAGAGGCGGCTTTACAATCTGTGAGCGAGTGCACTCAGAAAAAGGTCAGTGCGTTTCACTGCATCAATCTAAGTGATTTAGAAATGAGAGGAAGAGAGGAAATGGTGGTGGTGGGGGGGGGTGATTCTGGATGTGGAATTTTATTCTATGGCAAAAGAAAAATGTCTGAAAGCCTTTACAAAATGTACTACTGTACATATTGTTACGACCCCAGTGTGGGTCATATTGTGTGGGTTTGGTTGTCCTTTTGTTATCTGTTTTGTAGGTTGGAGTTGGAGTGAGTGACGCCATAATGACTGATGGTTTACACCTGTGCTAGAGCTGATGCCGGCACACTAAAGCAGCTCCCTTCAGTCGTGACGGGGGTTGCTCTCCCCTCGTGCCATTTTGTTTGTCTTGTTCCCGTTTTTGGTTTATTCTTTTACTTTATTACTTTTACTTTAATAAATGTTATTCCTTTTTGGCATACAACTTCAACGTGTCATTCCCTTCTTTGTCGCGGCTTTCGAGCCGGCCCGTGACAAATGGGGGCTCGTCCGCTCGTTTGTTAAAGAAATTCCTGTTATTTGTCGACATGGTTTAGAAGCGTTTTTGTTGCTTTCGGTTATTTTGTAATGAACGTGGCACGTTCATTAACTGAACATAAAACCGGGAGAATGTTGTTTGATTAACGCTATTGTTTGGTAGGTCTTATTCGTCGTTTGGAAGGAAATGCGCGTTGAATTTATTTGTTTTGAGGACTTATGTTGCTGTATTGTCAGTTAGCTGTTCTATGCCGTTTTTTAAGAGGTAAGTGATTTTGCAAATCTTATCGTGGGGAGATTATTGTTGATGTTCCCTTGTTAGGGGTAGCTGCTTGGTCCCTTTTGGAACAAGTAGGTAATGTAATTTTTGTTATTTTTGTGTGGTGACCGTGAGTAGAGCAGTTGTCTCGGGAGCATGGCCGTGGTATGAGATAGTCGCCAGCTTGCTGGTTGCTTTTCTTGTACCAGCGGGAGT
Source organism: Cyprinus carpio (assembly GCF_018340385.1). Taxonomy (NCBI): domain Eukaryota; kingdom Metazoa; phylum Chordata; class Actinopteri; order Cypriniformes; family Cyprinidae; genus Cyprinus; species Cyprinus carpio. The sequence goes on from NC_056615.1 coordinate 19,705,887, forward strand.
TGGTGCTTAAATACCCCTCGCCAGTAACCACACGAAGATTAGGGATGAATTAGTTAGTTGTTTTTTTTTCTATAGATAGGGAAAGGGAATTTTTTCTTACCACGTGAGATTTGTGAATCACTATATTAATTATAACGTATATTTTAGAGGCAGTATGTCTAATCTCGTAGAAGATTTTATTGTTTCTCCCTCTGAAGCGTTACTTGAATTGTTCACCAAAAGATCAGTTATTTAAGATTGCGGATCATTATGAAATCGAACTTGAAGATAAAAGATTAAAAGAGAGTACAATAAGAGAAACAATTAAAACAAAACTGATAGAACAAGCTATATTAATTGAAATGTCTGATACAGCTACTGCTAGTCAAAGCAAACCACCTGTCAACCTTTTAACTTTTGAACAACAAGAAAGGTTATTACTGTTACAGCTTGAACAGGAGCGTTGTAAAATTAGAAATGGAGCGTGAGAGAAATAGAATCAAACAAACAGATATAGAGCTGCAGAAATATCGCTTGGATATGATAAGAGAAGGCAGAATGGATGATGGTTCAGATTATGCTCTTCAGGGTGCTTCTAAAATGTTTGACACAGCGGGAAAATTTGCGTTTGATGCCTAATTTAGTGAGCGAGATCCGGATACATTTTTTACCTTGTTTGAACGGATTGCGGAAGCGAGAGGTTGGCCCAGTAAGGAACGTACACTACTTTTACAGTGCGTGTTTACTGGCAGGGCTCAGGAAGTCTATTCTTCTCTTCCAGTCTCAGACTGTAACAATTATGACATCGTAAAAGCAGCAGTTTTGAAATCGTACGAGTTAGTACCAGAAGCGTATAGACAAAAATTTAGAACATTGTCCAGAGGTGTTAATGTTGCTCATGTTGAGTTTGCTAGAGAGCTCAGTATTGCATTTAATCGCTGGTGTATGGCATCTGAGGTAACCACAGTTGAGGAGTTGACTGACTTAATTGTGCTGGAACAGTTTAAGAATTCTGTACCCGCTCGTATTGCAACGTATATAAATGAGCAGAAAGCGGATACAGCTGCTAAAGCTGCTGAATTAGCTGATGATTATGTGTTAACACACAAGAGTTTTGAGTTTCGGAAAGGGGGACGAATTTTTGAAAATAAGGGAGATCATATGTCCAGAAATTCGTCTCTTATCTGTAATTACTGCCATGGTAAAGGCCACTGGAAAAATGAGTGCCCTGTGCTTAAAGCCAAGGGTAGAGGGGGAAAGGCTCTTCGCGTTAAACCAGCTGCTCTTGTGGCATCTGTGTTAAGTCCTGTTGATTCACTGGGTGAAGGATTTCCTAAATCGGGTAACCTTTTGGGAAATGGTGATTATGCGCCTTTTATCACCTATGGACATGTGTCGATGATTGGAACGGAGGTAAAAATTACAGTAACAATATTAAGAGATACGGGAGCTTCGGAGTCTTTTATATTGGAGGATGTCTTGCCATTTTCATTTTTGAGTGACACTGGTACTAGTGTTCTTGTTAGAGGAATTGGGTTGGATGTGATGTCTGTTCCCTTACACAGAGTAACATTGTCATCTGAACTTGTGAGTGGTGAAGTGGTGATTGGAGTGCGTCCATCATTGCCCGTGGATGGTGTGGATATAATCATGGGGAATAATTTGGCAGGGGATAAGGTGTGGCCTGATGCCTTTTATCTCCTGTGGTTTTATCTGTTCCTCTTCCAGGTTCTGACGAGAGTCACAAAAATTATCCGGAAGTGTTTACTGCATGTGCGGTAACTCGTTCCATGACCTCCACTCAGCCAAGGGTAACCTCTGATTCTGCTGTAGTCAAACCATTCTCTTTGCCTGATAACTTTTCTGTTTCTCCTTCTGAGTTGGTCCAAGAGCAGCAACTTGATTCTTCTCTCCATCAATTGTTTGAGAGGGTGATGTCTCCTGATGAAATTAGAAATGTGGCTCATGGTTATTTTTTGCAGGATGGAATTTTTGGTGAGAAAGTGGATTCCTCATGGTAGTGATTTTGCTGGGGATCCTATCATACAGGTGGTAGTTCCAGAGAAGTATCGCTCACTGGTATTGCAGATTTCCCATGATAAACTTGCAGGTCATTTAGGGGTAAAAAAGACCTATCACAGAATCCTTTGTCATTTTTTTTTTGGCCAAAATTGAAGAAGGATGTGTCACAGTATATCAAGACATGTCATACTTGTCAACTAACAGGCAAACCAAATCAGAAGATCAAACCTGCTCCATTGTTTCCTATTCCTGCTGTCAGTCCGCCATTTGAGCACCTGATTATTGATTGTGTAGGCCCGCTGCCTAGATCAAAGTCGGGTAGCATTTATTTGCTCACGGTGATGTGTGCCTCTACTCGATATCCTGCAGCATATCCTCTCCGTACGATCACTGCCAAATCAGTGGTGAAAGCCTTGACTCAGTTCATTTCCATTTTTGGCATTCCAAAGATTGTGCAGAGTGATCAAGGTTCTAATTTTACTTCTCATTTATTTTCTCAGGTCTTGAAACTGCTACACATTAAGCACAATAAAGCTAGTGCTTATCATGCTCAAAGCCAGGGGGCATTGGAGCGTTTCCATCAAACGCTGAAGTCTTTACTGCGTTCTTATTGTACAGAGATGGAAGGGGATTGGGAACAAGGATTGCCGTGGTTTGATGTTGTCAGCACGTGAGGTATGCCAGGAAAGTACTGGGTTTAGTCCCAATGATTTGGTGTTTGGGCACACAGTTCGGGGACCACTGGCTGTACTCAGAGACCAGTGGGTTGAAAGTGCACCACCAAAAAAAACTTGCAAAGCTATGTGAATGACTTTAAGCGTAGATTATATGAGGCAGGTAAGGTGGCAAAAGAACAATTACATTCTTCGCAAAAGCGTATGAAGACAATTTTCGATCGACGAACTGAGGAACGGAAATTCATGCCTGGCGATCAGGTGTTGGCTCTGTTACCTGTGGAGGGCTCACCATTTCAAGCTCAGTTTACAGGTCCGTATGTGGTAGAAAAACAAGTTACTGATTTAAACTATCTGATTGCCACTCCTGAGAGAAGAAAAATCCACCCAGTTGTGTCATGTTAATTTGTTGAAGCCCTACTATTGCCGTTCTCACAAGATGTCAAACGATGAGGTGAAACCTGCATTAGTAGTTGGGAGAATTTCGCTTGTGGGGGAGGGAGTAGATGAGGGAGTTTCTTTTCCAGAGGATACAGTACTATTGGGACGTCTAAAAAATTCAGAGACTCTTAAAAATGTGCATAAAATGTTGGCCCATTTGCCGGATGATAAATGTGGTGATTTGATTGATATTATTAATCATCATGTTTCTTTATTTGGGGATGTACCTTCGCGTACACATTGGTTGGAGCACGATATTGATGTTGGGGATTCAGAGCCCATTCGCCAGAATTTTTATCGGGTGTCCCCAAATAAACTCCTGCATCTTAACACTGAAGTTCAGTATATGCTGGATCATGATATTGCACGACCTTCATTTTCCAGTTGGGCATCTCCCTGCTTGCTTGTAAATAAATCTGATGGTACTTATCGGTTTTGCACAGACTATCGTAGAATAAATAGAGTAACAAAACCAGACTCATTTCCACTGCCTCGTATTGAGGATTGTGTTGATCGGGTTGGGTCGGCAAAATTTGTAAGCAAGTTCGATCTGCTTAAAGGCTATTGGCAAGTTCCATTGACCAAAAGAGCTCAAGAGATTTCCACTTTTATTACATCAGAGGGGTTATTCTCCTATAACGTTATGAGTTTTGGCCTGAGGAATGCGCCTGCAACCTTTCAGCGACTTATGAATAGGGTTGTTTCTGGGTTAGAGGGAGTGGCCGTCTATCTAGACGATGTAGTAGTTTTCAGTGATTCATGGGAGCAGCACTTGGAACATGTTGCAGACCTGTTCTCTCAGTTTGAAGAGGCTGGCCTGACCGTCAATCTGGCTAAATGCGAGTTTGCCAAGGCCACTGTGACTTATCTAGGTAAGGTAGTGGGACAAGGATGTGTGCGACCAGTTCGGGCCAAGGTTGAGGCCATTGATCAATTTCCTTCTCCTACTACTAAGAAGGAGTTGATGCGGTTTTTGGGGGTTAGTGGGTTACTATCGGGGATTTTGCAGCAATTTTTCTACCGTGGTAGCCCCCCTCACTGATCTGTTGAAAGCAAAGGCAGCTTTTGTTTGGACATCTGCCTGTCAGGTTGCTTTTCAGGCAGCTAAATCACTGCTTACTTCCACTCCTGTGCTGGCAGCGCCTCGTTTTGATCGTTCTTTTCAGGTATGTGTGGATGCTAGCAATGTGGGTGCTGGAGCGGTGTTGTTACAGGCTGATGAGGAAGGAATTCAACGTCCCGTTAGCTACTTCTCAAAAAAAGTTTAATTCTTATCAGTTGAATTACTCTGTGGTTGAAAAGGAGACATTAGCTTTGATTTGGGCTTTGCAGCACTTCGAAGTGTATGTGGGATCCGTGTCAGACCCATTGGTTGTGTATACGGACCACAACCCGCTTGTCTATTTACATTCTTTGCGGTGCCCCAAATCAACGATTGACTCGTTGGTGTGTCTTTTCTTGCAGTCATATGCACTTGACATCCGGCATATCAAGGGGACTGACAATGTGGTAGCTGACGCATTGTCTAGAGCTCCTTATTCCTTTTAACTGATTGACTAACTATGTTTTGTTTTGCTCTACTTGTCTTTCTTAAATTGCTTCCACAGGGCCCGTGGTTGCTGAGGATATTGGAGAGTATTACAGAGTGGTGGGTCTTTCTAGTTTGGGAGTTATTGGGTGACGGGGTTTATATGTCCACCCTTTTTTTTTTTTATGGGGGGGGGTGTTACGACCCCAGTGTGGGTCATATTGTGTGGGTTTGGGTGTCCTTTTGTTATCTGTTTTGTAGGTTGGAGTTGGAGTGAGTGACGCCATAAATGACTGATGGTTTACACCTGTGCTAGAGCTGATGCCGGCACACTAAAGCAGCTCCCTTCAGTCGTGACGGGGGTTGCTCTCCCCTCGTGCCATTTTGTTGTCTTGTTCCCGTTTTTGGTTTATTCTTTTACTTTATTACTTTTACTTTAATAAATGTTATTCCTTTTTGCATACAACTTCAACGTGTCATTCCCTTCTTTGTCGCGGCTTGCGAGCCGGCCGTGACAATATACAAACAAAAATGAAAAGCAAATAAAAGCCATTAGATGATAATAATTGATTGACTGATTATTAATTATTTATTATCATTGTTGTTACTACTACTACTTTTGCTACTACTAATAAATGTTGAATAAAATGCCTTGAATTAAGGTTTCTGCCAAATGAATAAACGTAAATGGTAACAAATGGCTGCAGGGCTAAGAATAACAATGAATCCATCTTTTGTTTTAGTCTTTAAAAAGTGAAAGGTGTATAGATATTAACAAAACAGACAATTATCTTTTCTTGTAAAATGTGACACCAAGATCGCGAATTCGACCAACTGAGAAAGTTAGTTGCAAAAGAGCGACCAGTGGGAACTGGGAAGCCCTGGGGTGCCCTGTGTGCTTTAAATTTTAAGCGGATTTTCAACCATATATTATCTTTGCTTCACTAGAAATAATAAACCTACTATAAATGAAAGACAGAAGATCAGACAAATCATAATTTAACATAGCCTTCCACAGGGTTCAGTATTCACATGTCAGCTTTTAGTGATACATTGTCCTGCACAGTTTGTCACTTATTTATATATATAACAATCCTTTGAGATTAGAAATATAGAAATATTAGAAAATATTTAGAAAATTAATTAGAAATATTTTATTTAATTCAAAATAGAATTTATTAGACAATAACTTTTAGGCCACAAGTGTAATTTTTTTATCTGAAATATTTAGATACACATTAAAATATATATACACATACACACACTTTATATCACATCACAAAAATAACAAAAACACATCACACAAAAAAAATTAAAATTCTGTTATTATTTACTCTTTAATTCTGTCTTGTACGTTTAGGTACAGTATATACTAAATGAATATAGAGAAATGACTGGATTAGCACAGCTGCACCTATAATAAAAGCCACTATTTGAGAACTTTATTTCTTGCAATTAAACACTAAGATTTCTGGCATAAAAGAATTGTTGAAATCAATCATAATATTACTGACTTGGCTCTCAGCCACCTCATGTTTAGGTGACTGATCCTTTGATTGCATGTCAAAGACACAGTCAGTGCTAGATTGTGTCGAATCATCAAGTGCAGGAATGTTACTCGCAGCATGAGACGCCAGAAGAGAAAAAACAATATTGTGCTTCTGCACTTACACTCATACAGCACAGGTTATTTCAAGATGCATTACATCTCAACATTAACAGCACAGCTCCTGAGTCTCTTGTGGGAACTTAAACAAGATAATGGTTGCATTAGGTCAATAGGAATTCAAACACTGATCTGAAAGCTATGAAATCTTTAAGATCACATCAGATCAAGTTTTTTTTTTTTTTTTTTTTTAAACCAATCTTCTCGGGTAGAACCAGCTCATGAATCTATCGATGCAAAGATGTTTAATGTTCAAAATAGGCTAAATATTAAAAATACATTCATTAAATGCTATACTCTTCCAGCTTCCAAGTTTGTAAACCAAAAATCTAAACATGTACGTTAAATGGTGTTTGTTGTTTTTGTATGTGACTGGTTACTGGTTCACAGTAGTTCAACCATGGTCTGGACAATAATTTACACCTAAATACTGATAATGTGAAATATATCTGACCAATTACAGACAACATCTGGGTTTTGAAGCCTCATCCAGCATACTGTACTTCTATGGCCTTACCACATGGGAGGGCTTCAGAGTGGCACCATCAAAGCACATCAATGTAGAGCTGTCCTCCGGAAACATGTCACAGTCCTCCATTTCCTGGGCGTTGCAAGGGGGCTTGTCCTTCTCTGGGTTTGGATTCTATGAAGACAAACAGGAAACAAATACTAACAATTTAGAAACTTTTCCAGTGCATGTCTTTGCTATATCTTATGCATAAAAAAATTTATTCTTTTCCTAAACATTAAATTCTAAACAATGAAATTCCATCATAAAAATATGAACGATCACATTTAAAACTATGATAATTAAAAATAAAAAAGTGAAATTAACATACATTATTGTGTGAAAATTATTTGTATAAATTTTCCAAAAATTAAATCTAAAAAAAAAAAGTCCATCCACCAAAAGTTAGTGAAAGAAACTGACCAGGTCTTCAGAAGTGAGATACGAGAGTCTTTGCTGAAGCTGTGATTTTTGTTCATAACTCATTAGATATTCTCCTCTCCGGTCCCCAAGAATCACCTCAGACCACAGTGGCCCTTTACTTCGCTTCTGTAGACTGACCTCCAAACTACACAAACAAAAACTCTAAATAATAATTCAAAAAACATTTATAGTGTATCACAAGGATATCATGTAAAACCTTCTCAGCACTTCTGGATAAAGAAATTCACATGATTTCCCATCACACAGATCACCGAATACAATTACATTTTGCTTTATGGTGTTGACAGTTCTGTTATAAAATAAAGGACTTAATCAAAATTAATTCGGTTTTCCCTTTGAACTCTGTGTACAAGTACTATTAAGGTTGGAACATTTCCAATCTATTCGATTGCATCTTATAAAAACAATTCCTTTTATATATTCCATTATTTTGTATATGCCTCATAATGAGGAACGTTTTGGGTACCCATACAAATGCAAATGACAGTTACATTGACTGTACAACAAACAACAGACAGAAAACATAAACACACGTATAAACACTCAAATCCAAACTCAGACAGCATCCAGCTCACACACTCAAGAGCACAAGAGGGGCCATCAGGGGCCTCTTATTAAAATCAAGGATCTGGAAACAGACGAGAGGACTGGGAAAAATGTGGAGGGAGGGGTTGTTTGCATCTCAGGAGGAGGTGGTGAGTGAACGAGACGTGAGGTGATGTTTATTAGAAAGAGGATTGAACAGCGGATGAAGGAAAGGATGTGGAAATTCAAATCAGATAAACAACTTCTGAGAAATGAGTACTTCGTAAAACTGACATGTGCGATGAATGTGTACGAAGGCACAGTGGCAACTCACACCTCTCATAAACATACAACACTGTGGGCGGTTGTTCTCCATTTGCGTTAGCCAAAATCCTCTTGTGCATATACACAATATATTTAGTCTTTGCCAAGACATAATGTGGAACAACAACAGTTCTTAAGCTTTATTTACATTTAGAAAACCGTTGAAAGCACTGTTAAACTTTCAAAAACTGCCCAGCTCCAAATAAGCACATAAATCTGGGCCCATATTCACAAAACATCTTAAAGCTAAAAGTAGCTCATAGCACAGAAATTAGTACAACATTGACATGGCTTTTCTAAACCTCACTAACTAATAAAAAATTACTATTATTTAAAGTAAAACGAGGGAACACATCAATAAAAAATTGACACAAATTAATACATTTTACAAAGGAATTCTTCATGCATGGCCATGATATCTACGTTTTTTTTTTTTTAGTTTTTTTTATGCATGTCATGTGGGGCTCCTAACCAATTTCCAATATTAGCATTTTCACTTAAAAACTTTATTGTGGATATAAGATTTGAGAACTGCAGTCGGGTTATTTTGATCTAAAATTATTCTCTTTTTTTTAATTTTGGTGTAGTTTTTAGACATTATAAATCACCTAGACCTTGTGCAAAACATCTCCTTTTTGTGTACTACAAATAAACTCATAAAGGTTCAGAACAAGATCAGGGCGAGTAAATTACGATGGAATTTTAGGGCAAAATAACCCCATAAGCACAAGGTGATAAATTCTATTCTAATTTAAATTCTATTCTATTGTAATTCTAACTTCCACCTATATGTTTTCACCTCTTATCATCTTTAATGGTCCAGGTGCTGGCCTCAGGATCTACAGGAGCGAACAGTTGCCCATCCAGCAGCGGTGCATGATCCCCTACTCCGACACGTAGGCAGTCCACAGTGAGCTTGAAGCGGATGTCATCTTTGGTGGTGGCTAGGTAACCGCACATTCAAGGTCACATCCTCTTCTGTTTGCTGCCAGAAGTAGATGGGACCTGTGATCAGAACAAAGGAAGAAGTGACACCTGATTCAAAGCAGATGTTTTACGAATGAATGCATAATTAAATTTCACTGATATCTGGAAGACTTGCACGTGATTTGTTTGCTTAAATTAATAAACGGGTAAGAAACCCTACAGGTTTCCTGAATATCCTGAACAACCCTTTAAACGATACAAAATAGCAATGGTAACATAAAAAGACAAGGCTGTATTCTGTGATCATGTTCAATTCCATTGCCTTTTCTTTCTATTATATCATGATTCAACCATCATTGAACCATGTGTGTAATACAAAGTATGATAAAAGAATTCTAGGTCACTGTCACACTATTGCAAAAGATGAAAAATTAAACCTGTATGTATGCAACAACCTGTGTAATTGTGTGGCTTTATTTAGAAATGGAAGGCCAAACTCTGTGTGCTTTTATAGAAGCCATTTGATGAGAACAGAAGTGGAGAAAAACGTTCTTTTTATGTGCTATTGAGTTCCAATGGTGTAGTGACTACATACTTTATCAACAAACTGGTACTGTAAGTTCAACCCCCCAAAATGGACTTCACAATCACTATTATGCCATTATGCAAGGCAATAAACTTCAGGTTGCTCCAGGGGGACCCGTTTGGAAGGCACTTCAAATGAAATTATCAGCTAATTGACAAATTAGTAATTAGACACACTTGATGACACCTCAAGCAATTTGAGTCAATTTGATTTTCTGCTTTACTAGATTTACAGCTGCAAACAGAAATTAGGCTGGTCAAACCATAAACCATAACTGTGGGTAAGGTTTAGAAGATTTATTTGGTTATAGCACCTCTGGTGGTGGTTTTAGGAATGAGGTTACATTTATTTACAGTTATAAATAAGGTTTTAACCAGGTATGGCTTTCAGCAAATTTAGGAGGAATTCTTAGGGCAAACCTTGTGTCGATAAATAGTAATAAGTAATAGATAAATACTACAGTTCAAAAGTTTAGGACCAGTAAGGTTCTATTGGAAAGAAATTAATACTTTTATTCAACCGGAATATATTAAATTGATCAATGATCAAAACATTTATAATGCTACATATATATTTATTTTTTTACATTGATAATAAATGTTTCTAGAGCACCAAATCAGCATATTAGAATGATTTCTGAAGGATCATGTGACACTGAAGACAGAAGTAACATCTGCTGAAAATTCAGCAAATAATTTGGATGTTAAACATATATTAAAATTGAAAACAGTGATTTTGAATTGTAACAATATTTCACAATATTAATGTTTTTAGTCAAGTCTGCCAGATCACGTTACTCCACCTGCAACATGGGGAATAGTATGATGCAAATTGCATTCGGCACAGATTTTTAACCGTGCTTCCCATTTTACCTATGAATCGGGTGATAAAGCTACGAACAGTGCTAATATACAACACCTTAAGCAAGCTCAAATTCATTCTTAATGAATTCCACATAAAAGATTGCAGCAGTTGATCTCTTAAAAAACTCAAAAACTATGGTAAAAAGAGAGGCGCATGAGGAAAAAAAGGAGAGGCCAGAGTCTCACCCACTCAGTCTTAACTGTGCTGGCAAAACCTTATTAGTGAAATTGGAACAATTTTCTCAAGCCATAAAGCTGCTTTAGAGTGCAGTGAGGAGTGAGAGCAGCACGCTCATTATCTTCTTTTGTTGAAGGTCTAGTCAACTAGCAGCCCAACCAGAATCTTGCTGAGCAAAACAGGATAATGAAGAGAAGGGCAATGATGTTCCGTGACACTGCTAAAACACTCTGACTCAGGCATTTGATATACTGATATGTTATGGATATGAATATGGTATGCAACTATGGTATACTATCCATATATGACATGGATTTGATGTACTATGTAGACAAGATGCAAAACTTCCTCCCAAGCCCAACCAGACCATTCATGGAAATTAAACAAAAAAATAAAAAATAAAAATTGAAATATTCACAGCCAGGGGCATGTGCATGCCCACATGAACATTTTCAGTATTTAGCAGGTTCTTTTGTGCTTATGATCTATAATGTAACCACCAACATCAGTAGATCTGCAAAGAGGTTATTCACTCACAACAAAAGTAATTTACATAATAAAAGTCTTAAAGGTACAGTAGCAAAAACAGACTTTTAAATTCTCAAGGAATAGAAATATTGAAACGGTAATCAAATTTATTAAAAAAAAAAAGATTTGGGTGTAAAAAAATGACTAACATCAAATAAGTGAGCATAAATATAAAATATTCTAAAATGTTTCAAATGTGGCTTGCTTGTTTATAGGGTGACTAAAATATGTTTGCCTATGTTTTGGTAACCACATGACCAGTGAAGAGGTTATTTAATCACAATAAACTTCATGTACAAAATATAAATCTTAAATGTTTAATTCTTAGTAGTAAAAAGAGGGTAAAAATAGTCATTTAAACAAAATCATGTCCATTTAAGGTGCAAAAAATTAATAACATAAAAAGAACTTCAGGAAAAAATAAAATGCTATAAAAATTTGCAATATGGTAAATTTAAAGGAATAATTTACTCAAAAAATAAATGGTCATAGAAAACTAGATCATTACTGTTTTGGGTGCAGAAAAAAATAAAAATAAAATAATATATATATATAATATATATATATATAATATATATATATATATATATCTATATATATATAATATATATATAATATATATAATATATATATATATATATATATATATATATATATATATATATATATATATATATATAATATATATATATATATATATATAAAAAGAACTTCAGAGGAAAATAAAAATGTTACACAGTATAAAATGTAGCCAATTTACAAGAATAATTCAGTCCAAAATTGAATGGTCTTAGAAAACTAAATCATGAGTATTTTGGGTGCCAAAAAAAAAAAAAACCTTCAGGAAAAAATAAAATGCTACAGTGTAAAATATGAACAATAATTTCTGTCATTATTTACTCGCCCTTATGACATTCCAAGTGTTTTATTAAAGAATATCTAAACTCATCTTTTCGACACAAAAAAAGGAGACAGGCATTGTATCGAGCACTGCGTCTCTGTGTGTGTATTACATAATTACTGATATAAAATTGTATCGATTCTGTATGGCCTAGAAAGACTTCTAATTCACACTTCATTGATTCCCCAACCCTCTCATAGTGGTCACCATATAAGCTTTGGTTTCTTCATGTACCCTTAAATCAACGGAATATCAATGTCTGGTGTGCATGTGCCCATTAATAGTCTTTTGTGGCTAAGGAAAGTCGACCTCTCTTTCAGAAACAAGCTAATGCACCTCCATTTTATCCGCCTACCAATAGAGTCTCTCTGTACTCTCAACCTCTTAAAACGGGAGAGAGAAAGAGGAAGAGGATGAGCCGAGATCACTGCTTTATTTCTCAGAAAAAAGCTCAAAGGTTGCACAGGAAACAAATGGCCTTTTTAAAGTTCCCTTTCTCACAGATTCTCACATGACTAATACAGGTGATAGAGGAAAACAGGAAATGATAGAAAGAGGATAAGATGAGTTTAAATATAAAAAATGTCCTGTTTATATGTTTGGGATTTTGGTTTTATAAGCTTATTGTTTGGTGATTTCAATCATTGACTGTTTTAGCTTTGCCAGAAAGGAAGTACACAAACATTTCATAAAAACTGAGGGTTAATAAACAAATATTTGATGGAAAGGACTCAATCGTTCACCTCTAATGAGGTAATATTTGCAATTAGCACTCTCTGACCCATCCATCACAGACTATATAAATAAATCACTTGTTATTATTATGACAAAATCCAATATATGATAGCAAGAAAAACTTGCTATTAATTAAGCGTCGTTTCATCACAGAAAGGATACTAAATGCATTTCATACCAATGTTTCACGCAGCCGCTGACCCGTATTTACATAAAACAAACCAGCCTACTTTACATAAACTTCCTTGCCAAAACTGAAAAATGAACACAACCAATGACCACCGCTGTGCAGGAGCACATGGTCCTCTCCAGTCCTCATCAAGGTCTATTTGAGGAATTCTATCTGAATGATTCTTTCTGATGTTTCTATGGATACAGCAAGCCTCTGAATCATTGTATGAAAGTGCGCTTCCTCAAGACTGCAGCACTAGAGTTTCTAGTTTGATGGTGACCACTTCAAATGTCTTTTCTTGCAGGCTTTCAGAATTGTCAACCTGCAATCTAGAGTGAAAATGTACTTTCAAGTTCAGATGAATATTTGGGACTGGTTCAAATCACACAACAAAAAAGCCAATGTTTTGGCCACAGTTTTGTCTAGCATGAATGAAATATGTTTGTGGCCTTGGTTCTCACCTGGGTTCTCCACCTCCATATCCTCAACAAGTGGTTCTTCAAGTGGAAGTCCATCCACCTCAGTAAAAGCGAAGGGTTTCTCTGAGGCTACTACGATTCCTTTACCCTGAGGCTCCACGGCAGCGTAGTGCGGGACAGATTTGCCCTTCATCATCCTCCTCTTCCTCACACCATACTTCCTTTCCTCATCTGCAAGAAAGAAAGCACTTTACTAGCTGTATTTTTTTCCTTTTTCCTGCACTCCAAATCTAAACATGACATCTATAATAACCTAAAATATTAATTTATACACCTAGTTAAGTAAAACTTATATTTTAAAAGATATTCAAAAAAACAAAAGAACTGTATTTTTGATTAAAGAAATGTCAAACCTTTGAATGGTAGTGCATATTTCCTTATACTCTCTATATACAATGACTTCCAAAATGTCTTTAAAAATGCTTTAAATTAAATGAAACTGCTCATAGCATTAATATGTGATTTTATTAGATAACAACTTTTGTCAACATTATCAATAATTTGAGTGAAAACTCGAATTGAAAATTCAAACAAGTGAACATTTAAGATATGGGAGTAAATAAGTTGAGTGAGTATGAACTTTGGTTTATTTACGCATGCAGACAAATGATTTAGAAACATTGGCAGTGCAGCAACTGACAAAAGAAAGCTCAGGGTTAAAAGTAAGAGCTGAAATCATTGAACAGCAGGAAGGCACTCACTCTCACCCTGCCCAGCAGAGTTGTCCACAGTGATCCACTCCAGTGAGATTGAGAAACCGCTGCCTTTGGTATCAGCTGGATCTTTCTGGACTCTCAGAAGCAGCACTTCAATGGTATGAACATGAGAGCGCACGTGAGCCAGGCTGTGAACGATGATGAACGGCTCTCCTAGACGCTCGCTGAACATCGGCTGGGAGTAAAATAAAGCAGTATGCATGCAAAATATGTAGTGCCTCTCATATCTATATGATAAGAAATACAATGTGTCTTCCAAAATGTCATGGGAAAATAGCAGATAAATTAAGCCAGCAATTATAGACTAATAATTTGATTAGTGGGAAATGTTAAGCCAAAATCTAGGTCATTTTCTCCTACCTCCCATTTAATATGTGAACTCTCACCCCTCTTGCTTGTGCGCAAGAGTGTCAACTTTCCGGTTCCATCTGAGAGTGCAGCCCAAGTTGCAGAGGTCAGGCTCAGAGAAGCACACAACTGCTCCCCCTCACAGGAGATTGGGTCTGATTCGAAATGGAACATCTCACGAGGTTTCCCCAAGGCTGTGTCCTGAAAAAACAATTGATGGACACTTGTCAGTTCTACACTATACCATCCCTAGTACTAAAGAGAGCATTTTCTTGTAGATGCGATTAAACTGTGCATGTATTTTGGAGGTTCATTATGTTGCAAACTGCAAAAAAGAAATGCATGTAGTTACAATAGGAAAAATTCACTGATCGATCCATAAAGATTATGAATGACAACTTTCTAAATACCAGTTCAGATGAAGTTCAGCTAATTAAACTAGCAAGTCAATGAATGAAGC
This sequence comes from Cyprinus carpio, assembly GCF_018340385.1. Classification (NCBI taxonomy): domain Eukaryota; kingdom Metazoa; phylum Chordata; class Actinopteri; order Cypriniformes; family Cyprinidae; genus Cyprinus; species Cyprinus carpio. Next base: position 19,720,891 of record NC_056615.1, read on the forward strand.
AACAAATCTGAAGTTAACATCAACTCGAATCCTGTCAAATAACTTCTTTTGTGTACATATCTCATGACTATTTTGTTCTTTTCCAGGGCTTTAGTGTCTTGCCAATTAAACAACATATGTTCAACAAATGAGACATCAGCCAATGAAACAATTTAGAAATGAAACTAATAAGTGCCACACAAACTGCATGTTGCAGAACTTCAAAGCCAGCAATTTGAAAAGGATTACAATGACCTTAATAATCATCAATTACACTCTTTATAAGGTAGCAATTTTTCCAAAGAATTGGGCAGCAGTCTGCCTTTAGTTGCCATGGAGCTTGACGCACACATTAACACCGATCCGTCTCAATTTTCACTTCTTTCCCCGAAGTAAAATGCCCCCTGTCTAGTACCTTTGAGAGAATACAAACAGTCCCCAAGGAGAGATAATTGCAGTATGTTAACTGTAATTATAACACAACAGGCACATTTCATAATGAGTAATTTCTTTACCCAGCATGTCAGTAGCAAGAGTGAGAAAAAAATTACAATCAAATCATCATCATCATAAAATTTATACTAGCTCAGAACAAAACATCTGTAGAGACGCTGCATTTCATCTTATTATGCATCTGTGAATTACATCTTATTATGCAATTTTTGGATCCCTTTCAGAATGTACGGAACAGCATCTAAAATCAAAGTTATTGAAAAAAAACATCATATAAAACAACTGAAAGAAATTAAGAAAATAATCTTTGCACAGATTGAAGTAGGGATGCATTAATATCAAAATGCTATCATTTAGTCTAATTAAATTAAAATGGAAACAATTAAACAAAAAAATATTTTTAAATTATTCAAGTAAAGTTAGGCATCAAATTACTATTATTAAATTATTACAATTTGTAAAGATAATTTTTTTTTTTCTTATACAATTTTATTCTAATTATTTTTCACTTGAATAATGTTCCTGGAGATGACTTTCATCATTAAAAATAGAAATGGTTGCACTATTCAAATTTGGCCTGCTGTGCAAAAGAATGTGTACACACATGTACAATGTCCACCAATGCCAAAAATAAAATAAAACATTAATATTAGCAAATAACCAATATGGAAATACTGTATATTAAGGCAGAACACTGTGGGCACTGTAACTGATTTCTATTATCTAGAACATGACTGTGGTTTCAATAAATTCAAATAATAAGCAATATAATAAGCAAATAAAACATATTTATACAAATGATACTGTTAAGCTCAATATTTAATCAAAATCTTTTAAAATAAAAAGGAAAACTTCTTCACTGACACTACTATAAACCACTAATGCCCTCTGCTGGTAGAGAAAAACTAGAAATACTAGAAAACTACACAAGTGTATCTCTCCATATCCAAAACATTTATGTAGGACATTGGTTCTCAAACTTTTTGACTCTAAGGTTCCCCCCATTGCCCAGAACAATATTCCCAAATACAGCGTTGCTTGTTTTCAAACATTTTAATTAACAGAAACTGGGATTGTTGATACTCTGAAGAAACAAAACAAGATTTTTCATTAAAAAATAATGAGAAAAAAATTTATATCTTTTCAGTTTACATTTTTGACAATTAACATACAATTAATACAACTATATAGCATAATTTAAATCATCCTGTGCCCCTTGAGGCACCTAAGGCCACTTTTTTTCCCCTGATCTTTTTATTCAATTTAGTAAGAAGAATGAATGTGCATTTATGATCCACACATGTATCCTGTGGGAGAAAAAAAAGTGCTCTAGGGTGGAAATATAGTTCATCCAAATATATGGCCCTTAAAACCCATAATTTCAGAAATGACATTAATAGACTTACCAATGTGACTGTTAGATTGAGAACTCGGCCCTTGCTGTCCACAAAGTAGACGCTGTCTTCGTACCAGGGGTCGATATGAAGGTAGTTGTACATACCAAATGCTCTCACATGATCCAGTGTGTACTGACTGTCTTTCAGTTTAACCTCAGCCACAGCTGAAAGAAGAGACACATTACTGACTTGGAGGAGGCATCCCAAACCACAGATAATGTGATGTTCTGTGCCCAAAAAGACAGCTTTGGGCTAACATTAAAATTCTTATTAAGATGCACACATCTGGTTATTCATGAAGAGCAATGCACATGATGTAGAACTGCATCTTTAGGACTGTACGACTGTTATAGTGACAGTGTTGTTTTGAACAAGATTGTTTATGAGTTTGTCACGCTAAGGATTAAATAAACACGTAAAGTAATATAATAAATAAAGTCAGGCTATAACAGGTGAAATAAAGCTCTTTTCTCACCTGCGTCCAGTTCTACATTATAAGTAGGAATAGAGTCCAGTGAAAGCCTGTAACTTTCAAAACTGGTATCTAGCAGCTCTCTGTTTACCTTCAACGAGCAATTCGGTAAAGCCATATTTCATTAAAATTATATATTAAAGAAACAGATATAGGTTCGAGGACTCTAATAAAACCAACATTTAACGCTGCTAGCAACAGGAAACAAGCTTTAACTGTAATGCACGCGTTTCCTACGTGTCGACCCGGACCAGTTTTCAAACGGACCGACCGCACGCGATTCTGGGAAGTCGAGTCTCTGCGGATTCCGTTTTTATCTCAAAATAACGAACTACAAAAAATGTTAATAAACCATATTTGAAACTATATTAAATAATAATAAACTATATTAAATAATAATATAATAAAATAAATATTAATTAATTGTATTATATATATATATATATATATATATATATATATATATATATATATATATATATATATATATATATATATATATATATATATATATATATATATATATATATATATAATAGAATTCTCGTTATAAAACAGAATTTACTCTTGTTTATCTGTGTCTGTTCATGTTGGATAAAGGTGAAGTTTAATAACACAAATTTTTTTAATAAACCATATTTGAAACTATATTAAATAATAATAAACTATATTAAATAATAATATAAAAAATTTAATATTAATTAATTTTATTATATATATAAAATAGAATTCTCGTTATAAAATAGAATTTACTCTTGTTTATCTGTGTCTGTTCATGTTGGATAAGGGTGAAGTTGCATAAACAATGACAGTGCATAATTTTCAACATATCAGCTAACTGCAAACAACAAAATAATGGGTATATACTTACGTATATTTATCTAATTTACATTTTATTCGAATTAAGTATTTTTATTCTAATGGAAATGTCTTTAATTCTTATTACAGCATAAAAACGGTTGCATGCTTCACGATTCAAATTTGGCCTATTATATGCAAAAACAAAGGTAGCCTATACATAGAACAAAAAAGATGAAAAGAGATCACACTTGGATATAAGTACACGAACAGCACACTGCTGCTCAATTAGATAAACTAAATCTGTAATCTAGTCTCTGTAATATTGCTTATTATAATCATATTAATGATCAAATTTTTAGTCATTGTTTTGTAGTATTGAGACTGATGTGCACATTTTGCTCAAGTTCAGCACTGAATATTACAAGATTTTTCCTTATCTCTAGGTCAAATGTCCAGATCTACTTCATTCCATCTTGTTTTAGCTCATTCAAATAGATTACGTCTAAGGGACATCAAATAGTGTAATATTCAAGTTTAGTCACCGTATGATATCAAAGTACTGTGATGTTGACACTACAGCACAGAGATCACTGTGTGTTTCAAAAGCATTGTTATCTGTGAAGTTTAAGGTGTTTGTTAGGGTACACTGGAAAAGAATAAATGTCTGTCTAGCTTGTAGAATGACAGCAATGCCTGATCACCTGACACACAAAGCTGAAAGAAAAAAAAAGTGAGTCTCCTCTTGCTGTGGGCAGGTCATATAAAAAGAGAGAGCTCTTCTTAACAAATGAGCCACTGGTGTTTGGGTTTCAGAAGAGAGCTTTAACAGGTATGTGAGTCTGAATTCTGTTCAGTATGAGCTTTGAAGTCATTTTTCTAAATTTCTATAATTTTCTCATTCTTAACAATCCACTAATTAATCTTATAGTTTTTATTCCCATTAAGGATATATAAATGAATGTGTATTCATGAGACAGTCTATATTTACTATATTTTCATGTATTTATTCATATTTTTTATTTTGTATTTTTTTTTAATGGACATACAAATGACAAGTGTGAACACATATGGTATGTGTATATTGTTTTTGCAGAAGGGATACAGTAAGTTCAGGTGTTTTTGCTTTGAAGCGCGCGCACAGTGAGTCTATCAGGATGAGGCACGTGCGGCTGCAGCTTCACCTGTCGCTCACTGTTTGTATTTTACTGTGGAGTTCCGCAGGTACGCGCTTTATCTAGCCCACCTCTTGTATTCTTTGATTAATATTAATGCTTTTGCCTATTTATATAATTGTTGTCATCCTAAAAGCGGGAAAGAATAGATTTTAGTGACTGTGCTCCGTCCTGACAGGAGCGCAGCGTGTCAACAAAGTGACCCCAAAATACGGAAGCCTCAACGGCGGAACGAGACTGACCATAGAGGGTCAAGGTATTTAAAAAAAACCATCAATGTGTTTTTAAATAAATCCCAACATTCTGTTTTGATTCAGCACATTTTGGCTATATTGTAGTTTATATTCTTTAAAAAGTCTGCTTGTGATTTTGTTCCTCAGGTTTTGCTCAAGCCAGTCAGTTTAATCTCAATGCCAATGACCCAAACCTTGGCAACACGGTGACACTGGTGTCCCGCACCAGATCTGTTCCCTGTGATGTCGAGAAAGACTCCACTCACTCCACTCAGATCACATGTTATACAAGGTATAATTATTAGTTATTCACATAATCAGTCTTCTTTTATCTTGATTGCAGTCATTGCACTGTATTTAGTCAGTGCGCTTATTTATTTATTTTGTTTGAAGTTTTTTAACATACTCAAATGTGAATAGGCTACCAGGGGAAATCAGGGCTACATATTAATGTATGCATGTAAATTTTGACATCAGATTTAGCTCTCTAAAATAGCTGCACTGCGTAATGTTATGTAAAATGTTGATGGTGTGTGATTCTCAAAGAAAAGTTTTATATTGCATCATCATGTTCAGAGCTCTGCCAGAAGATGATTATGAAGTGCGGGTCAGCGTGGATGGCATGCCAATTCCTTCAAGTCTCATTTGTTCTGGAAGCCAGTGGAATTACTGGTGCACATTCTATGTAAGACTGACTTCATTGTGCCGCTTCCTAAAACATATACTCCGATCCTCTCTGTAAAATGTTACAATATATTACCAAAAACTTCTTTCACAGCCCAGAGCATTCCGTACACCCAGCATTCAAAGTATCCGTCCACTCTCAGGTCCTCCAGGTGAGTTTGTTTTGTTTTATCATTACTCAGTGCTGCTTTGGTTTATAAAAACACCTTTCATTGAAAAAAATACTGAATGAACTTTAGGGACTGTGGTGACACTGCGGGGAAGAATCTATACTGATGTATATGGAAGCAACACCGACAAAAGTTCAAATGGCATGGATGTGAGATTTTTAAGGTCTGGAATATTTAATATACAATGAAAAAAATAAAGCTGAATGCTAAATCTATTCTTTGTCTTGACATATGGTGAGCTTGTTTTAATGTGTTTTCTTTGAACAGAGCGTACATGGGAGGTATGCCTTGTGAACTTCTGAAACCCAATTCAGATGAAAAGTAAGTACTTTTTTTAATTTGGTTACAGACAAAAGTTAACATTAAATATGAATGCATCCTCCATAAATGCATATTATATTTATTTCAGATATGGCCTCTATTTGGATTCTGATACCAGCCAGTGGGGATATATGAGTTGTAAAATGACTGGAACATATGTTGGTGAGGACACATCAAGATGTTCAAGAATTATTCACTCACTATAGATTTTTGTTGGATTAAATCTCATTACCTTTGTTTTCAGGTCATCACAACCTCAGTTACATTCTCGACAGTGAATTTGGGAGGTCAGAAGAAGATTGATTTTACTTTACAATTTTTGTTTTGAATGGAAGTCTTAGTATGCTGTTGAAAAGTACATAAAATACATATTTTCCTTTTTTAGGAGTTTGCCAGACTTTGGGGTTTTCAGCATCTCAGCACTGAACAAGCTTGCCATGTTCCAGACATATGCAGGTGCGAAAAACATTTATTCTCCTCAAATAATGCAACATATAATTGCACGTTGAAAATCAGATATTTTTGAAAAACATGGCCTGTGTTTTTTGGTCTTTTTCAGAGGTGACAGGAGTTTCTCCCTCTGAGGGCAGTGTATTTGGTGGCACATTACTGACCATTGAGGGACGCTACTTTGATGAGACTGACATGCCAGCTATGGTCTTAGTAGCAGGTATGTCAAATTAATAATAATTATATACATTAAATACATATAATTAAAATGTATTTTATATGTATAATTGATTTTTATTATTATTTATTTATTATTTTTATTATTTAAAATGTATTTTTTTTCCTTAGGCCGTGAGTGTCAGATTCAGAGCAAATCAAGTGAGAGGATAACCTGCGTAACTCCTAGTTATGAAAGAACCAATATGACAGTGTTTCCTGGTGAGAACCTTATCTGATATTCAGATCTCTTGTGGTGACGTTATATTTCTGTAACAATCTTTTCCATAGTCAGTGTTTGCACGACAGTGGAATTCTGCATTTCACACGCGAGAAAATCTAACTCTGTCACTGCTGCAGTGTCACACGTTATCTCAACCAAGACCATGATTCTTGTTTGTCACGTAGCTGACTTTTCAAAAAAACACTACATATCAGAGCCTATCACATATTAACAATTCCTCTGTATTTCTTTCTTTGATCATGGCATAAATCCATCGAAACAACAAATTACTGCGATTAATTTTTCAAATAAATAAATGTTTTATTTAGAAATGTAATATTACAAATTTAGAACTGCATCTTGGCCAGTAATGGTGGACATGTTCAGTAGCTTTTTGTGGCCAAGACTTTAAGGCACTTTACAGACACTGAAACATGAATCTACCCTGCAAAATATTTACTGACGTAAACTGTTTGACAACAAGCCCTTGTCTCTTTTATATACTAGTTATGCAATTACACATTTAAAATGAGTCTTATAAACCATATTGTCCTTGAATGGATGATGGATAAATTAATGTGTTTGTAGGTGGCAGGGGATTTAAAATGGAGATGTGGAACAACTCAAGTCCGAGCCTTCTAGAGGACGTCCTGAGGTATAATTCCAGTAGGCCTGGATATTCTGTCCAGTGGGTGGATTCGCTGTCCTATGTGTGGCCCGCTGAAATTGATTACTTTGTGGTACGACTGAGTGGTTTCTTTGTTCCGATGGAGACCGACAACTACTATTTCCGAATCAAAGCCGACGATCGGTGCCAGTTTTATTTCAGCAAGACAGGTCTCCCCCAGGATAAGGTACCTGAATGACAGTAAAATCAATAAACAATTTGATAATTTCAGTAGTTATCAATTAAGCAGAAGTTACAGTAGTAACGCACAAGCCTATTTTAATACATGCTATAATGTAAAAAATGCAATGTAACATTTTAATTTTATTAAACTTTTTTTTTTTTTCAGGTCAAGATTGCACATCACTCTTACTATACAAATAGTTTCTTCAGTTATAGCACCCAAATGTCAGAGGTCATGCGCTTGGAGAAGGGAAAACCGTAAGTGAAGATTTTCAAAAATACATAAGGATCAAAATGTCATTAATGTTTATGTCCCAATCTTGGATCTAACATCAAAATCAATGTGCTACAGGTACTACATTGAGATTCTAGTGCAGGAATATGCAGGAGCTGCATCAGTGGATGTGGCCTTTTTCAAAGAAATCAGTCCTTTCACTGCCCAGCAGACAATAGATGCTGTTAATGAGAAACAGCAGATCAGTGCATACTATGATGTACTTCCTGAAAAACAGGTAAGTGAGCTCACAGGAGCACTTTAGATCTAGACAAGATAAAGGGGAGCCTAATTCTTTGTTGTTTTAGGTGGTTCGCTTCCAGGGCTGGACGCCAGTAACCCCCGTCAAGGAGGTGCAGACTCTGAGAATCAGCAGCAACTGCTTCTCTCTGAGCACCTGCGAATACACATACTACTCCCTAGCGTATGGAGGTCTTAACACAGGTGCATTAGTTCACGTATATCTATGAATGTGTGTCCTGTTGAAGATTAAAAAAAGTCCAGTTTTCATGTGCTTCTAGTTTTTGCATCCACTTTACATCTAGAAGATGTCTTTTTGTTTGCGTGTTTGTAATGTTTACTGGAATCGCTTTGCATGTTGTAGGGCCGATCTCAGTTAGTGCTTCAGCGATGGAGTTGCAGAACGCTCTGAATGATTTGTGGACGATTAAACCAGACAGTGTTACAGTCACAAAGCAAGAACTGGATACCGAGGCACTGTACAATGTGACATTCAACTCTAACAGAGGTGAACTTAAAAAAATGACTGCTATTCTTTGACTGATTACTCTGGCTCTGACCTTGAGATGTGTGCTTTAACAACCAATTACTGGTCTACGTGGAATGTCAGTAAAAATTATAAACTGTAAAAAAAATGCTTGTAATTTCAATGAGAAAATGTATAAATGCTTCAGTTAAAACCTAATGTTTTTATTCGATAATTGGCTAAATATAAGACACCTAAGCACCTTTCTGTATATGTAAAATAATGTAATTTGTATGTTTTTTTTGTTTTGAAGAAAAAATATCTATACTGTAGAATTTATATTGTCAAATATAAATTATAATTTATTGTGAAATATATGGCATGGTGATACTTTTAAAACAATATAAAAAAAATGTTTTTGTTAGTAAAAAAATATACTAGTCGTGCTATAATTCACAGTAAAAAAAACAGTATGTTCTCAGAATTCTCTGCATAACACACCATATAAGATTACATATTTTTATATATTATAAATTTCAGTTATAATGTAGCTTATTTTTTATCAATTATGCTTTAGCCTTTTTATTGTTTTGTATTTTACGTTTTATGTTGCTTGTGAAATTTGCCAGTACATTTAACAGTATTTTGCAATATGTTTGCATAAATCTTGGAATTATCTCAGGTAACTTTGAGGCTCTTGAATGGTTCATCATGGACTCGAATACGAACATTACAATTAGTGAGGATGTGAAAGGGCAGGCCAGTTTGGAGACGTTCACACTGCTGTGGGGTGGAGTTCCATCCCTCCCTCTGCCTTTCAATGCTTCTATAACTGAGGTTTATCTTTGTTTTATATTTCCTAACATTTACCATTAAATAAAAGGTTAGCTTTTACATTATTGTGTACAAAACATTTCAAATGCTCCTTTTTTACATGATGGTTTGCATCTGTTTTTTATTAAAGGTGCGTTCGGCATTAGATGTGATGGTCACTGCTAAATGTCCAGCAGAGATTCCAACAACGGAGAACACTAATGTGAAATTTTTCAGAGATTATGAGACCAGCACCACAGGGGTAAGCATACCTACAAAAGCACATAATCATGTATGTTACAACCTATTATAAAGTCAAGTTAGCGATGTAAATATTAAGTGACATTCAGTTCTAACATGATAAACATCAATTATTTTGTTGAAAACATCACCTTTCTGCCCAACTTGTTGTGGTTTCTCCTTGTCAAAACAGTTTTCAGGTGATCTGAGCCGTAGAGGGGTCCAGGTCAATGATTCGGAGGCTTTCTGTGGCCGCTGGTCTCTGAAGAACCCAGAGATTCTCTTTAATGCCAATGACACTACAGCATCAGGAACAATCTACAGCCCAATACTACTACAAACATACAACACCGTAAGCACCACCCGACACCTCAGTATCTCATCCTCATTAATGGGTTTTTCAAGGATGAAAATGTTTTTTGTTTTTGTTTTTTTCTAATGATTTTTTTTTACAGTACATTTTAATGTACACATGTCATTTTGTATATTTATTTTATCGTAGCTCTGCTTGGCCTACAAAGGGCCTCTGGTGAATGAACTGGGAATTTTGTTCAGTTACCAAGAGAGGACTTACCGAGAGGAGAACATACGTATTTCTGTGCTATTTGACTCAACGGATGAGTATGTTTAATCTACTGAATAAACATAAAGTAACCTGATGTCTTAAACCAATATCCAGATCATTATGTTGTGGGTATAAACTAACACTGACATTGTCATTCTCAGGTGGAACTACAAGTGTGTGGATCTCCTGGCCTCCATACAGGCAAACTACATAGGCACCAACTACAAACTTCTTCAGTTCAGTGTGTACGGAGTGGCCGCAAACTCAGTTTACTTCATAGACACTGTTCACCTTGGACGTGAAATGTCTGCTTTGGACTCTAATGGTGAATAGGAATAAGTTATGAATTTAATTCTGAATTATAGAATAAGAGTAACGTGGTTGTAAAAACGCTGGATAATTTTAATACTAATTATATTATATATCTTTCTGCAAAGTATAAAAAATATTTTATTTTATCTTATTTTGAAATGGTCCTTTGAAATTGAATATTCTATTTTCTCTCTCCACATGTTCAGTTGTAATCCATAGAAGAAGACCACCTGCTTTAGCCAGTTCAGGACTTTTCTTTTCAAACATCTCTGTGAGCAAACAAGCAAATGCTTCACAAGTCAGCTACGAGATCACAGCGACTCCTTACAACTGTGGATTTGGTGTCCCACTGTTTGAAATAGGCTTTCTGGAGGTGAGTTAGTTCACATGAAGTTCAACCAAAAAACTCATTCAACAATGACTGTCTTGAAGTGATGGATCTTCCTGATCTCTCTGATATGATGGGTGATGGGTGACAACAAAATATTTTCCTGTCTTTGACATTTGAGTTTATCGCTACATCTCTGAATTGTTTCCTGCAGATAATTGTGTAGTTGAGTGATCCATGTAAGCTTTCTCAATCTTCATTTTTGTCCAACAGAAGATGTCAAACAGCACAGGGGACCGACTGATCCAAAGCCAAGGGAACGCCACCGTCACCATCATGCGCCCTCAAAAAGCCAGTCCACCTCTTACAGGAACATTTGACGTTGAGTTCTTTGGCCGACGTGTTGAAGGTAAGCATGTTGTCTGTGGTTTACCTGTTACTTTCCTATGTAGCTGCTGGAATTAACTGAATACATCAGTACATGGAATTTCTTGTAGTTGCACAACAGATTATTGCATGTTTCAGTCTTGAGATTAATGTATTTAAATAATGAACTGCACCTTCCTTTCTACATATACCACAACATTCCAAGTGGTTTAACTGGTTTTTCATTTAATATGTTTGGTGTGTGTTTCTGGCCTAGCGGTAGACATCAGCGATGCAGACCTGCAATACGCTCTGCAGGGGATCCCAGAGATTGGCCAGCTGCAGGTGCAGAGATCTGGAGACTGTAGGGGCTACCGCTGGAACATTCAGTGGCTCACCATGCCTGGAAATCAGCCTCTGTTAAAGGCAAGAAAGAGTTCAGAGTGCTAGTACAATAAACCAAAATTCTCCAAATGGACGTTTACAAGTCTGTAGGGGAACTGCTAATGAGAAAATCTAATGGGAATTTAAATATAAGTGTTTAGTTAAAAAAATTAAATGTGCATAATTAAAAAAAATCAAATGCGTAAAATTACAATTTGAATATATATTTCAAATATATAAAGTCAACATGAAAAGGTGTTTGCAATCCATTATCGACACTGAAAATGTGGGGCCAGACTAGACTTTATCCAGAGGGAAGAAAAAAAATGTAGCAACACAACTGTTTTTAAAATTGATAATTATTATAATAAAAGCGCCAACATTAGAGCACCAAATCAGCATATTAGAATGATTTCTGAAGGATTGTGTGACACTGAAGAATGGAGAATGACATTTCTGTAAATTCCATCACAGAAATAAAAGACATGGAAAACAATTATTTTAAATTGTAATAATATTTCACAATATTAATTAGTGTTTTTGATCAAATAAATGCAGCACTGTAGAGCATAAGATACTTTTTTTCTCTCAAAAATAACCCCACTTTTTTAAATAGTATATCTTAATTTTCTCAGACTCTTTATTTCATACCTGGCTGAATTAACATGTTTTAATAATGTTAACTAGATCAATGCTTCCAATGTGGTTGGTGTGAACCCTTCAGTGACGTCACGCAAGATTGAGCAAGGAGGCATCTTCAAACAGAGAATTATGGGAGACTTTCTGCGTGTGCCTACAAATAAACCACAGGTGCTTTATACTCACTGCTTTTACTGCAATAATTATGTTTGTTCAACATACATGGGTCATATATATGAAGCTTGTTTTTAAAGGCTTTTCCTCATGTTACCTGATGCCGTGTAGTGTGCAGATTTCAATAGTGCTATGTAGTGGGTCAGATGAAGGGCCTGTCTGGTTGTGTTGCTCTGTTTGAATGTCCAGTGTTCAGGGGATTTCGCATGTCAAGAGGATTATGGCTAAACCAAAGCATGAAAGGTTCATTTGTATTATTACAGACAGACAGGTGTGCATTCTGTAGTCTGAATGTGCATGATCCTATTAATATTTTATTGCAGCAGTTTATAAAAATCCATTACAATATACAATCCATTACATATAGTGCAAAAATAGTGCTGTCAAATGATTAATCGCATCCAAAATAAAAAAGATTTGTTTGCATAATATGTGTTCTGTTTATATTTATTGTGTATATATAAATACACACATAAAGTATATATTTTGAAAACATTTACATGTATTTACATGTCTATATTTATATTCATATAATTTATATTATATATAAATATATTTAATATAGAAACATATTTTTCTGAAATATATATATGCATGTGTGTGTATTTATATATACATAAAAATATATACAATATACATAAATATATTATGTAAAGAAAAACTTTTATTTTGGATTTCGTGATTAATCGTTTGACAGCACTAGTTAAAAATAATCTGAATCACTCTTTTATTACTGTACATTGTTTTCCACAATGTAAATGTACATTTAATGTCCATTTAATGTCTTTTTTAATTAATATTTTATTAATGTATTAAATCTGGATCCTGAAACAAAAACCAGTTGAGAAACACTACTTTAGGATGTCTGCTAACTGAAATGCATATTCCTGTGCTTGTTATCATTAAGTGGAAGTGTTCATCAATGGTATCCCGTCATGGTGTTCTGGAGATTGTGGTTTTACCTGGAGTGAGTCAAAGACCCCAAAAGTGACTGGGATTTCTCCTACACAAGGTGGGGAAAATGATCAGGTCTCACATAAAAGCTATCATCTCCATTCATATTGGTATTTTAGTGGTTTATATTACTGACATAATGTGTCGTTCAGGATCCAGCAGTCTGGGAACAGTTCTTACCATAACTGGATCTGGTTTTGATGGTGGAAACGTCACTGTAAAGACTGGAGATGTGGAATGCTCTGTTCTACAGGTTACTAGTAAGTCAAAACCCAGTAATGTCATAAAACCTGTTTTTCTCAGGGGACAAACTGCATTCAAATGGCATATCGCTTTTGCTAAAAGAATCCAAAAATAAAAACATAATATAATTTTTAATTTTAAAGAAATATGAGGATTGTGTAATAATTTACTCACCCTCATGTTGATTCAAAGGCGTTTGATTGATTTTGATTTTCTTCTGTGGAACACAAAATTAGACATTAAGAAATGTACTAGTCAAGCTTTTCCATGAAGCTACTATGATATGATTCAAGCTTTAAAAAAAAAAGCAAAGCACCAAGTTGCTCACCTGGCTTTTGCACAGTATTCTACTTTAAATCAGAAATTTAAATCCTTATTCACTCCTTTTATGTTTCACAAAGAAATGATACAAGTTTATAGTGGTGATGTGATGACAGAATTTTAATTTAAGCATGCTATTTAATCATACATCTCATCAAATAATTGATTTGTGTTTCAGATACTTCTTTAACCTGCCAGGTCGGTCCTGCAAGTGCAGGTGTACAGCCAGTCTCTCTGAGTTTCTCTTTGGTTGGAAATGCCCAATACCACAATGACAACAGCTTTAACTTTACACATCTGTTAGGAGTGACCTCCATAAACCCCACATCAGGAAGTGTGGCAGGTACACATAGCATTACACTTCTCTACACACAGTAGTGTGTAAAATAAATAAATTATATATATATATATATATATATATATATATATATATATATATATATATATATATATATATATATATATATTTACAAAAGTATTTATTGCTATGCCTATGTCTTTCATACATACCATACATTAGAGTTCAAAAGTCTAGCACCACTAGTAAAAATGCTTCTGTTTAGTTTAAAATGAAATTTAAAATGAAATGTTTTTTATTTGCTCATTAAAAATTATATTAGTAGAACAATTTGAACAAAGCTGAACTGGTACTATACTTTCAATATACGATTTGTTTTGTCCAAAACCTGCTTACCAATGTCATCACAACATATCTTACAACTATTACTTTACGTCTGCACAGGAGGGACGATTCTGACACTGTCTGGCTATGGATATAATAATGATACCGCAGTCATCATTGGCACTCAGCCATGTAACATTATAAAAGTGGAACTTTCCCAGCTGAGATGCATAGTTCCAGCTGTAAGTGAAGAACTTGATTTCCCATGAAGGTTTCTAAAAATAGTCAAATTTAAAATCATAAATATGTTATAAACCTTTTTAAATTTTGTAATCGAATATAACAGTTATTAGTATTAATAACAGAACAGAATTAACAGAACTGCTCAGGACAAATTCACTAAACAATTACAACACTACTGCATTTGCATCCTCTACAACCAAAAATAAAACTATGAAACTTTGATAATTTTATGAATCTTGTGTATAACACAGGGCTCAGAAGGTGAACAGAGAGTAACACTAACCACGGCAGAGATGACAGCAGTATCAGATGGCTTTTTCACATACAGCACCAATTTGACGGCCATAATCACATCTGTGAGCCCACAAACCACAACAGTATTTGGTAAGGTCTCAACATTTATGCATTGTCAGAAGATTTTACCTAATTCATGGCAGATATGTTTAAAAGTCCATGCATTCCCCTGGGAATTAAACCCATGACCTTAAATCATTAATTTTCTAACTGTAATACTTTGCAAATAATAAACCCAGACAGTGACATTGACAAGTACCCTGAATAGCTTTAGATGTTCAAATATGCTTTTCAGTACCTACTGTATTCATTTTGTCAAAATTGGTGCCCTATAGTTGATCGTATACTATGCTTGCAAACAGCCAACAGCTGAATGTATTCTGATCTGAGATTAAGCTGAAAGATGATACTCCGTCTGCTGAATACAGGTATATTCTATTTTTAGAATGGAGTTCTCTTGCCTTTATTCACAAGAATGCAGAGTATAAATAAGGATCACTGAGCTTTTCGATCAGTTCATACAAAGATTTAATCCCTTCAACAACTTTAATAGCGCTTCAATTATATGTCACTCAAAAACTAGAAGTCAAATCCAGTCTGATTAGACTTTGGACATGGAAATGATGTCATAATTATGTGTACGTGCGAATCTAAAATGAACTTTAGCAACACCTACTAATACAAATTTTTCTGAGCATAAATCTTCTATAAAATTGTTTTTTAAAAAAAGGAATTAAATAAATAAATATTCATTCTTACAGTTTCTCGCTCTCTTTCTCTCTCTCTCTCTAACACACACACATACACACACACACACACACACACACACACACACAGCATACACACCTTATGTCTTAAATTATATTAATAAGATATATTTAGTTCTGGAGGAAAAAACCTTCAAGCATTTTAAATAAAGACCTGATACTAAATTTTCCATTGAGGAGGAAGTTTAAGGAGAAGCTCGAGTCAAAACATGTTTTCTTTAGCAACCGTCTGTATATTTTGTTTGATATCTGATTTGAATCAGACACGTCTCTTAGATTAGAGGGGGGCAGACTGTGACTGTAATGTAAACCATGTCTTATGGTCCTTTTTTAAATAAAGTTACCATCCAAGTTTTATTTACTTACTAAAAACTAGTTTTTACTCACAATTGACACTTGCAAGTCTCCATTAAATAGTCAAATAGTCCTCAAATAGTCACTTTTACACTTTGAACTGCTGATAGCAACAGGAAGCTACATGACAAATAAAAGTGTCAGTATAATTATGTCTAAAAACAGGACCGACCTTCAGTGAGTGAATTCCACTGTTTCCATTTTCAAATAAATGCTTAGCTTCTCTTATTCGAGACAAGATAATGAAGATGAAAGACATGGGATACAAACAAACAGGTAAAATCACATTAAAGTGTCAAGTGTCTCTTTCCATCCCATTGTCCTGATCTGCATTTACATCTTGGTTACAGCTGTAAACCCCCATTTGGCCTCCAGACAGACCTCTTTCCAGCTCTTTTGTGCAGGCCAGATAATTGCACTGGCTTTAGCTTATGTCACGCAATCAGAAAAGCCGGTTTGGCTGCAGTGAAGGACAATCAATGCGTGACGGTTCTTACAAGCTGCTCTAAACACTTCAGACAATAAACGGTCACAGCAATTTCATTTATAACTTCCTCATTGCCCCCACCCCTCACAATCTTACTGGAACAGCAATTAATTTTACCATGTTTTCACTTTATCGTTTGTTATAAAGGACGCCGGATTCTCACTATCTTGGGCACAAATTTTGAGTCGCATGATAATGGCAGCTCTGTTTTGATTGGTGAGGCTGAATGCGAATTGCTGGAGTGGACCAACGGAAACATCACCTGCCTGTTACCCACACTCCCCCCAGCTGAGTACAATGTCCATGTGAGAGTCGGAAACCAGGGTTACCCCTTAACCAGGTCTCACATCACTTTCTGTACTCTGTAACATCAGATTTCAAACTATCATATTGAAAATATCATGCTACAACTGTAGAAGACTACAATTTAATATTACGATTGTGCATTTACAATGACATTTTTATCAAAAGTGAAGCTTTTTAGCGTTATTAATGTTTGTTTTCTTTGTGTGCAGTGCTGGCATTAAAACCACTATAGAGTATCTTCTAGAGGTGACTGGTTTCTCTCCATCTCTGGGGTCTTTGTATGGAGGAACCACCATCACTATCACCGGCTCTGGGTTCAGTCCTGTCGCAGCAGATAACAATGTCACTTTGGGTAAGGCAAGACCACAACAGAAAAAAATGCATCAGCATTCTTTAAAACATTCCCCATGTTTACTGTGTAATACTTTGATTTCAGCATTTTTCACAGCTTTTCAATGAAACCAATCATTTCCAGATCATTTACTGCAGTCACGGTTATGACTCTGTGTGTTTCATACAGGAGACAGACAATGCAGAGTGACAGCCGCTTCAGATCATCAACTGGAGTGTGTGACCCAGTCTAGAGATAAAACACACACTGTGACTAACCAAGGTTTCCACCCCGGTAATATCTCTTTACTTTTATCTCTTGTTCTGTCACGCACACAACACCTGAATACATCAGAGAAAAGGGAACAATGGCTGTCAGCACAATGACCTTCTCATCATGTCAATGACTTGTCAAATACTCAAGCTGCCAGAAAAATAGCAGCACTGTTTTTTGACTTTTTAAAGAGCTATGGAAATATGCTCTTTATCAAAATATGGTTGACATTGTTATAAGCTATATTTTGTATGATAAGCTATATTTAGTCATGCACAGAATTCACACAGATAGTTCAGTGAAAGAAATCTGAATGACAGCTATTGGAATTCTGTGCTGCCCCTCGGATGTTCGCTTTTTAAATATTTGTGCTGATAAGATGTTTCTGTTACCAACAAGAATTTCAGATGTGTTTAATATTCTGTTTAAATTTTTCTGCAGAAGTCATTAAAATGCAAAGGGGAAAAAAATTTAAATGGTTGAAATTAGTAACATTTTATAAGTCATAGTAATAGATACACTTTAAACTTAATGAAAATTGTATGGCAATAAAATCTTAACGTAATGGAGAAGTGATAGAAATGTAATAAAATCTTACATCATGTGTGTTCAGTGTACGGTCAGGGTTACGCCTGGAGCCCATCTGCATTAATAGCCTCAGTGGGCGACACAGTGGTTTGGCTCTGGGACGCACCAGCTTTTGTGTCTGGTCTGGGCTACAGGGTCTTCAGTGTGTCCAGTCCCAGCAGCACAGACTATGATGGCATTGCTTTCAGCAGTGGAAACACCCAAACTGCCAAAGGTACAAACAACAACAACTACTGCTTCTATCTGTTAACACTGCTCATTCTAATTTACATCAAGCAGGACAAACAAAACTACATAAAATCATTTGCCTGAACACCATTTTAAAAACTAGTCCTTCCCTAATAATGTACATTTTTCTAGTTCTTATTAAGAGACCCTATGTAACTAAATGAATTAAAACCACAATAAGTGAATAGAATAAGAGAGTAGAATAAGGCCAAAAAAAAAGTACTGTTATTTTTTGTCTATTTATTAGTCTAAGGTACTTTTCCTGGACACAAATGACTATTCTGCTCCATATACTGTATAGTTACTTTGGAATCATTAGAATGGTAAAAGTATGTATATAAATGAATTTAATTAAAATTTGCAGTTCTACACTGGAAAATTCAACAGTCAACAGGGAGATACTATTTTGAACATAAAATTGCACTTTTTAATTACTTTAACTTTTTAATGGCTGCTAGCTTGAAAGTTGTCTGACTGAAGTATTTCATTGTTGTGAAATACACATTACTTTCCTTGTCACATACGATACATTGTCTTCGAAACAGTGTTTGGCATTTGTTTGTCCTGACTGTTGCTGAGAGGGAAATTTAGAGACCTCTGGGAAATATAATTAAATACCCCTGCTGCAGACAAGCATTTTATTTGTGAGTGTCAGATTTCATGAAGCGTAATCTTTCAAGGTGTCTGCTCTCTACTTAACTACGTATAATGCCAACATAATTACATACCAGTCACTGTGTACAAAACATTGTATTGTACAATTTTGCAGTTAACTGTTAGACAATTAATTTGTTGATTGCTTATTGCCGTAAATGTGTAAGTTTGTATTCCTGTTAAGGAACTGAAGAAAACAATGAGAGTTGGAGGTGTGATGCCAGGTTGTTTGAGGAACAAAATCTAATTCTGCTGTTCTTTGTGCATGTTTGTGTTTTACCAAAAGGGCTTTTTGCCTACCGTTTCACATCTCCTGGAGTTTACTACTATAGCAGCGGTTACATCGACACTGGCAACCGGAAGACACTTCAGGGAGTGGTGACTGTTATGCCACTGGAGGACAGCACTGTTGGGCTTCAGGTGTTTGTGACAGGAATAGAGGCCTCTATGAATAGAGGTACAACTGAAACACTTTGATAAGTATTTTCGCCGCAAAATACTTAAAAGTACAATCTTCAGTTTAAGCTATGGCAAGGAATTTGTGGGTAAATTCATCATAATCATCTTTTGTGTCCTCCCCAGTTTCACAACAAATTAACTCATCTAACTCGGCTTGTGTGGCCACTTCTGACTGTTCCCGAGAACAGCTGAATTTTAATGAGACATCAGACAATCTCTACTTCAGTTTTACTTCCTGTGCCAGTCCCACTGTGTACCACATTACACCTGACCATGGCACTACACATGACATTATCAGAATCAACGGATCTGGCTTTAGCAGCATTAACTGTGCAAACAAGGTGAGCTTCATGACATTAAAGGTGCTGTAAGGGATTTTTTGGAATATCACACATACTGTAAACTATCCCAAATGCCAATCACAATGCACATACAAAACAACAACAATGAAAAATACACATATTCATATGACATTACCATTTCGTCATACACATAAATTTTTAGACTATCTACAAAACATTTAGTTTATATTCCGAAAATATACAAATAAATGCATAATTACATTTAAAAAAGGAAAACTCAATACATTAACATTACTTCAGATTTCAGAGTAAAGGCACATCAGTTACATGAAACTTTATATCTAGGAATAAAAATGTATATAATTACTAATTAATCTATTTATAATGGTACAGTAGGTAAACCTGAGAAAAATGTACATAATCTTTAGAAAAAAACATCACTAATATTGCCCATTTTTTCAAAAACAAGTTTTCTCTACCTAATCCAACTTAACTTAGTTAGATAGATAGATAGATAGATAGATAGATAGATAGATAGATAGATAGATAGATAGATATTTTAAATAAATAGAATTAAATAGAATTTAAATCCTTTGAGTAATCACCCCATATTATAATATATGAATAAAATGGTCTTTTAAATATGTATATTAAATTTAAACAAGAAAAAGCGCTGCATAAGATTATGAGACTTGTTTTAAAGAATATATCTTTAGTAATCCTTTTTCCACTTATTTAAAAAGTGAAAAACCTACTTGATAAAATACACTGATTTTCAAGGTACAATCATTGAAAACAAGTCTTAATATTATCTAGTGTTGTTTCTTGTTTTATCTTGTTCTAATGAGTTTTTGATAATATTACTGAGGAAATGACTGAAAAAAGACAGACAAATTTTTACTATGATGATACTTTTTGGAGTGGATTAAGTTAAAAATACTGTATGCCTGAAATCACTTACAGAACCTTTAAAAAAAAGCCCACAATCCAGGAGACTTAATAGTTTTCAATATGATCCTATATAGATCCTAAATAGATCCATTCAGTCTCTGATATTAATGTTAAAACATTATACATACTGTAATAGGTAAAGAGTCCATGAGTAAAACATTTTAACTTTTTTTTTTGGTAACCAAAGGTCAAAGTTGGAGATCATCCATGTAACATCATTAACAGCACCTCCACTGAGATCCACTGCCAACTCAGTCCTGACAGCGGAGCACCAGTGGGCATCCCATTACCTGTAACTGTCCTAGTCAACAACCTTGGCACTGCCATCCTGACCATGCCGAAAGAGTACGACCGCAGATTTGTGGTTCTACCAGTAATAGATTCCATCTTTCCCTTGGTGGGCAGCACTACAGGCCACACGCGTCTCTTTATCTCTGGTTCTGGGTTCTCAAACGGTTTGATTACAGTTGCAGGCGTTCCATGCAACGTGGTTTCCATTGACTACTCTTACGTAGTGTGCGATACCTTGCCTTCTGAAGCTCGCAGGGGAGATGTTGTAGTTTACGTCAATTCCATCTCTTCCACATGCAGTTTTGATTGTAAGTTTGAATATTCCGAATCCATCGCACCATACATCTCTGAGGTGCTCCCTAACTCAGTCAGTGGAAACACCACCACTGTTGTGATCACCGGCAGTGGGTTTGGGAATGATTCTGCCAATCTAATGGTATCTGCAGCCAACATCCTTCTTACAGTCACAGAAGTCACCGATAGCAGTATCAAGGTTTTAGTTGGTGCCCTTCCCGCTGGTACACACGTCCTACAGGTGGTGGTGATGAGCAAAGGTCTCGCCACAGGAGATGAAACCCTGACCAGCATAGCACAAGCCAGCATCAACCCAACATCAGGCAGCATTGCTGGAGGAACGCCGCTCTTGATCACGGGAAATGGCTTTGTGGCGGGAAATACAACTGTGAGGCTCGCTAACTCCCCCTGCAGGATTTTAGATGTCACTTCAGATTCTGTGAGGTGCATGACACCTCCTCACGCAGAGGGACAGGTGCAGGTCAACATTAAGGTGTTTGATGTTGTGTATCCACCTCAAAATTTCAACTACTCTAAGGGACAAACTCCAAACATTACCTCCGTCAGTCCTAGAACAGGTATGAACAAGCATTTATATAGAAAACTGCAGTGACAATATATTTTTGATGGCCAATCCTGGAAGTTAGCATCACCCTATTTCCCTCAACAAAAACCCAAAAGGATTTTTCCACTGCATTTTGGATTATTGCAGAAAATCAGCTTTGTGACCAAAAAAAGTTTATGATTCGTTCACATATTGTTCATCATGATACAAATGAGCAACTTTTATGAATACTATTGCCAGAAGTAAAAAGCTAAACATAGGCTATGAACAAAGTTACACCACAGTCATGTGATTTCAGTGTTTACCATGTTAAGCTTCCAACAACTCTTTATTTTCCAAGTTTGAGTTAGAATAGCTTGCAAGAACGTTCACTGTTATAGTGTTTAATGTCCCTGATAAACTGCAATTTGGCCACTTGTGAGGGAATATTACTGATGTATTTTATGTCATAGAATAAACCGTGAAAATAACTGGTGGTAAAATGCTAACTCATTTCCAAGGTTTGGCCTACAAATATAAGTCATGACTGCAGCACGCCATTGAACTATCACAACTGAATATCACAACACATCATAGTAACACTACTGACATAATCCTTTCCTTGCAGGTCCGGTTGGAGCAGAGATCACCGTATCTGGTTTTGGTTTTGGCACAGATGTAGCTCTTGTCTCCTTAGAGATCGGTGGCGTGCCTTGTAGTGTCTCATCCGTCACAGATACACAGTTGCTATGCAATGTTGGGGAACATGCGGGAGGAACTTTTCTGGTCATATTTCACCATAAGGTCAAGGGTCATGCCTTGACCCAGTCTGTCTTCACCTATGAGCTGCTGCTGACAGGAGTCACACCAAATGAGGGTAATCAAAATTACTTTCTCAACAGTAAAAGATTTGTTAATGGGGACAGAATGTAAAATGTTACATGAAAATTGCTTACGCTAAGTTGCTAGTTCTAGAAAATAAATACAATTTAAATCTATTAAATCTAATACTTAAGGTGACTTACAAAAACAGCCATAATTTAGCTTTATATGACAATTTTCACCTTCTCTGACCCTTATATTTAAACATCTTTATGCTACTGTACCTTTAAAATGTATTACATATAAGTCTCAAAGGTACAATAGCATAGACATTACCTATATTTAATGCATTGGTTGTGATGTCACAAAAATCCTAAGATTCCTAATAGGGCTTTTTGCTTCTTGATTTAAATAGAATTTGAGTTACATACACTACTGTTTAAAAGATTAGGGCCATTAAGATTTTTTGAATGCTCAACAAGGCTGCATTTATTTAATTAAAAAATACAGTAAAATAATTATATTTTGAAAAATTATTATTAATTAAAATAACTAATCTATTTGAATATATTTTGAAATGTAATTCATTCCTTTGTTTGCAAAGCTGAATTATCAGCAACATCACTCAAGTCTTCAGAAATCATTCTAATATGCTGATCTGTTGCTCAAGAGGGATTCTTTGTTATTATTATTATTATTATTATTATTATTATTATTATTATTATTATTATTATTAATCTTGAAAAGAGTTGTGCTGCTTAAACGTTTTCTGGAACCTGTGCAATGAAGAGAAAGTTTAAAAGAACAACATTTATTTGAAATATAAATATTGTTTGTGACAAAAATATATTTATTGAACAATTAAATGCATCCCTGCTCTATAAAAATTTTAATTTCTTTAAAAAAAAAATTACAGTGTATAGTAAAACTCCAACTCAAAAGAACAGGGAAAACAAAACATGAACTTTCAGTTAAAGATAAATAATTATATTTTGTGCAGTAAATTATTGCCTGCCAAGGGCATTAATCTGTTAAAATTCTGTTTTTAAATAAATAAAGAATGAATGAATGAATCTTTTAGAATCATATGTTTAGTTTTGCACTATAAATAATTAGATCCAATAAAAAAAAAAAAAAATCTGGGTCATGAAGCAAAGCTAGATGAGAAACACTGTCACAAAGTGTGTTTCTATACTTGCTATCATATTCAAATAAGACTATAGAGTAACAAGACACTACAGGATACCTTTGCTCTGTTTTGCTGTAGGAAGTTATGCCGGAGGAGCCATTGTTGCCATTCAAGGCTCTGGATTCGACCCAAACAGCACCAAAGTCCTCATCTGTAACAGAGAGTGTAATGTGCACCTGCAGAACTCTACGTCTACCCAGCTCAACTGTGAAGTCCCACCCAACAATGGCATGTATTATTTTAAAAGTATTGCGTATGTGTCTAGAAATGTTCAGTTAGCAAATCAAACCTTAATCTATCAAAGTAAGCATTTCTAAATCTGAGCAAAGATCCCAGTACAAAGTTTTTCCTCAAAAGTAAAACATGCCAGGAATGCTGTACTGACAGAAGTCAGTCACTGAGAGACAATGACAAACGTGACAGCTCAGGCCATCAGGTCACAGATGAACAGAGCTGAAATAAAAACTGCCTCATTGCATCTTAATGACCCCTTTTGTCTCTTACAGGAACTGAAGCAGAGCGGGCCTGCACAGTCATAGTGATGAATGGAGGCGACGCTGTCAATCTCACCAACAGCTATACTTACAGATCCTCTCTGACCCCTGTTATCACGAATGTGACGCCACGCAGAGGAGGAACCGCTGGAGGCACCAGACTCACGATTACCGGCTCAGGTTTCAGGTGCAGAACAGACCAGAATTGCATTGTACTGAAACTGATTGTGCTTCAATCATGCTTATATACACAGTGCTCTCTGTGGCATTATTGTTACAAAGGAAAAGATTTATATGCATTGCACAATTAACACCTGTGTTATTTTAGTATTATTTATATACTATTATAGTTTTTAATAATTTTTTTTATATATATATTTTCTCATTTTAAATGTAATTTTTTAGTCATTTGTATGTGCTTTTGTAATTTTTTTATTTATGTTTTAGGTTTATATTTATTTCATTCTTTGTTTTTTATGTTTAATTAATTTTAGTGTTTCAGCTTTAATTTTCATTTAGTTCAAGTAATCTAATGTAATTTTATTTTTAAATTTTATATTTTTTTAATGTGGTAAAACAAGTATTAAACCACAAAATTGTCATCATCTATTCACCTTTTGTGTAATTCCAAACTTCTAATTCCAAAAGCTGCGTTAAGCTCAGAACAAATAAACGTTCCTAAACACTGAAAGTGAATGGTGACAAAGTCAAGCTCTAAAACAACACAAACACACAAAAAAATAATAATAAAAAAATAAATACTATCAGTCCTAAGAGTTATAAAGCCTCATTTGGGTGAAGGAATAATGACAGAATTTCTCAGTTTCACTGGCTTTTCTCTTCCATGTCTCACTTGTAGCTCAAATGTCAACGAAGTCTCTGTCACAATTGCGGAATCTGTTTGCGATGTCCAGTCAGCCAGTGAGTCACAAATCATCTGTGTGACCAACGCTCAGCCCAGATCCCAAGAAACTCAAGTGCGCGTTCAGATGGGGAACAGAGGAATTGCCCGAATGGTAAATGTGACATAAATACAATTATTACAAGAATAATTATAATAATAATAATAATTAAAATGGATTTTTCTGCTTGGAATGTCTCTCCTCTCTCTCAGGATAATGCTTCCTTCTTCTATATTGACGTGTGGTCGTCTCCTTATACATGGGGTGGTCTCTCCCCTCCTGAGGAGGGCACGTTTGCTGTAATCACTGCAGGCCAGACCATCCTCCTGGACACCAGCACACCAGTCCTTAAGATGCTCCTTATCCAAGGTATGCTCTTTTAGGCAAATACTATCTTTATAAACAAAGCCTTGACACACTCACAGTTCTGTGAATTCCTGTTTTTATATTTAGGTGGGCGACTGATTTTTGATGAGGCAGACATTGAGCTGCAGGCAGAGAACATTCTGATCACAGATGGTGGAGCTCTGCAGATCGGAACAGAGCAGGCCCCCTTCCAGCATAAGGCCATCATCACACTGCATGGACACCTGCGTTCTACAGAACTTCCTGTCTATGGCACCAAGACCCTGGCTGTCAGAGAGGGGGTGCTGGATCTGCATGGTACATACTATAAATAAACAACACTTCAAATTAATTTTTAGTGAATTATTGCATTAAATATTTATTAAAAATACATCAGATAAATAGGTATTTTTAATTTCATATACAGTACCTTTTTTAAAAGTAAATAATATTGTATTCAGCAAGGATGCATTATATTGATCAAAAGTGAGAGTTTATAATGTTACAAAAGATTTCTATTTTTCAAATAAATGTTTTTCTTTTGAACATTATATTTAAAGAATCTTTTGTTTCCACAAAAATATTAAGCAGCACAATTATCAATTTCGAAATTGATAATAATAAGAAATGGTTCTTGATCACTAAATCAGCATATTAGAATGATTTCTGAAGGACCATGTGTTGAAAATTCAGCATTGGCATCACATGAATGAATTACATTTTAAAAAATATTAAAATAGAAAAGAGTTATTTTTAAATTGCAATAATATTTGTGATCATTAAGAGCAATTGTGATGCTGAGCATAAGAGACCTCTTTCAAAAATCTTACGAACTGTGGTGTAAATATTAAATGATTTGAAAAATGCACACCCATAACTCTAACACATGTACCTGATTTTTATTACTTTTTTTGTCTGTAACTTGACAAATTGACAAATCTCAGAGCTAGCAGAAAATTTGCATCTAAAAGTTCACAATGTCAGAAACACAATCTTCTTTAGAAAATGAAGTAATCTTCACAGAAATAGAGATGACCTACATATCACTCCCAGAAGGCTCAGTTAAGTCAAAACGCCCCTTAGGTGGGCTTCACAGAAGTGCTAAATTTCCTTGATACAGAACACCATAGTGTGTAATCACTCCCCTGCAGTGAGAGGTTTTGTTCAGGGCTTAACTACAATCCTGCTTCTCCAGGAATACCTGTCCCTATGCCATGGACTCGCCTTTCTCAGACTGCACAAAGCGGCTCCAACATGCTGACACTGATGGATGCCGTTACCTGGAAGACTGGTGATGAAATTGTCATCGCTTCCACAGGGCACAGGTATAGGTCATCGCCCAAACCTGCAGCGAAACTCGGTTTCAGGTTTATCTGACTGAAGCTACTGACTTACTAGCGAAACTGAACTAAATCACTGTAGGAACAAGGGTCGAGGAAATTAAAAAATTCAGTTGTTCTATATAAATGGTACCAAGTGAATTAATTTGATTTAAGAAAAACAAAACTATCATTTATAAACATTTTACCTTTTTTATTTGAGATTTGTTTTTGGGGTGGGGAGAATACAAAATTGTAAACTTACTGTTTAAGTTCTTGCTCAAATTGTATGTACTAAATGCTATACAAATACAGTATGCTAATAATAATGTCAATACTGTTGCTAATAATCTAAAATATGTTGTTTTGACAGACACAGCCAAAATGAAAATGAGTTGAGGAGAATTGCCTCAGTTTCAGCTGATGGAAGGACCCTCACTCTGACCGAACCACTGGAATACACTCATCTGGGTGTGTCTGTGACGCTGCCTGATGGGACAGTTTTTGAAGGGAGAGGAGAGGTGGGCCTTCTTACCAGAAACATTGTTGTCCGTGGATCCAACAACGTGGAGTGGAACGATCAGATTGATGCTTGCCCTGATGGATTCAACACAGGTTTGGATGTTGTTTCCTCAGCTGTGGATGGAAAGACAGACAAATAATCATGTCATAGACACAATCCTGACAATTCCTTAATTCATTAAAAGTCATGTGAAAGTCGAACACAACTCACTATACTTTTTTGCTTACAGGGGAATTTGCTACACAGACTTGTTTCCAGGGTAGGTTTGGAGAAGAAGTAGGAAGCGACCAGTTTGGTGGCTGCATCATGTTCCACGCACCACAACCAAACCAAAATCTGGCAATTGGCAGAATTGAATATGTTGAGGTAAATGTTCATTCTGTTTCAAAAACATGTTTCAAAACTCTTGGAGACCCTTAAATGCATAGTCTGCACAAAAATGTCAATTCTGTCATCATTCCTCATGTAATTCCAAACCTATATGCCTTTTTTTGTTCTACGGAACACAAAAGAAGATATTTTAAAGAGTGTTGGTTACCAACAGTTTCAGGTCTACAAAAGCCTATAAGACATAAGGAAGACATGTGAAAGGCTCTTGTAGTCTCAGGTAGTCCCAGTTTCAGGTCCCATTGACTTCTATAGTATTTTTTAATTATACAACGGAATTCAAATGGTATACCAACATTCTTCAAAATATCTTCTCTAGCGTTCCACAGAAGAAAGTAAGTAACACTGGTTTGGAAGGCTAAGTAAATGATGATAGAATTTTCATTTTTTCAGTGGACTATCCCCTTTAAGACATCAAATATTTACAATAAATGTCAGTCATGGCATTATGTTTGTCATTGTCCTACTTTAGCTCTTCAATGTTGGACAGGCGTTCCGTCTGGGACGCTACCCAATCCACTGGCATCTGATGGGTGATGTTAAGTTTAAGTCATATGTGCGTGGATGTGGCATCCACCAGTCCTACAATCGTGCCGTCACCATCCATAACACCCACAACCTGCTGGTGGAGCGTAATGTCATCTACAATATCATGGGTGGGGCCTTCTTTATTGAGGACGGCATTGAGACAGGCAATATTCTGCAGTATAACCTGGCAGTATTTGTAAAACAGAGCACCAGTTTACTAAATGACGACGTGACTCCAGCTGCATACTGGGTCACCAACCCTAACAACACCATTAGGCACAATGCTGCAGCTGGTGGAACGCACTTCGGCTTCTGGTATCGCATGCATGATAATCCCGATGGCCCTTCGTATAACCCCAACATCTGTCAGAAGAGAGTACCACTGGGACAGTTCTTCAACAATACGGTGCATTCGCAGGGCTGGTTTGGCTTGTGGATCTTCCAAGAGTTTTTCCCCATGCGTACCGGCAGCTGCAGCTTCTCAACACCAGCGCCAGCAGTCTTCCGTCGCTTCACTTCCTGGAACAATGAGAAAGGTGCCGAGTGGGTGAACGTAGGAGCGGTTCAGTTCAGCGAGTTCCTGATGGTCAATAATGAGAAGGCAGGAGTGGAGGCCAAGAGGATCATCCGGCAGTACGTCAGCGGATGGGGATTGGATGGAGGGGCAGCCGTGGTCAATAGCACCATGGTGGGCCACGTGGATGAGCTGGGACTGGGGAGCAACTACTGCACCGCTCGTGGTGTTGTCCTGCCTCTGGATGATGGGATGAGCGTCATCAACACCAAGTTTGTGAACTTCGACCGTCCATCGTGTGCTGCAGTCGGGGTGGCAGAAATAGTTGGAACCTGCATGTTCCGCTGTGGAGGCTGGAGCGCAAGATTCAGTGGGATCCAGTACTATCAGTCGCCCAACAAGGCCTGGTTCAGATGGGAGCATGAGGTGGCGCTGGTAGATACTGATGGGTCACTAACAGGTAGAGAAGCATTAGATATTAGAGTATTTAGATACATTATTTGAGATTTTTTTTTTTAATGGATTCAAGATTTACATAGTTTTATTAGCATTGTATAAACAACCTCAAAAAAGTTGGTAACATAAAAAAATAAATGACTGAATATTAATATTATTTATTTCTGAAAAGGCAATGTTAGCTACAAGGTGGTACCAAAGAATAACTTGCTCGACCCAAGACGCTGCTTCCCGGGAACGGAGTGGAGTGTTGGCGTTCCTGCTGCAGTATGTGACAACACTGTTAACTTCCACCGCATGGTCGTTGTCAATCCCTCACCACCTTCACTTCAGTCTAAAGATGTCATTTTAACCAACTCATATGGTATGATGAAGAAATAAACTCATGTGTATGAATTTGTTAGACATGTTTCTATACAATTCACATTTACTGCATACTTTCCCGGCTGCATTCTTTGGTTTCCAGAAAGAAGGGTTCATGGGGCCATTCACGTATAACAGGTTTTAGCACAGGGCAGGGGAATGAAAAAGTCTAAAGTATGGTTTTTTTAAAAGTTTCAGTTACTTTTAACTTGAGTGACCAAAACATCCATTTAGTGCATGTTTACATAGAAAAACAATGGAAGAGCAGAGCAGTGGAATGCAAAAATATGTTCTCTTGAACAGCACCTTAGACTGTTAGGAACTGTCCCTCTAAAATGATTCTAAACTGAAAATAACTAAAGATTTTGTACACTAACATTGAGGGAACATTATTTGTTAAGTTGAAGTGGGCTGTGATGTTTAGAAAAACATCTTGGTTGGCACAGTTCATCTCAATGTCATATATCTCTTTAGGGACATGTGTGCTTCCTTTCCTTAAAAAACTGGTGACCCACACATTTGGCTGGATGGCAATGGTGCCCACAGGCCAAACATACAACTGGTACTTTGATGGTGCTTCCCAAATCACTAACATCTCTTACAATGGAATGGTCTACGGCTTTCGGGTAAAGTATGCACACTACACAATAATCCAATGTTAATATATAATTGACATTTTATGGATAGCATGTAGTTATATACTCATTTAGTATTAATTAGCTTTTATGTCATCACTGTACTGAAGCCAATGCAAATGCTTAAAATATCTACATTTTCTACCCACTGTTAGAGTTATACACCTGAAGAGAAACATTTTCATTTAAATTAGATTTTCAGAATAACTATTGTTCCAATGAAGCATGTTAAAAATTATTGCAGTTTATATGGAGTTATAATATTATATTTTAAAAATGATTTTGATATTTTAAGTTTACATTTACTTTCCTCAGTTTGTAAACCCCTGACTTATTGTATGACTCCAAAAGACTTAAATGCTAAATGTACAATTTGATCAACATAACATGTTAATTTGTCTCTTTCTTAATGACAGCCAGAACATTATGTAATTATCAACCACAACCTGACTCAGAGACCTGACCGGTTCCGCATCATAGACGACAGGAATGGCTCCTCCCAGCCCCTGAACCCCACTGCGAATGTAAATGGGGATTGGTACTTCAACCAGACATCCAAAGACCTCTATTACATGGGTAAAACTTCTCATCTCTTCACCCAAGACATCTATGCTATCTTTCTATTTTCTTTCTTTCTATTTTCTTAGATTTAGAATTTTGTGTCTACAGTGTCTGGAAGAGACCGTGTTGTTAGCCGGAGGAAGAGGAACAGTGTGGACCGCTCAGTTGTAGATAGATCGCTAGACTTCAGAGTGTATCAGTGTTACTATCCCAACTGTATCCAACCTGGTTCTGTAGTCACACCAGCCAATATATCCAACACAACTGGCCGCAGACCTGCAAACTATGTGTATGTTACCACATATTATAATTAAATAAATAATCTTATATATTATAATTCAATAATTATAATACTAATGTATTGTATGTGTTTACTTTGCTAATAAAACATTTCCTGTTGGTTTAGTCTCTGGTCAAATGCATCATTTTGGAGGTCAAGCTCAGTGAACAACTTCAATGTGCCACAAGATGGCTCTGATGTGAATATTCCAGCTGGTAAGCATCTCTAATGTCACAAATCCCAAGCACAGACAGAAAGCAAAAGCTATTCAACATTATGGTATGTAATTTTCATGAAATCCTATAGTGGCTAAAAAAATCAAAATTTCTCATTCTGTCTCAAAGGCATTTGGATGGTTGTGGATGTTGTTGTGCCCTCCCTGAACAAGCTGAAAATAGTTGGAGTTCTGGAGATTCCAGACACAAACAATGGCACCTCCACCGGCAGTGTATCTCAATACAACAACATTGTTCTGAATGCCACATATATCTCCATTCAAGTAAGTACATAACTACATTCAAATTGGCATTGACATTTTAGGATCATTACACCAAGTAGAACCAGACTCTTTATGTGTACTAATTTAGTTAACTCTCTCTGTACACGTTCATTCAATCAGGGTGGACGTCTGATTGCTGGCTGGCCTGATGAACCCTTCAGAGGTCAACTACAGATCATACTGAGAGGAAGCCATTCCACACCAGACTGGCTATTGCCATCTGGACTAAACCAAGGGTCCAAAGTGCTGGGTAAATGAACATAAATAAAAGATGGATCATTATAGAACATATTTGCATTAGAGATGTTCCTATTAATCGTCTGCCTTGTCTTTCAGGTGTGTTTGGATCTCTTGACCTGTATGGCATGCCACACAATGTGTATCACACTAAGCTTGCTAGCACGTCCCAAGCAGGAAACAGCACTCTCTCACTACAGGAATCTGTGGACTGGAAGGTCAGAAGCTTTTTAAAATGACAAAAAAAAAAAAAAAAACAGAACAGAGAGATTTAGAAAACTACTGAACCTGCTTGTGTGATTTGCAGATGCCATTTAGATTCCAAGCTCTGTTTGTGCTCCGAATCCTCTTTGTTTGAATAAAAACACTCTTTTATTACCTTCAGGTTGGGGATAATATTCTGCTGTCCACCACCAGCTATGACCCTTGGCAGACAGAAATCCGCACCATCACTGCGGTCACAGATTATGGCCGCACACTGACTTTGGACCAGCCTTTATCATACACACACATTGGTTAGTCCCCCTAGATCCATTATAGCAATAACAGACATTGTGCTGTATTGATAAACTGTTAAATATTGTTCAGAAGCTAGCGTTGGTTAGATTTATTTAACATTTTTGTCTTATGCTCACCAAGGTTGCATTTATTTAATCAGAAACACATTGAAACAGTGATGTTGTGAAATATTATTACAATTTAAAAATACTGGTTTTCCATTTTAATATATATTTTTTTAAATGTTATATATTTCTGTCATGATAAAAATTTTCCTTCAGAGATCATTCTAAGATGCTGATTTCTTATCATCAATGTTGAAAACAGTTGTGCTGCTTAATTTTTTACACACACCATACAATTTTTCAGGATTCTTTCATCAATAAAGTAAAAAAAAAAAAAAAAAATTTTGTTGTTGTAAAACTGTATGTTTTTACTGTCACTTTTTTATTAACTTAATGCATCCTTGCTGAGTAAAAGTATTAATTTAATTTAAAAAAGATCTTACTGACTTCAAAGTTTTGAATGGTAGTATATAATTAAATAACTGTATTAAATAAATGCATTAGACTTAATAATAATCATGTGTCTGGTCATATAGGGGAGAGCTACAGTGTGCCAGGTACTTCAGGAAGTTATCAGCTTGCAGGCAATGTGGCTTTACTGACCAGGAACATCAAGATCATCGGTCAGGAGTATCCAGAAATGAACACACAGTCTTATGGAGCCAGAGTTCTTGTGGGAACCTTCTTCAGCGGAGGAATTGATTTCAGAGGTTTAAACTTTATAAAATTCTCATGTTGGCCCTCATTATTGAAATACAATCAGGACAAATTATAGGTTACACAAAACCATAAGGCCCATTCACCTGGAAGAAAATGAGAGAAAGCAGAAAAAAATAATGTTTTGTTGTCATCTGAGCAATTATTTTTAAAGAAGTTCATGTTAATATAATATTTCTGTATTTGCACATAGCATCACATGCTAATCAGCCCTTTCCAGCACATTGTAAGTAACAAAAACTGCTGATGATACTTTCATCACAGGAAAAGCCCAGATTAGAAATGTTGAGTTCTACCAGACCGGCCAGGAGGGATGGAATGACCTGTCAGACCCACGATACTCTCTGGTGTTTTATAACTTAGGAGGGGTGAGGGAAAGTCTTAATCAGTACATGCCCATTCTTTATCACATTCACACATATTCCTGGCAATTACTTATTGTCACAATATTTTTAGGTGGTTGGTGAATCTTACATCAAGGGATGTGCTTTCCACAACGGCTTTGCTCCTGCTATTGGTGTTTTCGGAACAGATGGACTGAGTATTGAAGACAACGTGATCCATCACACGGTTGGAGAAGGTACAGATTCAGTGGTAGCTTCACTGTTCAATGTTAACACAAAAGAAAAATACTATTAAACAAACTGTAATCACTGTGCAGCAGGGTGATATAATTTAGCATTATGACTATTCTGTTCTGCAAATTCTATTCTAATTTTCCAGGAATCCGAGTCTGGGGTGACAGAAATGTGGTCCGGAGAAACCTGGTTACAATGACACTGTGGTCTGGGTCTTATAACGGCAGAGCGGAGGAATTCAACTTTGAATGGAATGCAGCCATTGAGGTACCCTTTACAGAAAAGTACTGTGATCAGACGGTAATACCATGGTACTTTGTTATATAACAATACCATATATATTTACCATGTTATTTAGATGGTGATTCAAGAATACCATGGTACATGTCCAAAAACATTATCTTGGGATATGTCTAAAACTCCACAGTGCTTTTTTGTTAGTGACAATAGAGAGAAACCTATTTGCCATATAATCCTCAGTAAATACCAGATAAAGAATTGATGCATTATTGTTCAATTTCTAGGTGAGTGAGGCAACCAATGTGATTCTTCAAGGGAATATTGTTGCTGGCTATGAACGAGTGGGATACCGAATTGATGGAGAACCATGTCCAGGTATATAAAACTACTGTATTAGTCTAGATATAGTATGTATAGTATGAAATGATGGAAAAAAACATGCATGATTACATATACTCTATTAGCAGATATAATTAAGTAAGCAAAAAGTTTAACATTGACAGAATATCATACCAGTGCCAATATCTTTCATGTTCAGTCTTTACTGATTCAATTATTTCAACAATGTCAAAGGATCTCCAAATTCAGTGGCACAGTGGAGTCAGAATGAGGCACACGGTGGTCTGTATGGACTCTACATGAACAAAGATGGACTTCCTGGTTGCTCTCAAATCCAGGGATTCACTGTCTGGAGAAGCTTTGATTTTGGCATTTATGTCCAAGTATGATAAATGATCCACAAACATCCTACTATAATTGTTAGTTATACAAATGCATTATGCTGGTCTGGTGAGTGTTGTTTTTAAGTAATGTTCTCTCCACACCTTCAGGTATCCATGAATGTGTTGATTTCCAACGTAAGCCTGATTGATAATGGAATGGGAATCATGTCTCTAATCTACAGTCCTTCCTCACTCAGCCACGCATACTCTGACAAAACCGTCCGTGTACAGGTGAGGAAGCACTATGTCTCTTCAGTAAAAACTAAGAAAGCATTCTTTTAGTAATATTTTTTAAAAACATCACTCCAGGGTGCCCTGATTGTAGGCAGTAGTCCCAACTTCAACTGTTTTGACACTCTATCCACAACTATGACGTATGTTGCACTCAGCAGAAGTCACATGGCCCCACGTCCTCCTAATGGTACAATACATATTATAGAATCATCCATTCACTACTGAATAAATTTAAAATAACTGATCCAATAATTCTAACGGCATTTGTATGATCAACAGGTGGCAGGTCTGGAATCTGCTGGCCGACGTTTGAATCGAACCATAACACTGGACCACAAAAACCTCTCACTGGACTGATGAGCTACAACGCCATAGCTGGTATAATGACGGTCTCTGGTGAGTCTTGAAATGTGAATGAATCGCCAGTATAAAACCTTCTACAGTTGATAAAGATCTCATGTAAAAAGTAATTACTGTTTTCTCTTTCCGACTCCAGACACAACTTTTGTCGGGTTCAAGAGTGTGTGTACAACAGAGAGAAATTACATGTTCATGACCAACCCCGGAAATGAGGATCTACAACATCCAATCAGTGTTGAGAGGATTTCCAAGATAAACAGCACAGAGGACTCTCTAGCATTCATTCATCGGCCTGATCTGAGGTAAACTGAACATAACTAGCAGTGCGCAATATATATAGGCTTTCTCTCATGCAGAATTGCACACTGGTACCCTTAATGCAACAGCATGTCACCATGAATATAAGAATTGTCCCCAAAAATATTAAATTTGGGATCATTAATCCATATAATATTATTTATATTATTTTATATTATTCTAATATAATATATTTTACATGTTAGCTGTCAAAATTTTGGAATAGTAAAGATTTTTTTTATGTTTTTGAAAAAAGTGTTTTATGCTCACCAAGATTGCATTTGTTCGATCAAAAATACAATAAAAACAGTAATATCATGAAATATTTAGCTCTCAAAAAATAAAAATCACACAAAAAAAAAAATATTTTTTACACAAAATATATTTTTGTACACTTTATATATATGAATAAAAAAAAAAAAAAACACACATGCAATAAAATAAATAAAAAAAATATGCTGTTTATATATTTATGCGTAATATGAATTATATGAATACAAATGTGCATGTTAATATATGTAAATATTTTCAAAATATATACTGCATGTGCGTGTCTTTATATATACATAAAAATATACACAGTACACACACATATATTATGTAAACAAAAACATTTATTTTGGATGCGATTAATCGCTATTAATCATTTGACAGCACTTGAAATATTACAATTTTATATCTGTGATGGGAAAGCTGAATTTTCATAGATAAAAGGTAAAAGTGGCTGATTTCTTTCTTTCTCTTTTATATCAGCAAGGTGAACCCTTCGGACTGTGTGGACATGGACTGTGATGCTAAGAAGAAGACTTTTT
Organism: Cyprinus carpio; assembly: GCF_018340385.1. Lineage (NCBI taxonomy): Eukaryota > Metazoa > Chordata > Actinopteri > Cypriniformes > Cyprinidae > Cyprinus > Cyprinus carpio. Next base: position 19,757,196 of record NC_056615.1, read on the forward strand.
TGAAGGATCTGGATGGTAGTTTCCTGGGTGCAGTGGGAGCAGTGGTGCCGGAGTCTGAGTACGAGTGGGACGGGGATCCCCGGCATGGACTGGGTGATTACCGCATCCCCAAAGTCATGCTCACCTATCTCAATGGCAGCCGGATACCTGTGAATCAAATCGCTCCTTACAAAGGTACATCTGAGGACAACTGATTATTTACGCTGCTCTAAAGCCCTATTCGGCCATGTCTGTAATTTGTAAAGTAAAAATTCCCCCACAAATTACCAACCATTTTTCACCAAACACCGAGGTCCTGTGATAATACTAGTCCCGTGCGAAAGGCATCTCTATGATTTGGCCAATATTCGGCAGGTCATATATCATTTTTCGAGGTTTTTGTTTCCTGTGCACCTTTTTATCCATCTTTCGCGAAGAATGGAGCTGCGTTGGAGTGTTTGATAGTATTTTGGGTGCTGTCATATCGCTACACCATACAATTTGCAGAAAAAGAAAGCTGAAAAGGTTTTGAGGTTAATATGTTACAAATAAATCAAGCATAAAGCTTGAGATATTATTTTAACCTGGTGGAATGTAAATGACACAGAGCACGATACTGTATTAGTTTCTTTTTTAAAATCCATCTAACCGGACCATAGAACGGGACTCTCAAAGCGTTGACATCCGGGTATCCGGGAGATAAGTCAGTAAATTCGAGTAAAATCACAGGCTTTGCTTATCCCGTGCAAATGTACCACACGAAATTCAGATGTGGGGGGGGGTAATTTCAAAATCACACAAGGTCCACAGATAATACTAATCCCTTGCGAATAGGGCTTAAGAGTGAGTGCTGAATGATGGAGTTGCTTCCAGCATTGATGTTGCTGGTTTCCCTGTGCAGGTGTGATCAGAGACACTTGTTCATACATGAGCACCTGGCAGAGCTACAAGTGTTTTGGGCTCAACTACAGAATGCTGGTCATAGAGAGTCTGGATGCAGACACAGAAACCAGACGTCTTTCACCTGTAGCCATCCTGGGGGACAAATATGTGGATTTGATAAATGGTATGACTTATAACTCCCCTCGTACTGCTAATTTAACATCTACCACAAGCAGAAAAAGATGTGTATTAATGATTTTTATAAATTTACTGTGAATATCTTGTCACAGGCCCACAAGACCACGGCTGGTGCGCCGGCTACACGTGTCAGAAGCGAGTATCTCTATTCCACGCCATTGTTGCCACCAATAAATCCTTTGACATCTATTTCACCAGCACAACACCACAGAAGCTGAGACTTATGCTGCTAAATGCTGGACCTACAGAGGTTAGTCAGTAAGATGGATCATAAAAAACACAGCATTTACAGGTCACACAAAATTTTACAATAAAAGATTAAACAATAAAAGAAATAGTAAGAAAAAAAAAACTAGAATAGAAGATTAAACAATAAAAGAAATAGTAAGAAAAAAAACCTTACATTTCTTTTTATAATTTATAATTTATTTACATTGTATTATTTCTAGTTTTGTCACATATACATATTATATATATATATATATATATATATATATATATATATATATATATATATATATATATAAAAAAATCAAATATAAAAAATATAATTTATATATATATATATATATATATATATATATATATATATATATATATATATATATATATATAAGATTATCTGCAATTATTGTATGTTTTTCTTTTTTTAGCTTATACAGTATTACAATAGACACTTTACTGAATTTATTGTTTACTAAAGCACTGTATTCTACACTAATCTTCTGTTGTCCTCAGGCTGTCAGGGTGGCTATATTTTACTCAAAACCTCAGCGGCTGGATGTGTATGTTAACAATAATTTGATTGGTCCAACAAATGCACAGTGGAATGCAGACAAAACGGACTACACGCTGCGTGACCCAACTTATACAGGTGAGTACAGCAAGATAATTCATGTTAAACAGCTCCCCCTGCAGGCTAGAAGACCAAAATAATTTTTCACTTGATCATAATTCCTATTTTAAATCCTCTCTATGCTCCTCAGGTCAATATTTTCCTGGTTTCAACTCCAGTCATGGCTCCAACTTTTTTGACCAAGACTACAAAATGATGAACATACTTCTTCGTGGCTCAGAGCCGCTCCAAATCCTCACCTCTCCGGTTCTGTTCCTGGCCTTCAACCTCCCGGCCATGACTGAGGAGGAATTCTTCGGGGAAAATCTGGTCAGCAATCTGGCTGCATTCCTGAAAATACCCCCAAACAAGATTCGAATCACCAAAATCGTCCGTGAGGGAACTAATGCAAGAAGGCGGCGCTCAACAGGACTGACAGTGGAGGTGGAGATCAGGGAGCCTCCTGTCCAGAATTCCACTAGCAACAGCACTGGTTAGAGCCGGCATCTATAGTGTGTTCAAAATAAATGATAAATACAGTGTTTAGTCACAATACAATGTCTGAAATTGTATATTTATATACCGTCTGCAGAAGGAGACAAACAGTTTGAGGTCCTGCAGAACATTGCTGATGATCTGGGCCGCGCTGCTGTCTCCGGCAATCTGAGTCAGTCCATCGGCTTCAATGTGTCGTCCCTGGGCATCATCGCTCCTCCTCCTCCTTCCACTGACCCATCCTGGAATGATGTAAGATTTTATTTCAGATTTTATGATATCAGGCACCATTTAGAAAGTTGATATTAAAAGGAATATTCTGGGTTATTCTCAAATAATCAAGCAAAAATGAGTGTGGTAGTGTGTATATTATATATATATATATATATATATATATATATATATACACTACCACACTCATTTTTTGCTTGATTATATATATATATATATATATATATATATATATATATATATATATATATGTGTGTGTGTGTGTGTGTGTGTGTGTGTATGTGTGTGCGTATCACCATTTTTACTTTTTTTTTTTTTCAAAGAAAATGACACATACATAAATACATGTGAAACCAAAAATTATTCAGATACCAGATATAATTTTTTATGTTTTTTTCCTAATAGTTCATTTATGTAAGTGAGGATGGCTAAATAAAGTAAACTTTGACATATTATACCCCAAAATTCTTCATAAAGTGGACAAGTAAAATTTATAGAAATTTGGGACCATAAATTAATCAGACACTTTGACCTCATGTAAATCCATTTGTATATTTTTTTAATATTTATAATTTAAGTAATGTGGCTTTTCCTCATTGTAACTGTCTCTGTCTCTCAGGTGGCAACTCAGGAAGTGACCCGTGAGGACCAGCAGGTGGAGACGGTCAAGACTGTATCGTCCCTGGTGATGGTGGTCCAGCCTGTGGCGGGATTGGCCCCCGGGCCCCTCAGTGTGCAGCCCAGCATCATGGCTGTGGACAGAGCGGTGAGACAGACACTTCCTGATTTCATTAAGAATACCTGAAACTGTAGTTTTCAGGCAATTACTAGAAAACTGCACCTGGTATCGAACAGGAAGAGCATCTTTGTGCATCTGTTTTCAGGGTGACTGCGTGTCTGTGGGTGTGACGACTCTAACCATGTCAGCTGTGCTCAAAGATGCTAATGGAAATCTGGCAGAGGGACTTCAAGGAAACACCACCATCCCATTCAGTGGCTGCTGGGCCAATTACACTGATTTAGCCATCTTTACAAGTGGTGGGTTGCCTTTGTTACACAAATTCAGTTTGTTTGTTTTTTTTTTTTTTGGGGGGGGGGGGTGTTGCAGTCAGTTGTTATTTTAAGTATTTACAATAATTTTTCTCATTGTACCCCTTTCACAGGTGAGAGCTTGAAGTTGGCCTTTACTCTGAATGAATGGAAGGCTGAGTCCAGATCTTTCACACTCAGAGCAGCTACAACGCCGTCTTCTGTGGTCATCACCACGGAGGGTGATGACATCCCCAGCATCTTTGACTCCAGTCCAGCTGTCTTGTCACAGTCTGTGTATCTGCTCATGCTGTTGAACACACAACATAACATTCCCAATATACCCTAAATAATCACAACACACAGTGCACTCTTATAAATATATTACATTGTCTTCTAATGATTTGTCTTTGTTTATAATCTACTATTGTTTTTCCATATGATCATAATCTGTAAGCCACAACTATAAATTCTGAGCACATTCACTCATAATAACTATAGAACAAAAACAACTTTTAACAAAATTAAATATTTAAATCTATTCCTTTTACTTTCAATAATATATATTTACATGCTTTCTTGTATGCTTAATAAAATTTGAAGTTCTTTCATAGTTTGTTTTTCTATGTACTATATAGTATAGTCAGCATGAAATGAAAGGCACAATTGTCTTTTCTTCTCTACTCTAACACTGTATATTCAAGTGAAACTGCTTCTTGAATGAGGAAAAAAACAGTAGGGTGAGAATTGATTGGATCAGATTATGAGAGCACATGAATTAAACAAAAATGATATGCACAGATTATATGCGGTATAATAAACACTGAAATGTTTCATAAAAAACAAAAACAATTGTCGGTTTTGATTTCATGGTGATTTTAAATGTCTACAAACAATTTTCAAAGCATATTTACAACATGCACAACAGGACAATTCAGTCTTTTTAAAAAACCATGACTATGCATTTAATTCTGACCACATCACATGTGTGGAAATATCATATTATTCAACATCTGGAGGATGCTTTCTTTGTTAATGCAATAGAAAGAAAGAAAGAAAGAAAGAAAGAAAGAAAGAAAGAAAGAAAGAAAGAAAGAAAGAGAGGAGGACCACTAGAGGGAGATAAAGTCCACAGCGCTCAATCCTCATACTTACACCTGCCGAACTTTGGGGGAAAAAAAACAATGTGTTCACATTCATGATGAGCTTAAAGAAAGAAATTAAAAACTTGCACATTTTTGTCACTTTTCTTTTTTTTTAACTATTGTTTCGTATTCTACATAGCAGTTGCATCCGTATTTAAAACGCTACGTGGTACCTTGGTTCTAATAAAACCTTATATCTAAATAAACCAATATAATGTAAAACATACAAAACTTATAAATGTTCTACTGTTAATCGCGCATATAAAAAATGATTCCGACATAGAGGACTGTATAGCATCATCTGAAAACTGGGGAGGAGGCAGAGGTGTTTAAGTCTTGTTGTTTGGATTGAGTTGAGCTAATAATGTCATGACGGTACTTGAGGCAGTTCTTTAGAGGAGCTGCCCTCAGTCTGCGCTCCTCCACACACATGTGATGTGTCCGTGTTTTTCCCAAGCAGTTCCTTCGTTTTTTCTTGTGCATTTACAAGATGTGTTCTTATGGAGTCTCAGGGGTATTTTTGACTTTTACTCTGCTTTTGCATTTTCTTTGTGTTCAGTCAATAAATCCTCTGTTTCCAACCGCATCCAAAGGCATGAAAGTGTCCAAGACTGTTCCTGCTGATGGCCACAGAAGAGCCAAATACGGCAAAAGTACATTGTCAGCATCACCGTTATCAGGAGACGTACAGTCACAGCGGGCGATCAAGGATGCAATTGAACCTCATGATTACATGATCTCCATCTACAAGACATTTTCCGCGGCTGAGAAACTGGGACTGAACGCGAGTTTTTTCCGCTCGTCAAAAGCAGCAAACACCATAACGAGTTTTGTGGACGAGGGTCAAGGTTAGTTATTTCTTTCTTATTTAATATCAGGTTTATTCTAATTTTCAAATTCTAATTTTCATCAAAAAAAAGAGTGAACAAATTTCAATGAGAGCCACTTTATTCTTAATTCGTTGCAAAATAATTATATTACAGATGCATTGAGAGAAACAGTCTATAATTAATGTTTTGGCCAAAAAAAAAATTATATTATAGGAAGAAAAGAAATTTCCATCTTAGTTGATTGAAACTTTCTTCTTCTTCTGCATTCACGTTTTATCTCTCTATGCCTCTGTAAACTGATTTTGTAAATACTGTACAGCCACTGTCCACTAAACATTTGTCCTCTTTGTTCCAGATGACCTTTTGAACTCCCCACTGTGGAGGCAGCAATACTTATTCGATGTATCGACTCTTTCTGAAAACGTGGAGCTCTTGGGTGCTGAACTGAGGATATACACAAAGATCTCCGGAAGCTTCCGAGCGTCTGAGACAGGGCCAGTGGAGATACAGCTGCTCTCCTGCCAGTCGCACACTGTCCTCGATTCCAAAACCTTGGATCTGGAGGATGCGTATAAACCGAAATGGGAGGTTTTTGACGTATGGGAGGTTTTTAAGGAACGTCAGCGCCACTCCCACGGGACGCGCTTCTGTTTGGAGCTCAAGGCGACGCTAGATAATCCTGAGAGGGATATCGACTTGCAATATCTTGGATTTCTCAGACATGGCCGTCCGCAACTAAAGAAAGCCATATTGGTTGTTTTCACAAGGTCAAAAAAGAGGCAAAGCCTTTTCTATGAAAAAAGGGAGAAGATAAAGCTGTGGGGTTTGGATAGTCTTGGGAAGGAGAAAGCACCTCACTCGAAGTCCCGACGGAGAAGACGGACCACTTTACCCAACCGCCATGGCAAGAGACATGGCAAAAAGTCCAAATCTAGGTGCAGCAAAAAACCCTTGCATGTGAATTTCAGGGAACTGGGTTGGGACGACTGGATCATCGCTCCCTTAGACTATGAGGCCTATCACTGTGAGGGAATGTGTGACTTCCCTCTCCGGTCTCACCTGGAGCCGACCAATCACGCCATCATACAAACTCTCATGAACTCCATGAACCCCAGCAACATGCCGCCCAGCTGTTGCGTCCCGTCCAAACTCAGTCCCATCAGCATCCTGTACATCGACGCAGGAAATAACGTCGTATACAAGCAGTATGAGGACATGGTGGTGGAGTCCTGCGGCTGCAGGTGATTGGGAAGTTCAAACCAAAGAGGAAATTTAAATAAATATGTCTTCAGAACACTACTGGAATGCTATACTGTAAATCACATCTGGAAATATGATTTTTGGACTGGAATAAAGCACAGAAATATTCTTACATCACTCTTAGTTCCATTTCACTGGGCAGTTTTATACTAAACTTGTTCGTGTGTACAAGACAACTTCATTGCTACAACATGTTCCTGCTTTAAATAACTGGATTTTATGGACTGATATGTAAATGATTTTTTTAATTGTACAGGTATAAATTTTAATTTATGTTCAGTTACACTAAGTTATTTTCTCTTTAAGTGCTATCATTTATTCAGTAATATTTCACACATATAAATAAGCTATTTTATGTATTGTATCTATCTACCTCATTGTACAAATTATGTTATCATGAAAATGTCTTCCTTTGAGAGATTAACCTTGTGAAAGGTTTTGTAAATATTTTATAAAAAGTAGGAACCACATTATTCCTTCAATAAATTACCACAAAATTAAATATTTGTTAAATATTTCTTCTTGAATATTGCCTTTTTGTTATTGTTTGCATTCGCTGCATAAGTAAATAATAAGTAAAATAAATAAATAATACTTTTATTCAGCAAGGACACGTTGATTAAAAGTGACAGCTATGATGCTACAAAATATTTCGATTTCAAGTAAATTTTCTATTTATAAAAGACCCCCCCCCCACCAAAAAAAAAAATGATTTTCACTAAAATATTCAACATTGATAATAATAACAGAATGATTTCTAAAGGATCATGTGACCCTGAAGACTGGAGTAATGATGCTGAAAATTCAGCTTTGCCATCACAGGAATAAATTATATTTTAAAATTTATTAAAACAGAAAACAGTTATTTTAAGTGTAATATTGCTCAGTATTAATTTTTGTATTTTTGATCAAATAAATGCAGTCTTTGTGAATTGTTTCCTCCAAAAAAAAAAAAAAAAAAAAAATATTGTTCAGACCCCAAACTTTTGAATAATAGTGCACCCCAATATAAGTATGAATAATATCCCCAAAAAAGGCATGAATAATAAATTAATATTAATAAAATTATGCTATATATATGCAGTATGCTCACAGTGCATCAGTCTGAGCCTTGAAAGCTGATTTTAGCATTAATACCATTAATGTATACTGGCAAAAATATATATCTTTAAAGAACACAACAGCTTGTCAACTGGGGCAATACATTTTAAGAGAAAAATTTGAATCTTATCTACTCCATAAAGGTGCATATTAAGATAATACAAATGGTGTACTTAAGATCCAGTATACACCACGCAAAAATGCTGCAAGTAGATTATTAACCGGAGTGCAGCTCCCAATTCTCATCTTTCTACACCAGTACTGGTCTGAGTTACACAGTAAGAAACACTAACTGACAAGTGGGATGGGACAGAGTAATTCAAAACTGGGTCTATACTCAAGAGAAATACCAAGTACCCTGCTTTCATTTATGGCAACCCGAGATACAAAGATCCAAGTAATCTGTGTACCTTCCCTGTAAAGAGCTGAAGGGAGATAATTGCAGTGTTTAGCAAAGGTGAAAACAGGGTCAACAGACACTCAGCACAACCTTCCTTGGGTGGCCTGTGTGTCTGCGTGAATAGAGAGGAGCATGTACACACACACACACACACACACACACACACACATATTCTCACATCTATTGGTAAACGGAGAAACAGTTGAACGGCTCTGACCCAGGTACCAAAGTCGCATTCATTCTCTGTCTGGAAAAACATAATGACAAAAACCAAGGATGCAAACTTAAGATTAGGCTTGCTTTTACCCCGAGGTCAAAGGTCAAGCATCCTTTTGTCTCTCGCCATGTGCGTTTAACACATCCAGTAAAGAGAGAGGAAGCAATCAACGCTGCAGAACAAGGGAAAGGAATGAGCGTGATGCTATTACACCAGTTCTCTGTCTCTCTGACACATTGTCAGTCCTCACTCACCCGTAAAACACATGAAGAAATAAGACACACAGCTGCTGGACAACAATGGACTGGAATGTCGTGTGTCTCTAAAGGACATCTGTGGACGGACCGAATGCTGTGTTTCATTGATGGAAGCAGTGAATGTTATCAACTCACATTCTGCCCTTCATTAAACAGCATTTTTAGTACAGTCGTAAAGGGACAGTTCACCCCAAAATGAACACTGGCATTCTTTCTCATCCTCATGTTGCTTCAAACCCATTGTTCTTCCAGTTCAGTCTCATTAGTAACTGAAGGTATTAATACATTTAGTTCTACATATGTTTGTGTGTTTGCACACACACGGAAACATGCATTATTAAGATAGTGACAGAATCTAAATTATACACTGGTTGTGTATGAACAACTCTAACGATTACAAATCCTTTCAGATTCAGAAAACGTATTTGTGAAATTATATCAATGGTTATTGTGTTTATTCACTGACATTAATTAAATATGTACACTTTCATTACATTTATTTACCTATTTTGACATTCTAACATTCATTCTGTTCTGTATGACTTCTGGTGCTGCATTCAACACTTTTCAGGAAAAAAAAAACTATAATAATACAATGAGATATATAATTTAAAAATACTATATATATAATTTTTAAATAATAGTGTGTGTGTGTGTGTGTGTGTGTGTGTGTCAAAAAATAGTAAATATATATTTATAATACAATAAATAGATTTTTACCTTTCTAAAAACCAAGATTTCTAAAAAGAAAATCATTTTACAGTTTAGATGCTGTCAATAATACATGTACATATTTGTAAGTTTGACATCAAAGACATTGTTTCAAATTTCTTTTTCAAATAAACATTGCTCTTTTGAACTTTATTCAGCAAAGTGTCCTGAAAAAATGTATCATGCTTGCTAAAAAGCAGCACCACCGTTTTCAACATTGATAATAATAAGAAATGTTTCTTGAGCACCAAATCATCATATTAGAATGATTTCTGAAGGATCATGTTGCACTGATGAGTAGAGAAATGACTTGCATCACAGGAATAAATTACATTTCCAAATATATTCAAACAGAAAATAGTCATGTTAAATTGTAGAAGTATTTTAGTACTTTTTAATTTTTTTTTTGGATCCAATAAATCATTAAATGCAGCCTTGGTGAGCACAAGATACTTCTTTCAAAATCTTGGTGGGGGGAGGGGGTGGGGGACACTTACCAACCCCTAAACTATAATGTGTAAATAACTGCAGTATCAATACTAATGAAAGTGTGCCAGAGATTTTATGTATGATTCAAAGCTAAAAATCTGATTGTGTCCTATCAGCTAATAGTGTCACTGATTAGCCTGACTTAACCAGTGACGCAGATACTGTGACTGCTGTGTTTGTCAAGACTGTTTGCACTGATTCAGTCCTTTGTCTTGTGTGTTTGAAGAGACTTATGTCAAAGAGTCAAATACTAGCGACCTACAAGTCAGCTCAACGGATGGAGAGCTGAGAAAAGACATTTATAAAGTCAACATCAGAAAGGAAAGTGGAACGGTGAGTTTAGATGGCCGGGCGACACTAAAAGAATGGAAGGCTACAGGTTAATCTGCTCTACTTAGCCTCTGTACACAAACGACTGGTGAAGGATTAGCTCGGTTAACCCAACACACATTCATCAGATAAGTTAGTAGACTGTCAGATGATCCTGTAACACTTGATCACAATGTCACTGAATAACATTCACTTATTATGGGACATACAAAGACTTTATTGCTCTAACGTAAAAATGTAATTTTATTTTAAGGTGTAATATAGTGCAAAATGGCCTACAAATGTTTCCACAAAAAAATATTAAGCAGCACAACTGTTCTTAGCATTGATAATAATCAGAAATATTTCTTGAGCACTAAATCAACATCATAGAATGATTTCTGAAGGATCATGTGATACTAAAGACTGGAGTAATGCTGCTGAAAAATCACAGGAATAAATAAAAAGTTTAAATATATTAAAATGTAAAATAATGGAAGCTTGTTTCTGCCACAAGCTAAAAAAAATGTAAAAGATAATTGCGAATTTTTCTTACAAAAAATATATCAGAATTGCAAAAAACTTCTTGTAATTCTGAGTTTACATCTTTCAATTTTAAATGGCATTTTGAAATGAAAATGATTCTCATCTACACTGGCGTTTTCACTGCATTTCACCAACGATCTCCGTCCACACTACACGCCACATGACCATTCATGCACTCGGGGCATGTGCGTAAATGTGTAAGCAGTTATTATTTACACAGTCAAGGATACACAGAGCAAAGGTGGGCAGCCACTCCATCATTTTCAGAAGTCTATGTTTTGGTCCGTGTGCACTGAAACACAACCCCGGAGTTTTCAAACTTAAATGGGGTATGCAGCATTTTCAAAAGTCTCCATTTTCAAGCTTTGATGCTGTGTAAATGACTAGTGTAAACATAGCCAATTCTGTCTTTTTCTCAGAATTATATCTTGAAATTCTTTTTTATGTATCTGCCATGGAATAATTGCGTATATTAAATTATTTCCATAATAGGATAAAAAAAAGTTATTGCGACTTTATATCTAACAGTTCATATATAATACAAACTATGATATACAATTTCAACTGCAAGAAAAAAAAAAACTCACAATTGCCTTTATTTATATGTTTATTTATTCCCATAGCAGAAACAAGCTTCCATAGAAAACCATTATTTTAAATTGTAATAATATCTATCTTTTACTTGTTACTGCATTGTTAGCTTTTTTGCGGGACATTCAAAGTCATTATTGCGCTTGTGTAAAAATGTGTCATTTGAATCAGGTGTGAAGGTGCACACATACGCCCAGTTGAAGATCCAACTTAACTAAAGTCCTCTGAGGACCAAATCGGCAAAACTCCTAGCTGACCTTCATAATCTCCACAAAGCAAGACAAAAAAAAGATTCTCAGTGAGGTTCTGCAGGTCACTACCGACCCAACAGCTCTGCACCACCTATATGGGGATAAAGCGATGTGGAGATGTGCAGATGTTTGAAATAGGTAGCGCTCAGGAACATATGGCTTTGGTTGAGGCTACCGCGGCACTTCGCATACTGGGTTTAGTTATATATGGATTAGGCTACTTAGTGGACGACTCTGAGTCAATGCTAGACAGGTCTGACCCCAGCTCATGTGTTTTGACTGAATGATAATCAGACCTCTGGACTTTTTTTACACATTAGAAGCAGAGCTGATATGACAGGGGCTGCAGTGTTTCTTTACAGTGGTTCGGTGGAGAAAATGTGAAACAGATGAGGGGAGTCTACAGTGAGGCTTTCTCTCTGCCTTAATTAAAAGTGCCTGTCGAGGACGTTTGGAGAGAGTTCGACTCCCAGATCATTGCGGCATTTGCACATCAAAAGGAAATGACACTGGACACGGGGTTACCCATTAGCAGAAGAGTTTTATACAAAGATCACAGGCTTTCATTTGGCAGTAATGACCTACAGATTGTCTATCCCTAAACGTCCTTCACCTTGTCACAACAAGGCACAATCACAAGTAAAACAGCGGGTTAACCAACTCAAAGTCCTTTTATCAAACAGTACAAGGCATTTCTGTGATGTCATGGCTGGTGAGCGTAGTTGTGCAGCCTTTTAATGGCAATTCTTAGTATATACTCGACAGTTCAGACTCCCTGAACTCTTAACAATATTTATAATACAGGTCAAAGCAAGTGGTTTTCCCTTGATCAAATCTATATTCTGCAAACCAAATGTTACTTCTTTCTAAAAAGCTGACCTCTAATGAGTTGCACAGAGTCCAACAATAAACATGAGGACTAGTCAGTCACTGGCTCTGTTCAGAATCGAATACTGCCTGTTTTTTAAAATAACCATGCAAAAAATATCAGGAATGATTGAGTCATGCACAATTGTAGTCTTGGAAAAAAATATATAATTGTAATGTAGCATTGTAATTCAAATTTGTGTATACATGTCAATGAACCAAGACAGATTGTTGTTGAAGAATCTTGACTAATTAATTCTGCTTCATTTCACTTAAAATTGAAGGGTCGAACACATTGCATTGTGGGATACAGTGCCTCACACAGTGTACAATGTTGCATACTGTGTATTTTTATTTGCTTTCAGATTTTTTTTTAAAGAAATTAATATTTTTATTCAGCAAGGATGCTGAATGATCAAACGAGACTAATTTATATAAAAAACATTATAAAAGTATTACAAATAAATGCTGCTGTTTTACAACTGCATCATCATAAACGTCATGACAATAACATATTCCAGAGCACCAAATCAGCATATTGGAACAATTTATGAAGGAAAATGTGACACTGAAGACTGGAATAATGGCTGCTGAAAAATTAAGAATAACTGACATTCTTTTGAATGGTATTATATATTGCTAAATATTAATAGTAGTATGCTAGTATACTATTCCAAACATAACCATGTCACCCAATAATTATTTTCTTGCATACCAAAGTGACATTTAAAAAAAAAAAAAAAAAAAAAAACTTGCTATAAAAAAATCTGTGGCCACTATTATAATATCCTTTGATCACCATACAAACCTTCAAGATGTTAGCATGAATTACATGCCGCGAAAGTAAAGCGGAACTTTACGGTCAATAAAAATCAGCAAAGTGTTCATTGATTGTGAAACCCTCAGTCCTCAGGAGGAAACCCAAAACCTGTCCCGTTCTGCTGGGCCAGTCTAGTGTCTGAATCCAGGAGGAAAAGGAAATGTGTTATGACATGAACAGGGTAGAAAAGGAAGTGTTTTTGCATTGAATTAAATAGGGGGAGGGGTTTAAAAAAAGTTTCATTTACCTACACGCACAAAGATCCATATGTACACATACATATACAGACACACTCATGCCCACATAACGGCAGGCTAATTCTTCTCTAAAACCTGCTTTGTCAGGCACTTTCTTAATTCCAGGTGTGGAATTTCAAGATTTTTTTTAGGGTCCTAAATTTCTTACGCATGTTCATTTTTTTTCTCAGTCGAAACCCCATCATACAATAAAGCCTCTTAAGTAATATGAATCATATGTTACTTATCAACTTAATGGGTAGCAGCCTTCTTTCATACTGGCTGGGTATCTCTGGAAATCTTATCTACAAAAATACACTGATAAAAAATATAAAGAGCAGATTTCAACAATCTCAGCAACAATCTTGATAGGTCAAGAATACATGAAAAACATGCTTCCAATTACAGCTCACCAACTGCCTCCAGGAGGACATTAGTAAGGAAGTGTACAAAGGATATGATAAAATGTACTTTAACATCTTGAAGTTAGAAATCTTGGATAAAACATCTGAGGAAAGAAAATAATCTAATTTTAAACAGATAAAGATTGAAGTATAGAACTTGTTGGATATTTTACATACAGTACCATCCTCTGTTTTAGATCACATACTGATTGTGCGACTAAAACAGTGTTTTATTTAAGAATCCAGCTTGAGCAAGACCATTTTTTACCCTGGAGAACTCTGGGAAACATTTATTTATAGTTACTTCAGTTACATGTTACTAGGTAACTGTGCAGAATGCAGCTTCTGTAGCTTCTTCACATTAGCAATCCTTTCCATCACAATGCATATTAGTGTCAAAATATTTAATATGGGTCAACTAATTAGTTTACCCAAAAAGGAAGATATGATATATCATAACCATTGTTTTTTAATATTCTGAATGCAAATATGAGATGAGGCTGTCAAGCTTCAAAATGACAAAAAAAAAAAAAGAAAAAAGAAAAGGGAGCTACCGTATGGCTTCAGAAGAGAATATAATCACATGAACCACATTTATGATACATTTCTGCCTTTTTTAAGCTTAATTTCCAGTATCCATTTACTTTAAAGTGAATAGCACAGAATTTCTCCACCTAAGTACTACAAAAAATAGAAAATCATACATATTTGGAATGACATGACAACAAAATTTTAATTTTAGAGTAACATTTAAAGCCAGAAATACTGCCCAATAAGAGGCAGGATATTTTCTAAGTTACTGAACTGCTAAAAATTCAGAGAACTTTTTTATTGTAACTAGATCTCGTCTCACACAGGTAAAGATGACAAACCATGAAGATAATTTCTTACGCTTAGATCTGAAAACAGCCCTAATAAAACACTAATATACACCTCAAACATTGTTCATTGATGCCACATTATTGTTGGTTAAATACTGCATTAAATGACATTGGTGTCAGCCATACAGCATCATTCCTAAACAAAATAAAAACACTTCCAAAAAGACTGTCAAATGAACTTGAAAGGCAAGCACATTACACAATACCTACGCAGACGCATGCAGTCATGCATGCACATGCACACAGCCAGAGCAAAGACAAACTATTTAGTATGCTAGACTGACCACAAGGTTCAGGCTCACCCAACTAACCTCTAGGTGTTGATTGCTCAGCGGGACCAGATCCTGGATCAGGGAGCCCATACCCATGAAGATTTAAGTATACACTTGAAAGCCGCTCCAACAGGTCGCTTGTAGAGGGTCAGGGGGTCAATTGCCTGGTGGTGCTTAATGGTAGCAAAAAAAAATGTCAGTCATCTTAAATGGGCCACAGTGAAACTTGTGGCCCACAACTGGAGGAATGCAAGGAATTCTGGGGGTTAAAGTGGTGCCATGAGGTGGCAGACACCGACATGGGGCTCTGGAAGATACAATGTCACCGCCTCACCATCACTCAACATTAGCCACCGCTCTCTCAACACCTTCTCCCCACTGTGGGTATTAACTGTTGTCGGTTTACAGAGGGGGAAAAAAGCTTTATGCTCAAAGCGACAATCGTCTTTAGAGAAAATCTAAATATTAAAATTTGCTGATGTGAGTTTTATCATCAAAGAGGCGTAGCTAAATCTAACTTTACTACTGAACTGCCTGAAGTAACTGAAAAAAAAGAATGGCGCTCCATTTTGGGTTGAGGAGGCCTGAATACAAATCTTGCACTCTGGAGGATAACCTAATGTTATTTTCACCTCTGTTATTTGAGTGCTTCTCAAAGCTGTGAAAACATATGCCATCATGCCGCCAGGGCCAAATATTGTAATTATTTTCCAGATGAAAAAAAAGTGACAAAAATTATTTTCAAGTTTGGTCACTGTGCATAAGCAATCATTTATTCGGTCTCTTTATGCTTTCACAAAATGGAAATTGAACATTCTAGAACTTGACATGCATGTTCTCTTACCTTAAAATTCTTCCTTTGACATCACATTCTTCTTCTGCACTTCAGAGGCCATGCACTCACCTGGCCCGCTGACACGGCCAACATGTTATTTCCTCCCTGAGCTTAAACTCATGATCTAACGACCTGTCTTTGGTCCAAAGTCAACACTGAGCAGAACTTGTCAATCATTCGATCCACTTCATTGGCATCAAGGCTTGATTGGGCACAATTAGCCCTTAGAAACAAATGACATCAATCTGCCCTGGATTTCCATTGAGGGAGGCTGATTATTTGCTTTAACCTGGAACGCTGATTTCATTTTCACCCCTCTGTGTCCCCTGGGGGATTAACAAACATTGGAAAACATGTCCGACTGACATTAGATCCTTTGGACTTAGCCAGAGAAATTTTCAAATGCAATTTGGCCAAACCCGAAGGGAGTCCAAACGCACAACAATTTTGGCACAGCTAATACACTGCCTTGATAATTATTTGAGTTTTTCTATGAGCTGAGTAACACAGAGGTACCAATTGTCAGTTTCCTGTCTGATACATCTACATCAGACAGACCACCAGATTATGAACTGCTGTTCAAACCAGCATCGGTCAAACTGGTTGTTGACTCTGTCCAGAGACATAAATGGTAAATTTAAGAACTGTGAATAAATTAAAAACTAACACTTTACAATAAGTTAACATTAATGCATTAGATTTTATAAACTAACAATGAACAATATTTTTTTTACACCATTTATCAATCTAGGTTCGTGTTAGTTTATAAATACATAAACTTTTTAAATCGCATGTGTCAATATTTGCAGTAGAAAGCTCCAAAATTTAATTTTAAAAGCACTGAATAGACAGAGGGAATGAATAATTGTGTTAATTTATATCATATTAA
Organism: Cyprinus carpio; assembly: GCF_018340385.1. NCBI lineage: Eukaryota > Metazoa > Chordata > Actinopteri > Cypriniformes > Cyprinidae > Cyprinus > Cyprinus carpio. The sequence continues at coordinate 19,774,156 of NC_056615.1, forward strand.
ATTAATCACATTAAATTAACTGCCCTAATTTAGAAGAAGCCCTAAAGAAACTAGGAAAAATCCAGGTTTAAACTTACTAGCCATCATGCAAACACTAAAAAGTTTCATGTTTATGTACAGGGAATTACTAATGGACCATGGTCCATTAACTATGTGGATTTATTTCCAACCACGCAGTGTTATGAAAAGGCCAGCACAGAGACTCTAAACTCAGGCTGTGGCACTTTTTCTGTTAGACAGCGAGACTAAATTTACAATATTGACTCTTTGGCTGCATTCTGTTACAGTAAAGAGGACATTGGGTTACGGTAGAGACATACCAGAGTAACTGAGTAAATACAAACACGCAGGACATTCACACCGAGCTCTGAAAATGTGGGCAGAGTTCGCTGCGGACAAACTTTATGATGAACAGTAGCTGTTATACATTTTGCACTTTAGACTATTTACCAGGTATTAAAACAATTGTTTTGATTGCATAAGCAGAATTAGTCTGCCATATTAAACAATAATTTAATATGCAAGACAATCAAGTTTAATATACTGTAGCAAGTTAACACGCCAGAAAACTTCATCCAAGTATGATAATTAGTGAACACTATAAAACACTGTGCTGATGCATCAGTACCATTTGGTGAAACTTTTACGTCATTCACACTGAACGTTCTTATGAACCACCAGTCAGATTCTTGCTGTTTATTGGGTGATGATCCTCGGGCTGAGAGCGGGAATTATGGCAATGACCACACCTCCCGGCCTGTATGCGGGTCTGTGTGTGGGTGCACTGACCCAAGGTAACCCACGGCTGTGTTCTGAACTCTGAAGAGGAGGTAGATCAGAGCTGGTAATCAGAAGCTCAGCTGTAAAAGTCCTAATGAGCCTCAGAGACAGCGGTAAAGCAAAGTGAAAGTCACCTAATTAGCCAAGAGTAATCTACGCCTGTCCCATAATGCCTAGCATAATAAACTTTACCACTGACTTAAGCTATCAGCCTGCAACAGAAAAATGCGAGTCATGTTTTTGACAAGCAAACACTTATAATGCATGCAAATGTTATTTCATATGTCAGGCTTTTCAGGGTAAAATAACTGCATTCTACTTGTATCCTACTAGCTTTTACCACTGGAGAATTGGATGCTTGTGTATAGGACACTTACTCTTCTTCTCCCAGAACGGTCTCCCATCCTCCTGGGGCAGCCAGGCTCCAAGGTAGACAAGCGATCTCAACTATTCTTTTATTCTGTGCTTAACCTCCACTACGACAATAAAGCTCTGTTTGCCTATTCACCCGCCTCAGTGTTGAACCTGATAGCACTTCAAAGTCCCACACTGGGGACAGTGAGTAGATGCTTCAGGGTGCTGCCTTTCACTGGGCATTAAATGCCAGGGCTGTGTTTCACCAGGTGAAGCATTGAAAGACACATGAATGTCCCTATACAAATTTTAAATAAACTACAACAGACAGGGGTATTTACAAAAAGTAATGGAGAAAAAAAACACATCTAAGAGATTTTCCATGAGGTCTGCAATAAAACAACAAATTTCAAGCCTCCCAAATAGATGACAGCTACAGGAGGCGGCATCTGCAGAGCAAACTAATAAACAAAGTAGTTGTTTACTGAAATGCAATGAGCAATAAAAATGATGAAAAGATGAAGATTCTCTTGGTATCATTATGATGTGTGATGTAGAATGACTGTAAATTATGTCTAAAGATGTGTCATTTCTGTGCATAAACAGCACTAAACAGAACTGCAAAAATAATAATTTCCAAACAGGTTTTTAAACACTGCATCAGTCACCCATTCTTCAGAAAAACAAGAAGTGCTGACAAGAAGCCTAAACTCCTGCAAATTGGTTTGGTGAGCTGCTCAAACAAATAAAACAATATTAAAAGCGCCACAAGACTTAAAGGCTTTCTCAAAATAGCCTTCTGAAGTAGTATGTAGTGTATAGTGTACATATCATACAGTGCATAAGTGTACATATCATACAGTGCATCATTTCTTTATACATGCCTAAATTTGCCAAAATACTTACTGTATCCGACAATGCAACATAATTGACTCTGCTTTTTCCATTAGGTGCAATAAGTATCTCTTTCTTGAATCATTATCAATCACCTGTAGGATATACAGTACTGCTTGAAACTTTTGTGTGTGAGAGAGAGAGAGAGAGAGAGAGAGAGAGAGAGAGAGAGAGAGAGAGAGAGAAATAAACACTATTTCACACAGCCTCCTATTTTTAAAATAATTGATTAGTATACCGCATAGTACGTAGTAAGCTTATATTCCATTTTAAATATAATAATTTATTGCATACACCTTTTCAGGTTTATGTTTATTCATTCAACAGATGCTTTTATCCAAAATTGCTTAAATTAGGATGATCAAAAGTGACTAGTCATATCAAAGACTACAGAATGCCTTAAAGGGACTTTGAATATACACAATGTCAGAGTATATGCATTAGTACACAAAACTGAAGCTGCAAATGTCTTAGCTGTCTCTGCACGAGTCTGAGATAGGACAGAAGTGCTTCATACAAAAATGTCACAACTTTAGCACCTTTCCTTTATCTAATGAACATGTCACCACTATGTGAATAGTGCAAACAGTGCATTGAGACAACTCTGCTGTTCTCAAAATAACTTAATTTGTGAACAACTGTTATAAATATTACATAAACTCTCAATTTCACTATGTACTGTAGTTGTTATAATCAAGACTCCAGTCCACACCATGGTAGATAATCAAAAGCATCACTGGTTTGCATGGTGCGAGTGCCCTCTAGTGATGAAATACAATGGCAAATTAATTTGCCCTATTCAATGCCTGGTTTCTTACAGATAGGTCTGACAATAATATATGTCAGTGCAAGTTTCTTTCGGTTAAAACAGCTTCGACATGAATTTTAATCTGGGACTAGACTTAAGCCTTGTCTGTGAAGCCGGGGGTAAGCTCACAAGCTATCAACGCCGCTTTAATAATAAGACCATGACCATATCTGAACCTGTCTGAAAAGAATGGGTTTACACAAACGGAACCGAAGTAGGCTATCGTAGCCAATCTGTCTGTCACAGCTGCGTATGGAGATTCAGTCCAATTCAAGATGGCATTATTTGAACCTTAACTAGGCTACTGATTTAAACGTCTTTAGCTGCAGCACATTCAGTCATTTAAAATCAATCAAGTGAGTTGTTCTTTTATGAATCAGGTACGGCTGGTTAGTCTAAACGTACATAATATTGTTAGGAAAAACGTTGCGCTAAGCCAGTGTCAACTCTACAGCCCTTTAAACTGATTAGAGCTCGATGACGATGAAGGCGACAGATATTTTCTCTGAACTCTGATTGTGTAACATGAATAGGCCTGAATAGGGAACTTGCACTCTTCTCATTTTCTTGCTATTTATGATTCAGGATACAACATATATAAATATCTGTTGTAATGACCAACAACTGTCGGTTAAACTCACCGTTTCTGTGATTCAAAAACATTGTCCGTGTGGTGCTTTATGCAAAACTCGCGCTCTTCACAACTGAATGGAGTTCAGTTTAGGAGTTGACACGTCACTGAACAGGTGTTATTGACGTCACGTGCTTCTAATTTGTGTGTTTGCGTAGCCTCAGAATCCAGAAGGGGGCAGAAAAACATTACACGTTTCTTTCTTTGAGATTGGTTTTATTGGCCATTGGACAGTGTTGATACATTTGATTTCCATAATAATAATAATAATAAAGTAAAATTAAATGAATTAAATAAGCACACCAAGGGTAAATACAGTTTTATAACTGATATGTATTTATTTGATATTGTTTGTTTCAGGTTCATTTTAATGTGAAAAACATGAGTTACAAATCTTAATTTAAAAATAATAAAATATTTTATTATGATTTGTTATTTTGTCATTGTGTCCTATTCCTTAGATTTTTAATTGCATGATTGATTCAGATTGGCTGATATACTGGGGGACTATACCTCTCTTTGAAGTTCTACTGTTTTCAAGGGTTAATGTAATTCTTACTTACACATATCTACATAGCCCAAATATTTTATGTTATAGTTGACCTGAAGGTGAGGTTTCAGTCAATAATATACAGAACTTGAATATGAAATGGATAAATGGTAACATTTAGATTATAGAGACAACTACATAAGAAGATTTATCGAAATAAACAGATTTTAAAAGTATTATATATATATATATATATATATATATATATATATATATATATATATATATATATATATATATATATATATATATATATATATATATATATATATATGTATGTATGTATGTATGTATGTATATATATACAGGTCCTTCTCAAAAAATTAGCATATTGTGAAAAAGTTCATTATTTTCCATAATGTAATGATAAAAATTAAACTTTCATATATTTTAGATTCATTGCACACCAACTGAAATATTTCAGGTCTTTTATTGTTTTAATACTGATGATTTTGGCATACAGCTCACGAAAACCCAAAATTCCTATCTCAAAAAATTAGCATATAAGGTTCTCTAAACAAGCATATTAACCTAATCATCTGAATCAACTAATTAACTCTAAACACCTGCAAAAGATTCCTGAGGCTTTTTAAAAACTCCCAGCCTGGTTCATTACTCAAAACCGCAATCATGGGTAAGACTGCCGACCTGACTGCTGTCCAGAAGGCCATCATTGACACCCTCAAGCGAGAGGGTAAGACACAGAAAGAAATTTCTGAACGAATAGGCTGTTCCCAGAGTGCTGTATCAAAGCACCTCAGTGGGAAGTCTGTGGGAAGGAAAAAGTGTGGCAAAAAACGCTGCACAACGAGAAGAGGTGACCGGACCCTGAGGAAGATTGTGGAGAAGGACCGATTCCAGACCTTGGGGGACCTGCGGAAGCAGTGGACTGAGTCTGGAGTAGAAACATCCAGAGCCACCGTGCACAGGCGTGTGCAGGAAATGGGCTACAGGTGCCGCATTCCCCACAGAGAAGCAGCACTGGACTGTTGCTCAGTGGTCCAAAGTACTTTTTTCGGATGAAAGCAAATTTTGCATGTCATTCGGAAATCAAGGTGCCAGAGTCTGGAGGAAGACTGGGGAGAAGGAAATGCCAAAATGCCTGAAGTCCAGTGTCAAGTACCCACAGTCAGTGATGGTCTGGGGTGCCATGTCAGCTGCTGGTGTTGGTCCACTGTGTGTTTTATCAAAGGCAGGGTCAATGCAGCTAGCTATCAGGAGATTTTGGAGCACTTCATGCTTCCATCTGCTGAAAAGCTTTATGGAGATGAAGATTTCGTTTTTCAGCATGACCTGGAACCTGCTTAGATTGTCAGTATAGGGAGGTTTTTGTACAGCACGTTTTCACTGTGTGAACACCCATTTGTCATTGATATTATGGACACTCATACAGTAATAATCTCCTGCATCTTCAAGCTGAGCATCGTTTATAGTCAAAGTGAAATCAAGACCATTTCCTCCAGAGTGAAAACTGCCTCCACCGCTCATTCTAGATGGAGCACTTGAAGGCTTCATTGTTGTGAAATATATAAGGAGTTTAGGGGATTCATCTGGCCTCTGAAGATACCAGGAGAATGAGTAATCTTTGGATACTGAGCCTGTTGGAAGCCTATAAACTGCAGTGTTGACCTTACACTCAATGGAGACTGTTTGACCGAGCTGAACTGATTTATCATCAGACTGGGTCACAACAACCTGCCCAAAAGAACCTGTGAGAGAAAGAAAACTGAATTAAAATAATTATAAGCGCATAAGAAAAAAGTATTTCAGTATGATTTGAAAATGAAATTACCTTGGATGCAGTAAAATGCCCAGATGAACAGAATCATATTGGCTTGTGTTTAAGATCGAACAGTTCTTGGACCTTTTCAAAATGTTGACACTATAAACACTCCCAGCGCACTGATGCATGAGCTGCCAATGCAAAATATCATGATAATGTAAAAACCCTTCCTGAACTGAAATATCTTATCTCATATGATGACTGGCTTAGTAATATATACATATTTGATTTGTAAGTGAATCATCTAGTTTAATTAAAACATGTCTGGTTATCTAAAAAAAAAAAAAAAAGTTGTTTTTTGCAGTGAATGAGAAGTAATTATTGTGGTGGATTTGTGTTGGAGGAACCAACTCGGGTGTTAAAAGTAAGTGCAGAGTGTGGCCCTGAATAGATTACAGTAGACAGCAATGCAGCATATTTAGAGATTATTAATACTGTTTAAATACTGATAGCACTGATACTGTATAAGTAATACATGATTGTAAACTACATTATAAAAGCTTAATCAAATTTAGATATAAAAGATAAATAAAATATAATTTTATGTGAACTACGTAAATGCTTAAATATTCTTTTACATGAAAGTATTGATGTGTTATTTGGTTCTTAATAGTGCAGTAATGTTTGTATTATTCTTAGTAATAGAATTAGGTTACACTTTATTTTAAGGTGTCCATGTTACAGTGTAATTATACATTTAAGTACTGAGTAAAATGAATTAACTAAATGAACATATGGTTAGGGTTAGGGTTATGTAATTATGCATAATTTATTGTTACTATAATAGTAAGTACATGTAACGTGTGACAAAGACACCTTAAAATAAAGTGTTACTTAGAATTATATAATATTTAATACTTTCTTATAAATTTATAAAAAGTTAACTGATTTAATTATGTAGCTTCATTTTATATATATATATATATATATATATATATATATATATATATATATATATATATATATATATATATATATATATATATATATATATATATATATATATTAATCTCAGTTTTGAATAGCAAATTGGTTATTGTCAGTGTCAGTGTCAGTGCAGGAGGTTTTTGTACAGCTGTTGATTGAGTTTGTATCACTGTGGTGGACCCGACTCTCAGTTGGAAGTAAGTAAATCTCTTTCTCTTTTAAAAATAAAACACAAAATTAAAATAACAAGAGAGGATTTGTTTATATTTTAAAAAAAATAATACCAACGACTAATATAAGAATAAATCATGGTCAGGTTTTATTCTGGTGTGACAATACCAAACACGTACACACTGTTCTGATTTATCTGTCAGACCAATTTAAAACAGCCACATTTTATTAATGGGAATTTTATCCATCAGAATGGTAAACACAGAGGCAAACAAAAAAATATTAAAACATTTTATTGAGAAAATGTGAAAATTATATAGAAGAACAGCTTATGAATTATAGAAAGTTCAAATTATTTAATTATTATTGATTGTTTTTAATAATAGCTAAATGTTAAATTAATCATTAAATGTTTTTAATCATTTTAGATTAATGAAAATATTTGTAATTAAATGTTTTTAATGAATGTCACATGTCTTCATTTCATGTAGTTTTCAATCTACAATCAGCTGTAATAAAACTAAATGAAAGCAGCACAGTGAGTTTTTAACAAGAAATAATAGAATAATAATTGAATAACCTGAAATGTTAAAGATAACCATGCCTACAGCTCAAACAGTGCAGCATGGTGCTAGCAATGCAGAGGTCATGGGTTTAACACAGAGGGAAAGCATAAACAGATTCAATGTACAGTGAGTTGCTTTGCGTAAAAGTGTCTGCCAAATGAATAAATATAATATTTTATTATGATTTTATATGTGTACTTGTTTTGATAGTGAGGACCAAATGTTCAACTAATATTGTGAAATCTTTGACAACCTTCTAGTAAGGACATTCCTCACTATTAAAAGTCTTGTAAATCAGCCGAAAAATGCTTAATTTAAATCTAGTTTTCTGCACATGTTTCTGTGATGGGTATGTTTAGGTGTAGGGGTTGGGTTAGGTGATAGAAAATATCATTAACCTGATATAAAATCAGCGGAAGTCTATGCAATGTCCTCAGATAGTGAAACTAACATGTGCATGTGTGGTTGTGATTGCTGAAGAAACATGTTTTTACAGGCTGTTGCATTTCAGATCTGCTTGATTAACTCTGAACCTCTTAAAGGGAAGTGAAAGACACTCAGAAAGACTGATAGAGCTGTTTTTCAGAAGAATGAAACATCAGTTTCCATCTGTGTCTCTCTTTAGCTGCGGCTCGTCCCGCTCTGACGGTGCTGCCTCCCTCCAGAGACGAGCTGCAGCAGGGTAAGGCTACAGTGCTGTGTGTGTGGCCAGTAAGGGATTCCCCTCTGACTGGAAGCTGAGCTGGAAGGTGGACGGCAGCAGCAGGAGCTCTGGTGTCAATCTGAGTCCCAGTCAGCTGCAGAAGGATGGACTGTACAGCTGGAGCAGCAGCCTGAGCCTCACTGAGAGTGAGTGGAGCAGAGCAACAACCGTCAGCTGTGACGCCACGCACCCGTCCCACAATGCAGTCACCAACAGCCTCGACACACAGCAGTGTGATAAATGAAATACACACACACACACTGCTGTTAGTATGCCGTTTCATGCCGTTAGTATATTGCTCCTATATTCTTATCTTTTGTAATTCTACAATTACAATGATATGAAAGTTTTGTTGCTCATTTTTCTATTGCTGCCAAATAAAAGCATTTTGTCTCAAATATAGTGTTAAATTCTATGAGCATTTTTAAACAAAACAAAAAAAAAAACTAAAAAAAAAAATAAAAACTAAAATATGAACCACTTTTTATTAGTTTTTAATTCTTTTTAGGACATGTGATATTGTGATGAGCAGCACTAGATATTTAGAGAATATTTTAATACTGAAAATAACAATTCCAATAAAAGAGATACAGTATTTAGCTAATATACTGTATATATATATATATATATATATATATATATATATATATATATATATATATATATATATATATATATATATATATATATATATATATATATATATATATATATATATATATATATATATATATAAATGTGTGTGTGTGTATTAGGTCAAAATGTAAAAGTAAATAAAGTACATAAAGTATTTTGTTGATTACTTTTAACTTATTTTACTTAGATTACATTAAAATTAGAGCTAATAGTTTGAAGTATTCAAATGGGTGTCAGGATTTTTGCATTTGAAGGATAAATGATTAATGCATCACAGAATCATAGAAGAATGATTAAATATTCTGTTCATGCAAAGGAATTAATTTCTCATTTACTGGAAATTATTTCATAGTTACTGCATGAGTACATTCGTTGTGTCGTCAGACTGAGGGAGGTTTTTGTACGATGCTGTTTCACTGTGTGAACACTCCACCATCATAATACCCCATACAGTAATAATCTCCATCATCCTCAGACTGGACTCCACGTATGTTCAGTGTAAATACATATCCAGAATAAGTTCCACTGAACCGGTCTGAAACTCCAGATGCAAGGTTACTCGTTCTGTAGATCAGGAGTTTAGGGGTTTTTCCAGGTTTCAACAGATACCAGCTCAGGCTATAACCAATTCCAAAAGATGCAGTGCAGCTGATAGAAGCAGAATCACCTGCTTTAACAAGCAGAGACTCAGGAGACTGAACCTCTTCATGAGACACTGAGAGAGAGATCAAAAGGTTAAGTGATTCATTTAAATACAAATTACAAGCTAAAATATTTGGAATTAAAAATGAAGCAATACTGATAATGTAGAAAAATAAGTTTTAACCTTGAGCTATTACACCCAGTGTAGCCAGAATTAATAAAAGACACATGATTGTGTTGTATGTCAGTGATTATCTGAACACACACCGATAATCAGAAGAGTTTTGTGTGTGGAGCTCTAAACATGCAAAACAGTCACTACTCAACAGACTCCTTTCAGAAATTTGCTTAGAATAAATTTACATTTAGTCATTTAGCAGACGTTTTTATCATAAGCGACTTACAAATGAGGACAATGGAAGTGATCAAAATCAACAAAAGAGCATTGAATATATGCTGAATGAATCACATTTTAAATGTGAACCATCAGTTTTAGAAAATATTTTATTCATATTTTTGTTTTGAGAAAAATATGGATGTGAAATAAATGATAAAATCCCCTAATATTTCATTAAAGATAACTAAATGATAGAAAAGCATTGAAATATACTTGTTATACAATATAATATGCTGCCCTATCTTACATAAATATTTATTGTCAGCTAGAAGACAACAAGCAAACTGATAGTGTTGAATCATTTAATTTGATAAAATAATTTTCAAATATATAAATATACAGAAAAGTTTCTGGCAAAGTCTTATAGACAAAAATGTTTTAAATATTATTAGTGACCACTTAGATATATGTTAGTTTTCAGCTTGAACAGAGAGCAATAAACCTATAACAGAAAAATTAATTAATAATGAATAATGAATAAATAAATGAATACAAAATATGGACATTTAAAAATATATATTATTCAAAATAGTGAATCTGGATTATGGAAATCATAAGTTACAGGACAAGGAGGATGGAATAGAAATTTATTAAAAAAAAAAAAAATGTTGGGTTGGATAATTAATCACATTAAAAACATAAACATTGTAAGTGTTGAGTGTCATAATATTTGTTTTTGTTAGATTTTCAGCACCTACATTTGTACTGAAGATGTTCAGTAATCTGACCAAGGAAGGTTTTTGTATGGTAGCCACTACCTGTGTGAACACCACTGATACATATACTATATATGAGATACGTTAAAGACATATAACGTTTCCCAGTTACTCCACAATTTTATTATAGTGAAATGTTGGTGGCTTTTAATGAGGGACTGTTGTAAAGGGAATCAGTGAGCAATATATATGGTTGCCATGACATGGCTGGTTGCTGCTCTCTACTGCTATAAAACTACTTGAATAGTATATTTATTTTTTACAATTAGTTTAGCTAATAATTTTACATAAAAAATACGCCTATTTTTTATTTTATAATTTTGTAATTTACAGAAACTTACGCCACTGAGAACACTTCAAGAAGTGAATGAAACGAGTGAGCGAATTGACATCTGGGCATCTGAATGATTCAGACTGACATTTGGTGAACCATTTGATGGAGTCATAATTGAAAAGAATTGACTCAGATGGATGAATCGGGTACCGCTGGTTCTGATTCTAAACATACAACATGATTATTGTTAATATTGTCTGAGAAAACGTTATGCAGCCAGAGTCAATTGTACAATCCTTAAAACCGACCAGAGCTCAGTGGCAGAAGGCGCCTGACATTTTTTCTGAACTCTCACTTCTGTTAAATTAATATGGGCAAACTCTGCACTCTTCTCATTTCCATGCTGTTTAGGGTTCAAATATAGCGTACATAAATGTACATATATATATATATATATATATATATATATATATATATATATATATATATATATATATATTATTGCTGCCAAACGATTAATCATGATTTATCGCATCCAAAATAAGAGTTTTGTTTACATAATATATGTGTGTACTGTTTATTTATTATGTATGAATAAATACACACACACACAAACACAATATATATTTAGAAAATATTTACATGTATATATTTATTTTATTATATTTTATATTATACAGTACACACAATTTGGATGCGATTTATCATAATTAATCGTTTGACAGGACTAATATGTATATATATATATATATATATATATATATATATATATATATATATATATATATATATAGTATTCAGTATTTGCATACTGAACAACTCACTCATCACATATGGGTATTGATTTAGTATAATTTTCTATATGTGAAAGTATGAGAAATATCATAGAACATAAGGAATTCCAGTAATAATATTCAATTGATGCGAAGACCTGGGTTGGAATATTACTTCAATTATACAAGAACATGCACATCTGTGTGTATCTCACTGCAAAGCCCTGTTTTTGTTTTGTTTTCAGCACCTGTAGGTCTCGTATCAGCAACTTGTCGGTAACCTGACCACGGGAGGTTTTCGTACAGCATTTTTTCACTGTGTGAACACTGCTTTACCACTGATCTCATGGTAACTCTGACAGTAATAATCTCCTGCATCTTCAACCTGGGCATCATTTATGTTCAGGCTGAAATCAAGACCATTTCCTCCAGAGTGAAAACTGCCTCCCCCACTGATTCTAGATGGAGCACTTGAAGGCTTCATTGTTGTGAAATATATAAGGAGTTTAGGGGGTTCATCTGGCCTCTGAAGATACCAGGAGATGTAGTAATCTTTGGATACTGAGCCTGTTGGATACCTATAAACTGCAGTGTTGACCTTACAATCAATGGAGACTGTTTGACCGAGCTGAACTGATTTAACATCAGACTGAGTCACAACAACCTGCCCAAAAGAACCTGTGAGACAGAAAATTAAAACAATCATCAGTGCATGAGAAAAAAAAAAAAAAGAAAAAAATTTTTTTTAGTTTGATTTAAAAATTAAGTTACCTTGGATGCAGTAAAATGCCCAGATGAACAGAATCATATTGGCTTGTGTTTTAGAGCGGACAGTTCTTGGACCTTTTGAAAGTGTTCACAGGACTATAAACACTCAGAGCACTGAGGCATGAGCTGCCAATGCAAAATATCATTACAGTGGAAAAAACCCTTCCTGAACTGAAATATCTTCTCACACATATGATGATGGGCACTGAATATGAATATTTTAATTATGAGTTCACAAAGGTTTAACTTTAAATTGTAAGCTCTCAAAATAGTCTGGATGTGCCAGTGAATCCTGTGGTGGATTTTCAGTGGAGGAACAAAATAGTATTAAGTAAGTGCAGAATGAAATACATTACATAGATTAATTAACATAAATAATATTAGACTTGAAGAGTGTAGACTGAAGAGTGGGACTATAAAATCCATATAAATTATAAAATTTGAATGAAAAGACAATAAAATTAATGCTGAATCAAAATATAAATGTACATGAAAGTGATTGATGTTGTTTAGTTCTTTATCAGGTAGTGTTTGTGCTAGCATTGCTGTTAGTAAAAGAATGACAGTACTTTTTTATTTTTTTTATTTTACTATACATTTGGAATGTTATGAAATTTAAACCTTTTTAATTATACAGATGTATCTTATTTAGCTATCTGCTATAAGTTAGGAGTAAAAGAGCAAACTGGTTAGTGTTAGTGTCAGTGTCAGTTTTAGTGCAGGAGGTTTTTGTACAGCTGTTGATTGGGTTTGTATCACTGTGGTGGACTTTTGGTGGAGGCACCCGACTCTCAGTTGGAAGTAAGTAAATCTCTTTCTATTTTGAAAATGAAAATGAAATGAAAAGAACAATTTTTTTTTTTAATTTATCATTATATCTTAAATTAATATAACAAATATAAAATACATTATCTAAATTTTTCCATTTGTGATATTACCAAATCTATGTGCACCTTTCTTATTTTTCCTGCAGACTATATTAAAACAATAACCTCATTGTTTTAATCACTTTATTACCTTAAAAGTCTTGTTGTTTTAACTTAAAAAAGTAAGTAACCCGATTGCCTTTAAATTTTAAGTTAATTGAAACTAAACTTTGAGTTAATATAAGAAAAAGGGTCTAATCAACAGAAACTATAACAACAATCTGAACATCATCTAAGCTGATTTCACACACACACACAAACACACACACACACACACACACACACAAAGTTGTTATAAATGATGAAAATATTTTTGGGCGCTTATCCATCAGAATGGTAAATCATATTTGACAAAGAATAAATGCTTGTTTATTTTTTAATTGATTTAGCATGAAATAGAATTCTAACTTGTGCATTAGTGCAATCTGTTTCTACAAATATATTTAACAGAGGGGCAAACAAGTAAACGTTATATGAAATGTGAATAAATAACTGAATTTAAAATTTCAATTAAATTTGTTAATATACATATTAAAACAACTCTGAAATAACTTGAAAAAGTTTAAATAATATGATAATTAATTTAAATGTTTTTTAATCATTCTTGATAATTCATGAATAATCATTTATATCATTCTTGTAGTTTTATTTTTTATTTTTATTTTTTTTATGAATGTCACATACAGAAATGTGTCTGGATTCAGGTTTATTTTTCAGTTACACTCCATGGTAGAGTTAAAAACATATCTAACAGCTTACCTGTAAATAACATATTGTACATTTTTACGGAAATTAATTGTATAATAATTTGAGCAAAGGACAATAGAAACCTAAAAGAGTTGAAGATCTATAATATAACATCATGAATAATGAATAAATAATGTTAAATCTACATACATAGGCATATGTGTAATTGCTGATAATATGTTTTTATGGACTGTTACACTCAGATCTGCTTGATTAACTCTGAATCTCTTAAAGGGAAGTGAAAGACACTCAGAAAGACTGATAGAACTGTTTTTCAGAAGAACGAAACATCACAGTTTCCATCTGTGTCTCTCTTTAGCTGCGGCTCGTCCCGCTCTGACGGTGCTGCCTCCCTCCAGAGACGAGCTGCAGCAGGGTAAGGCTACAGTGCTGTGTGTGGCCAGTAAGGGATTCCCCTCTGACTGGAAGCTGAGCTGGAAGGTGGACGGCAGCAGCAGGAGCTCTGGTGTCAATCTGAGTCCCAGTCAGCTGCAGAAGGATGGACTGTACAGCTGGAGCAGCAGCCTGAGCCTCACTGAGAGTGAGTGGAGCAGAGCAACAAACCGTCAGCTGTGACGCCACGCACCCGTCCCACAAATGCAGTCACCAACAGCCTCAACACAAAGCAGTGCAATGATGACCAGTGAAAAACTCACACCGACACATTGTCCTAAATCAGCCACTGCTCAACAACTAATCTTTCATGCTGTTAGTATATTGCTCATATATTTTTATCTGTTGTAATTCTACAACTGCAATGCTATGAAGGTTTTGCTGGTTATTTTAGATTTTACTGCTACCAAATAAAAGCATTTAGACTTAAATATGGCGTTGACTCCTTAATGTGACATTAAACATTTAAAAACATTAAATAAAAAGAGATATTTATGATAACATGGTCTCTTAATCATTATTTTAGCTACATATAATAAAGCATTTTTTATTAAGAAAAAAACAATAAAATAACTAATCAAATAAATCACAAATAAATCAATTTAATTACTACTATTAGCTGACTTATTTTACTTAGATTACAATAAAATAGGGGCTAATAGTCTGAAGCCTTCAAAAAGCTTTCAGGATTTATGAATGAAGTTGTATGTTAAGCATAAATTCATATCCAGAGTAAGTTCCACCAAACCGGTTTGAAACTCTAGATGAAAGGTTACTTGTATAGTAAATCAGGAGTTTAGGATTTTGTCCAGATTGTAGCAGATACCAAGTCATGGAATAATGCTAAAAGATGCAGTGCAGCTGATAGAAGCAGAATCTCCTGCTTTACCAGACTTCTTGATGAGACAATGAGGGAGTAAAAAGTGTTACATTTAAATACAAATGATAAGATATTGAAATCCTTTATAAAACATTTGTCATTAAAAATGAATGTGTCCAAAGTTTTACAAAATAAACTGTAGAAAAATAAGTTTGAACCTTGTGCAAGCAGACCCAGTGAAACCAGAACTAGTAAAAGAGACATGATTGTGTTGTGTGTCAGTGACTCACACTGGACTGAACACACACTGATCATCAGAGTTTTGTGTGTGAAGCAGTGAACACTCTACTGACTCCTGCCAAAAACACATTCAACTGCCTGCTGGATTTAGACATGGATTTCAGAAGAAGAACCAAAATCAGTATTGGAAGTAGGCGTAGAATAAAATAAGATATTGAATAAATGCTCAGAAATTAAAAAAAGGGGGGGGGGGGGGCGGGTCATACAGCATTTTTTTTAAGTATTTGAATTATCTTCTGTAGAGAAAAAATGTTTTGAGAAATGGAGGGTTGTTAAGTAAATATTAAAATTACCTTAATATTTCATTAAAGAAGATAAGTAAATGGTGGAGAAGCATTCAATATATATCATGTATCGCTTGTTAACAATAATAAACCTACACTTTACATTCACAAGGGAAAATAAATAAATAATCCGTCTGAATTATGGTAATACTATGTTACAGATGAAGGACAGTGAAATATACATTTCTATAAATATATTGTTGGTTTGGATGATTAATTATATTAAACACATAAACATATGTGAGAGTTTGTGTGTCATTGTGTTTGTTCTTTGCAGCTGCATCAGAAGAAGTAAGTAATCTGACCAAGGGAGGTTTTTGTACGGGAACTTTTCACTGTGTGAACACCCAGTTGTCACTGATCTTATGGGTACTCATACAGTAATAATCTCCTGCATCTTCAAGCTGGGCATCACTGATGGTAAGACTAAAGTCAAGACCGTTTCCTTGTCCACTGCCACTGAATCTTGATGGAATTCCTGAGTTTTTTTCATTTGTATAATAAACCAAGAGTCTGGGAGCCTCTTCAGGCTTTTGGCTGTACCAAGATACATAATAACGGCCTTTAGAGACAGCGCCTTGCTCATTTTTGAAAACCACAGTATCAGCTTTACAGTCCATAGAGATGGTTTGACCAGGCTGGACTGATTTAACCTCAGACTGAGTCACAACTATTTGTCCAAAACAACCTGTGTAGAGTAAGTGATGACAGCACAGATTAGTATTTCATATATTATATTATTACTTATATTATATCTTTGAAATATAATTACATTTAAAAGATCACATGTAACAATAACAGCTTTTACCTTTCATGCTGTAGAGTGTCCAAATGATAAAAGAGAACAAAGTCATGTTGGCTGTTAGATCTGCTATCATGAACAGAAGCTCAGTGAAAAGTTCAACAGACCTATAAACATTTTCAGATCACTGTTGCTGTCTATGCAAAGCACCATATATGACCAGAAGTTTCGAAAATCTGTTCCTTATTTTACAATTATTCAGCTGGAGGCTGGACACTGTTTGCAATTTCATGCCCCTTATTTGTCATTACAGAGCAAAACTAAGTGCTGGAAGGTATATTGCAGAATCTGAAAAGAATGGAAATAATCAACAATAATTATTCAAGTGTTATACTGTATATTTTTGTGATAATAATCTTTTGTGTTTGTAATGACACACACACACATACACACAGAGATAAATACTTTTTCTATTTTTACTTGTAACTTACTTAAGTCAGCATTACTTGTGTGAGATCCACGAGACACTTTAAAATGGCTGATTACATTTATTCCACTAAAAAGACCTGAGAAATGTGAAAACTAAGATTAGTTGCACTTGAAGATTTATTTATTTATTACAGAAATTACCGTCAGAATTATTAAAATTATTTTGAATTATATATTAGAAACTTGTTGCTAGTACTTCTATTAAAAAATGTCACTTAATACTATGTTACTACATTTTTAGGGAATATTGTGTTATTTTTAAGCTCTTTCATACATATCATCTTAAAATTAAGATACAGTACCAAAAAATAAAAAAATTAAATCTTGTTAGCTTTCACAACATGCTTGTCTGCTGCCATATTTCACATCGACACACCCCTTTCAACATCACAACTCAGGTGTGGTCTAGATCTGTTTAACCTGAAAATATGAACACCAAATAAATGGCTGTATTTGAATTGAGCTGAAAGCTGTTTTTATGGGCTGTTGAGCTCAGATGTGTTTGATCAACTTTTCAGGTGCAAGAGAAGTGAAGACACTTACAGAGACTGAAAGAAATGTTTTTAAGAAACTTCCCAGTTTCTCTTCTTTCTCTATCCTTGTTTGCTGTTGTCAGTCAGTGATTCTGGAAGTCAGTGACAAGTGCCAATGTACTGCAGAAGGACTGCGGTCATCATGATTTTGCCATTTTGAACTTGATCCTAGATCAGCATCCTTGTTGGTCTTTGTTGTTAAGTAATTTTAAGAATAGACAAAAGAGTTATATTTAGGTTAAGGCTTAACAAATTCCTGTTAAATATATTTTCCTGTATAAATATATTTTTCATGTGTGGTAATTACTTTTGATTGAACAGATTGAATACTTTAAAAAAATAAACCCCCATTAGTGTGTTGTTTAATTATACAGGGAAACTTGGCTGAAATTGTTCTCATATTCTCTTAGCTGTCAGACTGAGGGAGGTTTTTGTTCGATGTTGTTTCACTGTGTGCACACTCCACTACTATAAACCCCCATACAGTAATAAACTCCTGCATCCTCAGGCTGGACTCCACGTATGTTCAGTGTAAATACGTATCCAGATTAAGTTCCACTGAACTGATCTGAGATTCCAGATACAAGTTGACTGGCATCATGGATGAGGAGTTTAGGAGCTTCTCCAGGTTTCAGCAGATACCAGCTCATGTCATCACCAACTCCGCTGGTCCCAGTGCAGCTGATAGAGACAGATTCTCCTGCTTTAACAGACAGAGACTCAGGAGACTGAACCTCTTCATGAGACACTGAGAGAGACAACAAAAACAAATATTATAACACTTCAAAATACAAGCAAAGACAAGTTTTCATCTGCTATAAAGCAGTCAAACTAAATGAAATAAAACTAAAAAGAAAGCACAAAATAAAATAATATAAAATAAATTACAAACGATTAATTCCATAATGTAGAAAATATATTTTTGAACCTTGAGCAAGCAGACAGAGTGTCCCAAGCATTAGAATAAGAGAAATCATTGTTTTCTTTCTGTGTGTTTGTCAGTGTCACACACTAATAATCATCAGTGGAGTTTTAAGCGCAGTCTTCAGTTAATATGCAAAACACTTTCCAAAACACATTCAGATGCATCCTGGAATTTACCTAAAAAATGATCAAAATACATTTCTTCAACATTTAATTAATTAACATTAATAAAAATAATTAATTTCCAATTTTGACCTGTCAGAGCAAAACTAAACTAAGAAACAGTGTTATCATGAGTGTTAGTGTTGATGTCAGCATTAGTTTTAGTGCAGGAGGTTTTTGTACAGCTGTAAGTAAATCTATTTCTATTTCTAATTAATTAGTTGATAATTAATTAATTAATTAGTTGATATAAATAATAATAGAAACAGACCAATAGATGAAGAGTAACTAAAATAAAAACAAAAACAAATAAGGCTATCCTCATTTTTTTTCTTTTTTTTTTTTTTGCCTTATGTGACATGACTACAAGTATGTATACTTACGTCTTCTAAAAGGTTTCAAAATAATTAGTTTACCTTAATGACCTTTTTATCTATTTGAGTGGTAAATAAAAATACATGTATTTCATAGATTATTTTTATGTACTTCACAAGAAATGGAAGAATGTCTATCTACTGTTTCAGATGCATTAATTCTGCATTAATTCAGTCTCAGTATTGCTAAGTAGAAAAGCAACTAAACTTCAACTTCCACAATGTCAGCTACTGTAAATAAGTACTGTAAAATGGGGCAATAAATACATAAAAATACTTGTCACCACATATCAGTGTAACCTGCAAAAGGATTCAACATTCTTATCAACCTTTAGCCTAATTGTCTTCTGAGTTGTGTTGTAATTTATGTCTAGGGTTAGGATATGGTTCTTTGACATACGTATTGTTCCAGGACCAACAAATGATGTTGATACAGGAGCAGACGGTTATCGTGATGACTAATATTATGAATGCTTATATTTTAACACAATATTTTTAAAATAGAATTTAAAAGAGAATTTTCATGTTTTTTGATGGCATGAGTTCACATGTTCATAAACAGCCTAATTTGAGAATATTAATTGTTGTCTTCGTGCTGCATATAATAATGCTCACATCAGTCTTTGCTGTTGCTTTTTGAAGGTTTTAGGATCCTACTATCTGTGAATTTAAACATAACTTGACTAAGGCTAAATTTCACTCACTGTAGGCTGTTAATTTCAGCTGAATTCATTTCAAATTTCAATTTACAATTATAATGTCATGCACAGATTGTTACTTCTGTTGCTCAAAATGCTACAAATTAGGGCAGTTACAAGGATGAATGAAAGAGCATATGAATACTGAAACAGACACGTGGATTTCATGTTTCATTTATAATGATCTAAAATCTAATTAATTCATCAGTGTATATTATCTCATGGATGTACTATCTTTATTTGTAACTGTAATTAAGCACAACTTGATGATATAATAATTGACTGATGTTGTGAACTTCTCATTATCCTCAAATTCTCTTAGCTGTCAGACTGAGGGAGGTTTTTGTACGATGCTGTTTCACTGTGTGCACACTGGACCAACATAAACCCCCATACAATAATAAACTCCTGCATCCTCAGGCTGGACTCCACGTATGTTCAGTGTGAAATCAGGTTCAGATCCACTTCCACTGAACCGATCTGGGACTCCAGACTGAAGTCGACTGGCTGTGTAGATCAGGAGTTTAGGAGTTTCTCCAGTTTTCTGCAGATACCAGCTCATGTCATTACCAACTCCGCTGGTCCCAGTGCAGCTGATAGAGACAGATTCTCCTGCTTTAACAGACAGAGACTCAGGAGACTGAACCTCTTCATGAGACACTGAGAGAGAGTGCAAAAACAAATATTATAATACTTCAAAATACAAGCAAAGACAAGTTGTCTGATATAAAGCAGTCAAACTAAATGAAATAAAACTAAAAGAAAGCACACAATAAAATAATATAAAATAAATTCCAAAAGATTAATTCCATAATGTAGAAAATATATTTTTGAACCTTGAGCAAGCAAACAGAGTGTCCCCAGCATTAGAATAAGAGAAATCATTGTTTCTTCTGTGTGTGTGTCAGTGTCACACACTAATAATCATCAGTGGAGTTTTAAGAGCAGTGTTCAGTTAATATGCAAAACACTTTCCAAAACACTTTCAGATGCATCCTGGAATTTACCTCAAAAATGATCAAAATACATTTTGAAGCATTTAATTAATTAACATTAATGCAATAAAAATGTTTGACCTATCTAAACAAACTGACCTAAGATACAGTGTTTTATTGTGAGTGTTAGTGTTGATGTCAGTGTTAGTTTTAGTGCAGGAGGTTTTTGTACAGCTGTTGATTGGGTTTGTATCACTGTGGAACACGTTCGGTGGAGGCACCCCGACTCTCAGTTGGAAGTAAGTAAATCTCTTTCTATTTCTATTATTTCTATTTCTAGTTCTATTAATTAATTAGTTGGTAATAATAGTAATAAGAAGATGAACAGACCAATAGAAGAAATAAAAAAATAGGCTATCCTCAGACATTTTGTTTGCCTTGTGTAACAGCATATACAGTGTACTTCTAAATGGGTTGAAATTAATTAGTTTATCTTTTTATCTATTTGAGTGATAAATGAAATATATGCATTTTATAGATTAGGTTTATGTACTTCACATGAAATAGAAATATGTCTAGCTACTGTTTCAGATGTCAGTTACTATATAAGTACTGTAAAATCAGGCAATAAACGTAATTATGAACTGAAAATAAATTTCTTTAATTTTTTACATTTTTCATGAGGAGAAAAAAAGGGACATTATTTGGATGAACAAAATAAAACACATCAAATATATTGTTTGGAATATAAACCTGAAAGGTAGTTATAAATCCAGTATATAAATTTAAGTCTCATATAGTCCTAAATCTTGATTTTTAAGAACACTGAATATATGAATATGGATACTGATACTAATGTGTTTTTACAGGCTGTTGAACTTCAGATCTGCTTCACAACTTCGAATTCAACATTAAAATAAATAATAATTTTGAAAAATTAAGTGTTTGCTTTACTTAAAATAAAGAGTTTATTTTGGTTAAGCTGGATATTTAATTTATCTCAAAAATCTTAAGTTGATATATCTAATTGCAGCATTATTTCACAGTGTTGATTAAGTTTTTTGATAACTTTTTTCATTGAACGTCACATGAAACAGAAATGTTTTCTTCTGGTGTAGTTTTCAGACTACAAGCAGCTATAACTGTAAGTAAAAACGTGTTTTAATGGGCTGCTGTACTTCAGATCTGCTTGATTAACTCTGAATCTCTTAAAGGGAAGTGAAAGACACTCAGAAAGACTGATAGTTTCCATCTGTGTCTCTCTTTAGCTGCGGCTCGTCCCGCTCTGACGGTGCTGCCTCCCTCCAGAGACGAGCTGCAGCAGGGTAAGGCTACAGTGGCTGTGTGTGGCCAGTAAGGGATTCCCCTCTGACTGGAAGCTGAGCTGGAAGGTGGACGGCAGCAGCAGGAGCTCTGGTGTCAATCTGAGTCCCAGTCAGCTGCAGAAGGATGGACTGTACAGCTGGAGCAGCAGCCTGAGCCTCACTGAGAGTGAGTGGAGCAGAGCAACAACCGTCAGCTGTGACGCCACGCACCCGTCCCACAATGCAGTCACCAACAGCCTCAACACAAAGCAGTGCAATGATGACCAGTGAAAAACTCACACTGACACATTGTCCTAAATCAGCCACTGCTCAACAACTAATCTTTCATGCTGTTAGTATATTGCTCAAATAGTCTTATCTGATGTATTTCATTGAAACTGCAATGCTATGAATCTTTTTTTGAATATTTTATATTTTACTGCTGCCAAATAAAAGCATTTTGACTTAAATATGGCATTGACTTCTTATTGTGACATTAAACATTTAAAAACATTAAATGAAAAGAGATATTTATGTTAACATGGCATCTTAATCATTATTTTAGCTATATATAATAAAGCATTTTTTATTAAGGACAAAATCGACAGTAAGGTATCTACTTGTATAGTAAATCAGGAGTTTAGGATTTTGTCCAGGTTGTAGCAGAAACCAAGTCATGGAATAATGCTAAAAGATGCAGTGCAGCTGATAGAAGCAGAATCTCCTGCTTTACCAGACTTCTTGATGAGACAATGAGGGAGTAAAAAGTGTTACATTTAAATACAAATTATAATATATTGATATCCTTTATAAAACATTTGTCATTAAAAAATGAATGTGTCCAAAGTTTTACAAAATAAACTGTAGAAATATAGAAATAATGTAGAAAAATAAGTTTGAACCTTGTGCAAGCAGACCCAGTAAAACCAGAACTGGTAAAAGAGACATGATTGTGTTGTGTGTCAGTGACTCACACTGGACTGAACACACACTGATCATCAGAGTTTTGTGTGTGAAGCAGTGAACACTCTACTGACTCCTGCCGAAAACACATTCAACTGCTTGCTGGATTTAGACATGGATTTCAGAAGAGAAACCAAAATGAGTATTAGAAGTATAGGTGTAGAATAAAATAAGAAATTGAATAAATGCTAAGAAATTGAAAAAACAAACAAACAAACAAACAAACAAACAAACAAACAAACAAACAAAAAAACAGCATTTTTTTGGAAGTATTTGAAATATCTTCTGTTTTGAGAAATGGAGGGTTGTTAAGTAAATAATAAAATTACCTTAATATTTCATTAAAGATAAGTAAATGGTGGAGAAGCATTCAATATATATCATAAGTAGTATTGCTTGTTAACAATAATAAACCTACACTTTACATTCACAAGGGAAAATAAATAAATAATAATCCGTATGAATTATGGAAATACTATGTTACAGACGAAGGACAGTGAAATATACATTTCTATAAATATATTATTGGTTTGGATGATTAATTATATTAAACACATAAACATATGTGAGAGTTTGTGTGTCATTGTGTTTGTTCTTTGCAGCTGCATTAGAAGAAGTTAGTAATCTGACCAAGGGAGGATTTTGTACGGGAACTTTTTACTGTGTGAACACCCAGTTGTCACTGATTTTATGGATATTCATACAGTAATAATCTCCTGCATCTTCAAGCTGGGCATCACTGATGGTCAGACTAAAGTCAAGACCGTTTCCTTGTCCACTGCCACCGAATCTTGATGGAATTCCTGAGTTTTTTTTTTTTTTTCATTTGTATAATAAACCAAGAGTCTGGGAGCCTCTTCAGGCTTTTGGCTGTACCAAGATACAAAATAACGGCCTTTAGATACAGCGCCTTGCTCATTTTTGAAAACCACAGTATCAGCTTTACAGTCCATAGAGATGGTTTGACCAGGCTGGACTGATTTAACCTCAGATTGAGTCACAACTATTTGTCCAAAACAACCTGTGTAGAGTAAGTGATGACAGCACAGATTAGTATTTCATACATTATATTATTACTTATATTATATATTTGAAATATAATTACATTTAAAAGATCACATGTAACAATAACAGCTTTTACCTTGCATAATGTAGAGTGTCCAAATGATAAAAGAGAACAAAGTCATGTTGGCTGTTAGATCTGCTATCATGAACAGAAGCTCAGTGAAAAGTTCAACAGACCTATAAACATTTTCAGATCACTGTCGCTGTCTATGCAAAGCACCATATATGACCAGAAGTTTTATAAATCTGTTCATTATTTTATAATTATTCAACTGGAGGCTGGACACCATTTGCAATTTCATGCCCCTTATTTGTCATTACAGAGCAAAACTAAGTGATGGAAGGTATATTGCAGAATCTGAAAAGAATGGAAATAATCAACAATAATAATATAAGTGTTGTACTGTATATTTTTGTGATAATATTATTTTGTGTTAGTAATGATACACACACACACACACACACACACACACACACAGATAAATACTTTTTCTATTTTTACTTGTAACTTACTTAAGTCAGCATTACTTGTGTGAGATTCACAAGACACTTTAAAATGGCTGATTACATTTATTCCACTAAAAAGACCTGAGAAATGTGAAAACTAAGATTAGTTGCACTTAAAGATTTATTTATTTATTACAGAAATTACCATCAGAATTATAAAAAAAAAAAAAAAGTTTAATATTGGAAACTTATTTGTTGCTAGTACTTCTATTAAAAAATTTCACTTAATATGTAACTACATTTTTAGGGAATATTGTGTTATTTTTAAGCTCTTTTGTACATTTTGTCTTGAAATTTAAAAAAATAAAACATTTAAAATAAAAAATAAAGATCTTATTAGCTTTCACAACATACTTGTCTGCTGCCATATTTCACATCGACACACCCCTTTCAACATCACAGCTCAGGTGTGGTCTAGATCTGTTTAACCTGAAAATATGAACACCAAATAAATGGCTGTACTTGAATTGAGCTGAAAGCTGTTTTTATGGGCTGTTGGGCTCAGATGTGTTTGATTAACTTTTCAGGTGCAAGAGAAGTGAAAGACACTTACAGAGACTGAAAGAAATGTTTTTAAGAAACTTCCCAGTTTCTCTCCTTTCTCTATCCTTGTTTGCTGTTGTCAGTCAGTGATTCTGGAAGTCAGTGACCAGTGCCAATGTACTGCAGAAGGACTGCGGTCATCATGATTTTGCCATTTTGAACTTGATCCTAGATCAGCATCCTTGTTGGTCTTTGTTGTTAAGTAATTTTAAGAATAGACAAAAGAGTTATATTTAGGTTAAGGCTTAACAAATTCCTGTTAAATATATTTTCCTGTATAAATATATTTTTCATGTGTGGTAATTACTTTTGATTGAACAGATTGAATACTTTAAAAAAATCTTCATTAGTGTGTTGTTTAATTATACAGGGAAACTTGGCTGAAATTTTTCTCATATTCTCTTAGCTGTCAGACTGAGGGAGGTTTTTGTATGATGTTGTTTCACTGTGTGCACACTCCACCACTATAATACCCCATACAGTAATAAACTCCTGCATCCTCAGGCTGGACTCCACGTATGTTCAGTGTAAATACATATCCAGAATAAGTTCCACTGAACCGATCTGAGATTCCAGATACAAGTTGACTGGCATCATGGATGAGGAGTTTAGGAGCTTCTCCAGGTTTCTGCAGATACCAGCTCATGTCATCACCAACTCCGCTGGTCCCAGTGCAGCTGATAGAGACAGATTCTCCTGCTTTAACAGACAGAGACTCAGGAGACTGAACCTCTTCATGAGACACTGAGAGAGAGTGCAAAAACAAATATTATAATACTTCAAAATACAAGCAAAGACAAGTTTTCATCTGCTATGAAGCAGTCAAACTAAATGAAATAAAACTAAAAAGAAAGCACAAATTAAAATAATATAAAATAAATTCCAAAAGATTAATTCCATAATGTAGAAAATATATTTTTGAACCTTGAGCAAGCAGACAGAGTGTCCCCAGCATTAGAATAAGAGAAATCATTGTTTCTTCTGTGTGTGTGTCAGTGTCACACACTAATAATCATCAGTGGAGTTTTAAGCACAGTCTTCAGTTAATATGCAAAACATTTTCCAAAACACATCCAGATGCATCCTGGAATTTACCTCAAAAATGATCAAAATACATTTCTTCAGCATTTAATTAATTAACATTAATAAAAATAATTAATTTCCAATTTTGACCTGTCAGAGCAAAACTAAACTAAGAAACAGTCTTACAGTGTTATCATGAGTGTTAGTGTTGATGTCAGCATTAGTTTTAGTGCAGGAGGTTTTTGTACAGCTGTTGATTGGGTTTGTATACTCTCAGTTGGAAGTAAGTAAATCTATTTCTATTTCTAAATAATTAGTTGATAATTAATTAATTAGTTGGTTTAAATAATAAGAGAAACAGACCAATAGAAGAAGAGTAACTAAAATTAAAGTACAAAATAGGCTATCTTCATTTTTCTTTCTCTTTTTCCTTTTTTTTTTTTTTGCCTTATGTGGCATGACTAGAAGCATGTATACTTACGTCTTCTAAATGGGTTCAAAATAATAAGTTTACCTTAATGACCTTTTTATATATTTGAGTGGCAAATAAAAATATATGTATTTCATAGATTATTTTTATGTACTTCACAAGAAATGGAAGAATGTCTATCTACTGTTTCAGATGCATTAATTCTGCATTAATTCAGTCTAAGTATTGCTAACTAGAAAAGCAAATAAACTTCAACTTCCACAATGTCAGCTACTGTAAATAAGTACTGTAAAATGGGGCAATAAACACATAAAAATACTTGTCACCACATATCAGTGTAACCTGCAAAAGGATTCAACATTCTTATCAACCTTTAGCCTAATTGTCTTCTGAGTTGTGTTGTAATTTATGTCTAGGGTTAGGATATGGTTCTTTGACATACGTATTGTTCCAGGACCAACAAATGATGTTGATACAGGTGCAGACGGTTATCGTGATGACTAATATTATGAATGCTTATATTTTAACACTATATTTTAAAATAGAATTTAAAAGAGAATTTTCATGTTTTTTGTTCATAAACAGCCTAATTTGAGAATATTAATTGTTGTCAAAAACTTGATATAATAATTGACTTATATTGTGAACTTCTCAGTATCCTCATATTCTCTTAGCTGTCAGACTGAGGGAGGTTTTTGTATGATGCTGTTTCACTGTGAGCGCCTGCCACTGTAAGCCCCCATACAGTAATAATCTCCATCATCCTCAGACTGGACTCCACGTATGTTCAGTGTAAATACATATCCAGAATAAGTTCCACTGAACCGATCTGAGATTCCAGATACAAGTTGACTGGCATCATGGATGAGGAGTTTAGGAGCTTCTCCAGTTTTCTGAAGATACCAGCTCATGTCATTACCAACTCCGCTGGTCCCAGTGCAGCTGATAGAGACAGATTCTCCTGCTTTAACAGACAGAGACTCAGGAGACTGAACCTCTTCATGAGACACTGAGAGGGGGTGCAAAAACAAATATTATAATACTTCAAAATACAAAGAAAGACAAGTTTTCATCTGCTATAAAACAGTCAATCTAAATATAATAAAACTAAAAAGCAAAGCGCAAATTAAAATAATATAAAATAAATTCCAAATGATTAATTCCATAATGTAGAAAATATATTTTTGAACCTTGAGCAAGCAGACAGAGTGTCCCCAGCATTAGAATAAGAGAAATCATTGTTTCTTCTGTGTGTGTGTCAGTGTCACACACTAATAATCATCAGTGGAGTTTTAAGCGCAGTCTTCAGTTAATATGCAAAACACTTTCCAAAACACATTCAGATGCATCCTGGAATTTACCTCAAAAATGATCAAGATACATTTTAAAGCATTTAATTAATTAACATTAATGCAATAAAAATGTTTGACCTATCTAAACAAAACTAACCTAAGATACAGTGTTTTATTGTGAGTGTTAGTGTTGATGTCAGTGTTAGTTTTAGTGCAGGAGGTTTTTGTACAGCTGTTGATTGGGTTTGTATCACTGTGGAACACGTTCGGTGGAGGCACCCGACTCTCAGTTGGAAGTAAGTAAATCTCTTTCTATTTCTATTATTTCTATTTCTAGTGATATTGATTAATTAGTTAGTAATAATAATAATAAGAAGAAGAACAGCCCAATAGAAGAAGAGTAACTAAAATTTAAAAATAGGCTATCCTCAGACATTTTTTTTTTTTTGCCTTGTGTAACAGCATATACAGTGTACTTCTAAATGGGTTGAAATTAATTATCTTTTTATCTATTTGAGTGGTAAATAATATTTATGCATTTTATAGGTTTGGTTTATGTACTTCACGTGAAACAGAAATATGTCTAGCTACTGTTTCAGATGTCAGTTACTATATAAGTACTGTAAAATGTGGCAATAAACGTAATTTTGAACCGAAAATACATTTCTTTAATTTTTTACATTTTTCATGAGGAGAAACAAGTGACATTATTTCATGCAAAGTGGAACAAAATAAAACACGTCAAATATATTGTTCAGAATATAAACCTGAACGGTAGTTATAAATCCAGTATATAAATTTAAGTCTCATATAGTCATAAATCTTCATTTTTAAGAACACTGAATATATGAATATGAATACTGATACTAATGTGTTTTTACAGGCTGTTGAACTTCAGATCTGCTTCACAATTTCGAATTCAACATTAAAATAAATAATAATGTTTCAAAATTAAGGGTTTGCTTTACTTAAAATAAAGAGTTTATTTTGGTTAAGCTGGATATTTAATTTATCTCAAAAATCTTAAGTTGATATATCTAATTGCAGCATTATTTCACAGTGTTGATTAGGTTTTATAATTACTTTGTTCATTGAATATCACATGAGACAATGAATGATATGTTTTCTTCTGGTGTAGTTTTCAAACTACAAGCAGCTATAACTGTAAGTAATACATTAGGTTTTTAACAAATAATTGAACAATAATTTGAATATATGTTGACAGAAACCATATAATATAACATTATCTATAATTAATAAATTATAAAGTATGTGTGATGGCTGGTAAAACGTGTTTTTATGGGCCGCTGTACTTCAGATCTGCTTGATTAACTCTGAATCTCTTAAAGGGAAGTGAAAGACACTCAGAAAGACTGATAGAGCTGTTTTTCAGAAGAATGAAACATCAGTTTCCATCTGTGTCTCTCTTTAGCTGCGGCTCGTCCCGCTCTGACGGTGCCTGCCTCCCTCCAGAGACGAGCTGCAGCAGGGTAAGGCTACAGTGCTGTGTGTGCCAGTAAGGGATTCCCCTCTGCCTGGAAGCTGAGCTGGAAGGTGGACGGCAGCAGCAGGAGCTCTGCTGTCAATCTGAGCCCCAGTAAGCTGCAGAAGGATGGACTGTACAGCTGGAGCAGCAGCCTGAGCCTCACTGAGAGTGAGTGGAGCAGAGCAACAACCGTCAGCTGTGACGCCACGCACCCGTCCCACAATGCAGTCACCAACAGCCTCAACACAAAGCAGTGCAATGATGACCAGTGAAATACATACTCTGACATAGATTACAGCCATGCATAATTACTCATTCATACTCAAACAACCACACATACACAGTTTTACTAATGGACAAACAAGACTGTGTACCAATTTACTCTTTATGTTAATCTTTCTTTAAGCCTGCTTTAACACGTATGATCAGTTTTTAATAAAAGCATGTTATTTTAAATAAAAGCTCTTTGAATCATTAATTGTGTATTATTATTTTGTCCTTATTTAATACTTTTTACTATTTTACCATAATATTGAAATAATTTTATTTTCCTTTCATTAGTTTACATGCTTTTATTGGTCACATGAATGGAATTGAACATCAGCATCACAAGAAAATAAACAGCTTATAGATTTCATTTTAAATATAGCAGGAAAAACCTGTTGTGGTTGTTAACAAACACAAAATAAAACAAAATATGGATTCTGGCTTATTTCACACTGAACTGGAGTATTCATGTTGTTAGTTAAAGCATGAATTTTAGAAGCTGCTTTGGTCATGGTGAGTTTGCTTTCATCAAGGTTGGATGGATTTTATTGGATTGTAGTTCATGTGGAAACCCCATTCTGGTGTTTATTATTGATTCAGCAGCCTTCTGTGTATGTGTGTTTGTAAGTCAGTGAGGTGAATAATGATCTCCAACATCAACATTTGCAGAAGCTCAAAGCTGCAGTGCTGCTGTATCATCAACCAATGATTTTTTACAACAATTCTACAACACTTTAACAACAACCACTCCTTCCCACAGACACACTCCCTATATATACTCACACTAACAGTAATAAACTCCTGAATCTTCAGGCTGGACTCCACTGATGGTCAGAGTAAAATCTGTGTCCCTTCCACTGCCACTGAATCTAGAAGAAACACCTGAAGCTCTGTCTGATGTGTAATAGATCAGGAGTTTAGGAGCTTCTCTGGGAATCTGATGGTACCAGGCCATGCAATCCTGAGAGGTACCTGGTTTAATATAGTTTACTGCTGGTTTATGATTACACTGAATAGTGACAGTCTGATCAGGCTTCACTGTTTGATCTTCAGATTGAGTCACAATCTGCCCCACAGAACCTGAAGAGAGACAGAAAAGACTGTAAAATAATATAAAACTGATAAGCACATTTAAAATCTCACACTTACTAGTAATCTTCCAGGTTGAGCACACAATGTTTCTAACTGTTACACTAAAAGGACTAAGCATTGTTTCCCATTTAACTGACCATACATAATGACAATGAAGGACTTGACTTGAAGATCAAAACATAGATAAAGGTCAGTGTGTTAATGTAATTTGTACTACAGATGCTCAGGTAAAATTGCAAAAAAATAAGAATTTATAAGTTAATTAATGCACATATTTGCAGGAAATTAAGTCTAGACTAAATCTTGATCTCAGCACCTGTGAATCTGTGGATTGCTTATTTTCTAGTTTTCTGTAAATCAGCTGATGGTGTGAATTTCTATAGGCCTTTACTTACTCCAGGTGCAGGTGGTGAGTGTCCAAATAATGACTGTTATCAAAGTCATGTTTGCTTCAGGATCTGTTATCTTGAAGGAGAGCTGTCAGTCATAAAATCGTAAAGTTACAGATCTTTAAAGACCTCCAGAGCACTGAAGCATGCAGTTTAATGCAAAGTGCCTTCACAATGTAAATGTTCTTTCTGAGAACAACAACCTGTTGTACTGTCAAGGAAGAAATTTTAATTGTTCCTCTAACTGAGCAGGTATTTTTGATTGAATGATTCAGACCAGACAGACCATTTTTGTCTCTTACCAGGACTGTAACATGCAAAAAGATTCAGCATTCTTATCAACCTATAATTTCCCTATTATTTGTGCTGAAGTTTATGACGAGAGTTTCTTTAGCACACACAATGAATGTTCCAGAACTAACAAATGATGTTCATCCAAGAACAGATGAACAGGAGCATGAATACTCACTATATTTTAAAATATAAAGAAAAAAATAATGTTTTCATTGTCTAATTTAATGTTCATATCCAGAATAATGGGATGTGTTTTATACATGCTGCATTTAACAGTTATTCCAGCCTCTGTATCTGCTTTTGAAAGTTGTAGAATCTTGACAACTGAGTCAAAGATAAATGGAGATAATTGACATAAGGCTAACTTTTCTTTGTTTATATTCTTTTCAGCTGAAATAATGACAATTAAAATTTCATGAACAGACTGAATAATTCAAATCTTACCCACCGTTTTAACTGTTGTTAAAATGGTACAAATTATGGCACCTATAGCTTGAAATTTATACGGTTCTGTGTTATTGTTTTTAGGATTAAAACAATTAAAATTATAAAAGTAAGAATATGTTTGGTTACAAACAAAGCCAGAATATGTTTATTCAAATTTTATTCATACTGAACTAACTAGTGAGTAAGACTAATTATGATATTGAAATTGTGAAGTCAGCATTCACATATTTTCAGTGTGTCAGACTGAGGGAGGTTTTTGTACGAGGCTGTTTCACTGTGTGAACACTTCATCCCTATAATACCCCATACAGTAATAAACTCCATCATCCTCAGGCTGGACTCCACGTATGTTCAGTGTGAAATCAGGTTCAGATCCACTTCCACTGAACCGATCTGGGACTCCAGATTCAAGTTCACTGGCTGTGTAGATCAGGAGTTTAGGAGCTTCTCCAGGTTTCTGCAGATACCAGCTCATGTCATTACCAACTCTGCTGGTCCCAGTGCAGCTGATAGAGACAGATTCTCCTGCTTTAACAGACAGAGACTCAGGAGTCTGGACCTCTTCATGAGACACTGAGAGAGAGTGCAAAAACAAATATTACAATTACTTCATAATACAAGCAAAGACAAGTTTTCATCTGCTATAAAGCAGTCAAACTAAATATAATAAAACTAAAAAGAAAGCACACATTAAAATAATATAAAATAAATTCCAAATGATTAATTCCATAATGTAGAAAATATATTTTTGAACCTTGAGCAAGCAAACAGAGTGTCCCCAGCATTAGAATAAGAGAAATCATTGTTTCTTCTGTGTGTGTGTCAGTGTCACACACTAATAATCATCAGTGGAGTTTTAAGCACAGTGTTCAGATAATATGCAAAACACTTTCCAAAACACATTCAGATGCATCCTGGAATATACCTCAAAAACTATCAAAACACATTACAGCAGCATTTAATTAATTAACATTAATAAAAATAGTTAATTTCCAATTTTGACCGTTCAGAGCAAAACTAAACTAAGAAACAGTGTTATCATGAGTGTTAGTGTTGATGTCAGCATTAGTTTTAGTGCAGGAGGTTTTTGTACAGCCACTGATTGGGTTTGTATACTCTCAGTTGGAAATAAGTAATTCCATTTCTATTTCTATTTCTAATTAATTAGTTGATAATTAATTAATTAGTTGGTTTAAATAATAAGAGGAACAGACCAATAGAAGAAGAGTAACTAAGAGAAAACTATCCTCATTTTTCTTTTGTTTTCTTTTCTTTTCTTTTCTGTTCTTTTCTTTCCTTTTTTGCCTTATGTGACATGACTACAAGCATGTATACTTTTGTCTTCTAAAAGGGTTCAAAATAATTAGTTTACCTTAATGACCTTTTTATCTATTTGAGTGGTAAATAAAAATATATGTATTTTATAGATTATTTTTATGCACTTCACAAGTATGTCTAACTACTGTTTCAGATGCATTAATTCTGCATTAATTCAGTCTCAGTATTGCTAAGTAGAAAAGCAAATAAACTTCAACTTCAACAATGTCAGCTACTGTAAATAAGTACTGTAAAATGGAGCAATAAACACATAAAAATACTTGTCACCACATATCAGTGTAACCTGCAAAAGGATTCAACATTCTTATCAACCGTTAGCCTAATTGTCTTCTGAGTTGTGTTGTAATTTATGTCTAGGGTTAGGATATGGTTCTTTGACATACATATTGTTTCAGGACCAACAAATGATGTTGATACAGGAGCAGACGGTTATCGTGATGATTAATATTATGAATGCTTATATTTTAACACTATATTTTAAAATAGAATTTAAAAGAGAATTTTCATGTTTTTTGATGGCATGAGTTCACATGTTCATTAACAGCATAATTTGAGAATATTATTTGTTGTCTTCATGCTGCATATAATAATGCTCACATCAGCCTTTGCTGTTGCTTTTTGAAGGTTTTAGGATCCTACTATCTGTGAATTTAAACATAACTTGACTAAGGCTAAAATTCACTTACTGTTGGCTGTTCATTTCAGCTGAATTCATTTCAAATTTCAAATTACAAATATAGCTGCAAGCAGCGATGGCGGGCCCGAGCCGTCAGCGCAAACGCCACCCCGGTGGCATCAGGAAAACTGTGCCCAGTGGGCACATACACAGTAACCCTCTAGCACAGGGGTGTCCAACCCTGTTAATCGCAATCTACTGTCCTGCAAAATTTAGCTCCAACCCTCATCAAATACACCTAAAGCAACTAATTAATGTCTTCAGGATCGCTTGAAAATTAAAGGTAGGTGTGACTGATTAGAGTTGGAGCTGAACTTTGCAGGACAGTCGATCGCCAGGAACAGGATTGGGAACACCTGATTTAGCAGTTTGGATTTAAGGGATACAGCAATAAAAGGGTTAATCCAAACCATCAAGAGACACACACACAACACAATATATAAAACTTGAGTAACACTTCCAATAAGGTTTCAGTTATTAACATTAATTATATTAATTTACATGAACAATAATTATCTAGGGGTGGGCGATATGACCAAAATCTTATATCACGATATGATAAATGAATTAGTCTTCACTGTCTAAGTTATGTACATCTATCTATCTATATATATATATATATATATATATATACCGCATAATCATTAGCATTATTTGTTTATTTATTTTCTTCTTATTTTAGTCTACAAAAGTGATTTAGTCAAGAGCAGTGAGAGATTTTCATGAATGGCAGACAGGACGAATATTGGACAGCTACTCCTTTAAGACCGAACTCCAGATCCAATATACTGTTATATATGCGCTTTCTCTCGCAACTGTTTTTAAAATCAGTAGTTAATACATTTAAAAAATATATATATATATTTTTTTGTTTTTATGTTTGAGCTTATATAGCTTTATTATCATAACAGTCTGAGTAATTCTGATTCTTGAACAGTAAACTTTGAAGTGTAAGCTTTGTGAACATATGTTGAGTATGTATCTAGTCAGAAAGACTCATAAGCAGAAACCTTATTTTTTTGGGTATGTCATTTCTGTCTCTATGCCGAAAATGGGGGTATACTGGTAAGGGGTCAAATTGCAGTGCTTAAAAACGCATGCAAACATTAAGTTTTCATGACCAGGCGCACAGCAACGTGACATGAGCGCGCCATGCTGTTATTCAAGCGTCTGTCTGCATACACGTGTAATGCATGTGACTGCCGTCATTCAAATAATGAAAACGTATTGCCGTAAACAGTGTATTTTGCGGCACCACAAAATAAACGATAGAGCACAATATAAATCTCGATAGACTTTTAATTTCGTCCATCCGATTTAAATCGTCATATCGTCATATCGCCCAGCCCTAGCATTTAATAATGTGACTCTCTCTCTCTCTCTCTCTCTCTCCAACACACACACACACACACACAAAGAATATATATAAAATTCTTGTAACACTTTTCATGATATAACCATTTTTAAAAATACTTTTAATGATCTATAAACATTTGTGAAATGATTATATAAAACTATATTACCAGTAATAATTCATTAACTTTTTAAAATAGATATTATTTTTCTTTGAAAAGATTTGTATAAATGATTCAAATGCTCTATACGTGTTTTCTACAATAATTATTTAAAAGTAATCCTATAGCTCCATCTGGTGTCCATCACTGGTAGTAAAAAATGCATGCTTGATCCTGAAGTTATGATAGTTTTAATTTTATGCTGGCTCCTAAACATGATAAATTTATGAAACTTACTGTGTTTTCTAAGAATAACTTCTACTACATATGTAAAAAAATTATGAAGGGTTAGAATAAAGAATTCAAAAGATATAGGAAAATAACTGTTGCAATTTTTAATATTACTTTAATAAATCGCTATGGCCACACCGTTCAAGGTATCCTAAACCCGTTCGCAATTTAACATCTTCAGTATATTGGCATTATGTTGACAAAGTTTGGTGTGTATAAAGTAATTCTCCTCTGTGGAGTATGCATTAATTCACAGCCATATTTTATCCAAAAATCAACATTTAAACCAAAATAGCCGACTTCCTGTAGGTCGCAGCTGATGACTGTAAATTAGAAAGTTGTCCGTATTGATAAGAACAATATATATACCAAGTTTGGTGTCTGTAGCTAAAACTAACCCCCCCACTTTTGACAAAAGGTGGCGCTATAGAGTGCCGCCTCCACGCCCTTTCATGTGCTTTTGCCATTGTCTAGTTATCATTAATACTGATATGTGTTTTGAGTTTCATGTATTTCTGAGCATTTTATCTGCCTCAAAATCACTAGAACAGAATATTCAAGATTGACACGTTGCCATGGCAACACTATATTAAATATCAATATCCCCAAAACAGATTTACATCGGCCGTGTTTTGTCATTATTCTGATGAAGTTTGAAGCAAATCGAGTGAAAATAAAATGCTGAATTCAAAGCATTTTGAAAAAATGACACACTTCCTGCTGCCAGTTGGTGGCGCTATGACTTTGACCTCCTAATAGTCACATCTATGCGATCGGCATCATACATCGAACAATCCGATGAAGTTTGATCTAAATCAGAAAATGTATGTGGATGTTATTAGACATTTCCTGTTTTCTCAATTTTTTGCCCTAATTTCAACGCCTCGCCACGGACAAACCCGTTCGAGATATCAAAAATCCCCTGGCAATTTTTCATCCCCAATGTCTTGAGATCATGTTCACCGAGTTTCGTAGAGAACGGGTGGAAAACCTCAGAGGAGTATTTCAAAATTCCAGAGCATGCTTTTTTGAAACAGCCCTGAATAGCTCACTTCCTGTTGGGCGGAGCCTATGACATAGAGTGCGAAAGTTGTTCGGCTCAATGAGATCTATAAGTGTACAGAGTTTCATATAAATACATGCAAAGTATGTGTACGCTATGGTTCAAGATTTCTGACTGTGTTCCAGGGGGCGCCGTAGAGCCACTGTGCCACGCCCGGCTCCCAGCCTCTGCGGCGTCCTGATGGCCGCAGGTTCCAATGTGTGTGCCAATTTTCAAGAGTTTTTGAGTATGTTAAGGCCTCCAAAAACCCCCGGAAGGTTAAAAAAAAAATAAAAATAATAATAATAATAATAAGAATAATCCTTAGAAAAACAAGAGGGCCCTGCGCCCATTGGCTCGGGCCCTAATTAAAATGTCATGCACAGATTGTTACTTCTGTTGCTCAAAATGCTACAAATTAGGGCAGCTACAAGGATGAATGAAAGAGTATGTGAATACTGAAACAGACACATGGATTTCATGTTTCATTTATAATGAACTAAAATCTAATTAATTCATCAGTGTATATTATCTTATGGATGTACTATCTTCATTTGTAACTGTAATTAAGCACAGCTTGATGATATAATAATTAACTGATATTGTGAACTTCTCGGTATCCTCATATTCTCTTAGCTGTCAGACTGAGGGAGGTTTTTTGTACGATGCTGTTTCACTGTGAGCACCCGTTACTATAAGCCCCCATACAGTAATAAACTCCTGCATCCTCAGGCTGGGCTCCACGTATGTTCAGTGTGAAATCAGGTTCAGATCCACTTCCACTGAACCGATCTGGGACTCCAGATTCAAGTTCACTCTCCATGTTTCTCCAGGAGTTTAGGAGCTTCTCCAGGTTTCTGCAGATACCAGCTCATGTCATTACCAACTCCGCTGGTCCCAGTGCAGCTGATAGAGACAGATTCTCCTGCTTTAACAGACAGAGACTCAGGAGACTGAACCTCTTCATGAGACACTGAGAGAGAGATCAAAAACAAATATTATAATACTTCAAAATACAAAGAAAGACAAGTTTTCATCTGCTATAAAAGTCAATCTGCTGTAAATATAATAAAACTAAAAAGCAAAGCACAAATTAAAATATTATAAAATAAATTCCAAATGATTAATGAAGAATAATGTAGAAAATATATTTTTAAACCTTGAGCAAGCAGACAGAGTGTCCCCAGCATTAGAATAAGAGAAATCATTGTTTCTTCTGTGTGTGTGTCAGTGTCACACACTAATAATCATCAGTGGAGTTTTAAGCACAGTGTTCAGTTAATATGCAAAACACTTTCCAAAACACATTCAGATGCATCCTGGAATTTACCTCAAAAATGATCAAAATACAAATTAATCACAAAATAAATTTTAAAGCATTTAATTAATTAACATTAATGCAATAAAAATGTTTGACATGTCTAAGTAAAACTAACCTAAGATACAGTGTTTTATTGTGAGTGTTAGTGTTGATGTCAGTGTTAGTTTTAGTGCAGGAGGTTTTTGTACAGCTGTTGATTGGGTTTTGTATCACTGTGGAACACGTTCGGTGGAGGCACCCGACTCTCAGTTGGAAGTAAGTAAATCTCTTTCTATTTCTATTATTTCTATTTCTAGTTCTATTAATTAATTAGTTAGTAATAATAATAATAAGAAGAAGAACAGACCAATAGAAGAAGAGTTACTAAAATTAAAAATAGGCTATCTTTTTTTTTGCCTTGTGTGACAGCATATACAGTGTACTTCTAAATGGGGTTGGAATTAATCTTTTTATCTATTTGATCAACCGGTCAATAAAATTTATGCATTTTATAGATTTGTTGTGTTTACTGTGCTTCACGTGAAACAGAAATATGTCTAGCTACTCAGATGGTCAGTTACTATAGTACATAAAAAGTGGCGTAAAATGGGGCAAATAAACGTAATTTTGAACTGAAAATACATTTTCTTTCATTTTTTACATTTTTCATGAGGAGAAAAAAAGGGACATTATTTAATGCATAGAGAAACAAAATAAAACCACGTCAAATATTATTGTTCCAGAATATAAACCTGAAAGGTAGTTATAAATCCAGTACATAAATTTAAGTCTCCTATAAGTCATAAATCATGATTTTTATGAAACACTGAATATATGAATATGAATACTGATACTAATGTTGTTTTTTACAGGCTGTTGAACTACAGTTCTGCTTCAACAAAGCTTCGAATTCAACATTAAAATAAATAATATATGTTTCAAAATTTAAGCGTTTCGCTTTACTTAAAATAATGAGTTTGTATTTTGGGGGTAAGCTGGATATTTAAATTATCTCAAAAATCTTTTGATTTGATATATCTAATTGCAGCATTATTTCACAGTGTTGATTAAGTTTTTTAATTACTTTTTTCATTGAATGTCACATGAGACATATTAAATTATATGTTATTTCTTCTGGTTGTAGTTTTCAAACTACAAGCAGCTATAAAACTGTAAGTAATACAGTAGGTTTTTAACCAATATTTGAACAATAATTTGGAATATATGTTGAAGGGAAACCATATAATATAACATTATCTATAATGAAACAAATTATAATGTATGTGTTGATGGCTGGTAAAACGTGGGCCACGCTCCCGTACTTCAGATCTGCTTGATTAACTCTGAACCTCTTAAAGGGAAGTGAAAGACACTCAGAAAGAATGATAGAGCTGTTTTTTCAGAAGAACGAAACATCACAGTCGCAATCGTTTCCCAAGCTGTGTCTCTCTTTAGCTGCGGCTCGTCCCACTCTGACGGTGCTGCCTGGTTTGCACTCCCTCCAGAGACCGAGCTGCAGCCAGGGTAAAGGCTACAGTTGCTGTGTGTGGCCATAAGGGACCCATCCCCCCCCCCCCCACCGCCCCGACCTGGACCCTCTGGAGCTGGAGGTGGACGCTGCAGCAGCAGGAGCTCTGGTGTGTGTGCCAATCTGAGTCCCAGTGCAGCTGCAGAAGGATGGACTGCTACAGCTGGAGCAGCAGCCTGAGCCCTCACTGAGAGTGAGTGGAGCAGCAGAGCAGCACACCGTCAGCTGTGGACGCCACGCACCCGTACCACCAAAGCAGTGACGCCACAAATGCACCAACAGCAGTCACCAACACCTCAACACACAGGGTGTGATGAATGAAATATACACACATGCCTGTTATATTGCTCTATATTTTTTATCTTTATCTTTTGTAATTCTACATCTCCAATGCTTTAAATGTTTTGTTGGATCATTTTTTTCTTGCTGCCAAATAAAAGCATTTTGTCTTAAATATGGTGCTGAATTATTACTAAAATATGAAATACTGTACCACTTTTATTGGTTTTACATTTTTTTTAGGACGTGTGATGTGATGAGCAGCCCAGAGAATATTTTTATATTGAAATATCAGTTATAGCAAAAGAGATATTTATTTTAACATGACATCTTAAACATTATATGTTAATTTAATAAAATATTTTATCTTTTTTTATTACATATTAATTCAACATTTAAAATAAGTTATTTGAAAAATCACATTGATAATAATATGGCTTTACCTGAATTTTTTTTTTAGCTTATTTACTGATTTGCATTAAAATTGGGCTAATAGTCTGAAGTCTTTAAATGGGTGTCAGGATTTATGCACCATTAAACAGGATGAAAGAAAAAAAAATTAACTGTTCATCACAGAATCATAGACAGAAAAGTGTAGATTGATTAAAATATTTGTTCATACTGAGAAAATTATATAATTCTTCATTTAATAAAAATTAGTACAATAATTGCTGAGTACATTCACTGTGCCGTCAGACTGCAAGGTTTTTGTTCGATGCTGTTTCACTGTGTGAACACTGTATTAGAATAAGTCCCCTTTTACAGTAATATTCTCCTTCATCCTCAAGCTGGACTCCACGTATGTTTAGCATTAAAATCATATCCAGAAGAAAAAGGGGGTTCCACTGAACCTGTCATTGAAATTCCAGATAAATAGTATAATCTGTAATATAGTATAATAGTAAATCAGAAGTTTTAGGAAAACTTTTCCAGGTTTGTAGCAGATACCAGCAGTGTTGGGGGTAAAGCATTACAAGTAACACAAGTTACGTAATCAAATACTTTTTAAGTAACTAATAAAGTAATGCATTACTTTTTAATTTACACAGGAAATATCTGAGTTATGTTTTCAAATAAGTAATACCAGTTACTTTGTTTTCCAATGTACTGACTGACAGATCTTGTGTCCCCCATGTTGAGAGAAATTGGGAGTAAGTGCAGAGGTGTTGTGTGCACTGTGTGAACATGATGGTTACCATAGTTCTAGACAAAATAGAAAATATGTATTTAACTCAGTCTCTCACCTGCACACCAAAAAACAGATTCAGTATTCCTCGCAAAATGAATAAAAACAGTCAACATGAAAACTCAGAATATTATACAAACCTGCAATAATTAAATATGTTAAATAGACACATATCATTTATGCATTTAATCCCATTTTATTAACAAACTGTATTTGCTACTAACCTTAGATGTTCCCAAATTAAACATACTTATAAGCAAAAAAATGACCACATTTGTGTTTCATTTTTATTGCTGAAACAGTGCTGAAAAACTTTCTTCTCCTGCATTCATATTTCTTCATGCAATTTGTTGAGGTGTGGGGCTGCTCTACTAGTACGAGGGGGAACATGGGAATTTACATTTTCCTTCAGCCTGAGGCATAGTCATTTCACTTTTTTGGGTGGGCTTTTATATTTGTTTAAAAAAGAAGAACTTTTTTTATTAAAGGAACAAACTAGCTAGCAAGCCCTGCCCCTAGATTTAAAAGGGTAATACTCGAATGTAACCGTAACGTGTTACTTTCATTAAAAGTAAACATAATTAGTTACTTTTTTTTAGGGAGTAATGCAATATCTAGTAATGCATTTTGAAGCTCTTAAAAGTAACTTTCCCCCAACACTGGGATACCAGGGGTCTCATGGAATAATCAAATTCCCAGAACGATGCACGTGCAGGTGATAGAAGCAGAAATCCTCCTGCTTTAAATAGATAAGAGACCTCCCCACAGGAAAGAAAAAAAAAAAAGTGAGATCTCTTTAACATCTCAAATGGTTTCTCCTAGACATAAATTAGGGTTACTTTAAGAGATCAAATGGATGTTTTTTGCTTAAGTATCATTGCTCCTTAAACTTGTCTCTCCTGAGGGACAAAACCACTCTAACACTCCTTACAAGCCTTAGTTGCCGAAAAGAAGGAGGGACCGACAACAGATTGCGGCATACCATTCTGTACAACCTTCATTGCTCAACATTGGAAAATGTTTTAGAAAAAAAACTCCAAAAAGAGTTTTTGAAGACATTCATTAGCCTTCTTTGTGATCTTTCAATTGTCTTTAAAAAAACTCTAGTTAAAACAAAATGCATGATCTTTAATCAGACAGACCATTCTGTATCTTTGTGGGCCCAATAAACATCACCACCCTGAAATGGGGTCTAAGCTGGAATATGTGGAGAAAATATAAAATACCTAGGGGTCCTGGCTAGACCCCTCGCTTCCTTTCAAACCCACATAAACCATCTCCAGTCAAAGATCCAAGTCCAGGATTGGGTTTCTATTTCGAAATAAAGCTTCATTTACTCTTCACTGCAAAACAACAGGGACCCCTTGTGAAAATGATCATCATCCCAATGCTTTTGACTTTGGTGATGTTTGTCTACCAGAACTGCTTCTAATTCTTTACTCAAGAAATTGGACGGTGTTTCTACCACCAGTGCTATTCGCTTTATTACTAAAGCCCCATACAACACCCCACCACTGCACTCTTTACTCACTAGTTGGATGGCCCTTCGTTACCAACCGGTGCTAAATCACTGGGATCATTTAATTTACAAGTCCATAGGTAAAAACACAATCTTACCTAAGTACTTTATAACCATTATCAGTGCCCTTGTATTTAACCTGTGTTCAAGTAAATATATCTCTCAGACCCTACAAAAGCCTGAACCTCTTTTGGGACGCTCTTCTTTTAACTTTTCTGCTGCCAAATATTGGAACACTTTACAAAAGTCTCTCAAATTAGAATCTCATGGTTTCGATCACTACTTTTAAAGTTTTACTCTCAATTTACTGACGGACCCACTTTACATGTTGATGCTCTTTGCGAACAAAGTCTTATGTATTTTTTTTTGCACTTATTCACCTGAATGGCTGTTATTGCATTTATTTGCACATTATCAATTTACCCATGTTTTGACTATACTATTATCCTACTGCATTGTAATGTGCCACTGCCATTTTAATTTTTTTTTAAAACTATTAAGTTTTTCAATTTTTTACATTATAACATTGTCCAGTACTTTAACTGAATTCTGAATGTCCTTCTATAGTTATACTGTGTAGTTAAAGTGTCGGTATGTCAATGGTACTTCCTGTTTTCATTCAATGAGAACCCTGTTCTCAACCGATGAAACCTGGTTAATAAGGCTAAAAAAAAAAAAAAGTTTTGGATCTGTGTTTTTTTGTTTCTGAAGAACAGACACCAATCTTTCTCCTGGTGTTTTCTTTGTGTTCCTTTCTTCCCATTTTTTCCCTTGAACACAATCTTTTGCAATGATTTTATTTTTAAGATGAACTGAATTCCATTAACCCAAAAAAACCGTTGGAACTGAACTGCATTACATGACTGACCAGAACTGAATTCAGCTGCCATACACAGTTTGTTATTCTCTTTTGTTTTAATTTTCATGTCAGTATCATGATGCTATAACAGTATGATTGCTATTACTTTTGCCTGTTTGAATGTGGATTGAATTGTTCTTATACTGTGAGGAGTGGAAAAAAAGAGTTAAGTGCAGAAAAATAGCAAATCGTGAATAGGTTTAACCAATAATTAAACTAACTTTGAATAGATTATCAAACTCCAAGTGGATCCCACTTAATTAAAAGTCACTTATTTCTATACTACTTTCTAAAAATTTCTAAAAAGAAAAAAGGAAGGAAGAGATTACTATTTATTACCTTACCTTTTATCATCTATGTGATTATCCTTAGTTGGATTCATTGTTCTGTGTTTTGGATTGGTCTTATAATACAATGCCCGGATCTTTTTGTTTCTTAAATCTGGTCTCGCAGTCTAACTCTTAGTGTTCACTTCTCCCACTCCTTGAGTAAACCTAGAATTAGCCCCGTAGATTAAGCGTCGCGACCTGGCGTATGCAGTGTTACACCGCACTAAGCGAGACTAAGCTTTCACACTGCACACAGACTGCTTCCACAATGAGATAAAGCAGCATGCAGCTCGGCTGTGATTCTAGACACTAGCCATGTCCCCGCATGTGCCTTAGACTTTATACAACACACTATAGGCCTACTTGTCCAGTATTCAACTGTTCCACCACTTGACCTTATGCACCATTTTCACTTAAATCGACATTGGCAGAATTGACCAGCACATCCTACCTTATCTTCTTCCAGAAAAGTCAATCACCCAATGCTGAATGGAGCTCACATGAATGAATGTTTGGGTATATAGCTATCTGATCACTTCATCAACACCCTCATAAAGTAGGGTTGACTGGGCACAAAATACTTTATGGTCATTTTTCGTAAATACAAAATATTGATCTTAAATGTATTTAAATGCAAAATGGACTTATGTTTTTTCCAAAGGTTTTAAAATGAATTAAAATACAAAACTTAAAGTATTTTGTATTTATAATACAGTAATATTACATACATAGATCTGAAAATACATGCCACCATCCCTGATAATGCAATACAGTATACTGCTTTAATCGAAAGTAAAAAGCATGCATATAAGAAAGAATATGTGTGCTTATAAATGTATATACAGTATTTATATAGTCTAAACTAAATCTTGATCCCACCACCTGTGGAGCAAATCAGCTGATGATGAATTTCTATATATACTACCTCAGTGCAGGTTATGAGAGTATCCAAATAATAATGGCGACAGTCATGTTTGCTTTTGATCCAAGTATCATGAAGGAAAGCTTTTAGTTATAAAAT
Source organism: Cyprinus carpio (assembly GCF_018340385.1). NCBI lineage: Eukaryota > Metazoa > Chordata > Actinopteri > Cypriniformes > Cyprinidae > Cyprinus > Cyprinus carpio. Next base: position 19,818,780 of record NC_056615.1, read on the forward strand.
CACAGTTCAGAGATCTAATAAAGACCCCAGAGCACTGAAGCATGCAGTTCAATGCAAAGCAGGCCTCTGTCCACAGTGATGCTAGTTTCCACAAAAAATATTAAGCAGCACAATAAAGAATAAATTAAATTAAAAGAGTATTAAAATAGAAACAGATATTTTTAATCTAATTTTACCACTTTTTTTGCCATACATTTAAAAAACAATATAAATACTATTTATATGTGTGATATGAATGATATACAACACTATATTTTAAAATAGAATTTAAAAGAGAATTTTCATGTTTTTTGATGGCATGAGTTCACATATTGTAATGTGATATGATTTGTTATTCATGTTGCACACATAGCTGTCCCTGCCAACTGAATTTAAGCATAACTGGACTAAGGCTAATATTCACACCACAATCTATAGGCTGTTAATCAGCCGAATTCATTTTCAAATGTAAAAATTACACCAAAATGTCATGGACAGATTATTACTGTTGTTCAAAATGCTAAAGGATGAATGAAAGAGTATGAATACTGAAACAGACACATGGATTTCATGTTTCATTTATAATGAACTAAAGTCTACCTTAATTCATGAATGTATTATCTCATGGATGTAGTATTTATATTTTGCAAATCTAATTAAGCACAACTTATCTGGTTGACATCATACCGACTGATATTGTGAACTTCTCATTGTCCCATATTCTCTTAGCTGTCAGACTGAGGGAGGCTTTGTACGAGGCTGTTTCACCGTGTGAACACTTCTCATCCCCTATAATACCCCCATACAGTAATAAACTCCATCATCCTCAGGCTGGACTCCACCATGTTCAGTGTGAAATCAGGTTCAGATCCACCTCCACCGAACCCATCTGGGACCCAGATTCAAGTTCACTGGCTGTGTAGATCAGGAGTTTAGAGCTTCTCCAGGTTTCTGCAGATACCAGCTCATGTCATTACCAACTCTGCTGGTCCCAGTGCAGCTGATAGAGACAGATTCTCCTGCTTTAACAGACAGAGAGAGACCTCAGGAGTCTGAACTCTCTTCATGAGACACTGAGAGAGAGTGCAAAAACAATATTATTACAATTACTCATAATAATAAGCCAAGTAAAAGCATACAAGTTTTCATCTGCTATAAAGCAGTCAAACCTAAAATATAATAAAACTAAAAAGAAAGTACACATTAAAAATACTATAAAAATAAAATTCATAAAAATGATTAATTCCTACAATGTAGAAAAATATATTTTTAAACCTTGAGCAAGTAAACAGAGGTCTCCCTTGCATTGTGAATAAGAGAAATCATTACTTCTTCTTGTGGTGTGTGTGTCAGTGTCACACACTATTAATCATCTGTGTGAGCTTTGCCACAGTGGGTTCAGATATTGGCGTAAAACACTTTCCAAAACACATTCATAGATGCATCTCTGGAATATACCTCAAAACTATCAAAACACATTACAGCAGTATTTAATTAATTAACATTAATAAAAAATAGTTAATTTCAATTTTGACTGCTCAGAGCAAAAACTAAACTAAGATACAGTGTTTTATTGTGAGTGTTAGTGTTGATGTCAGTGTCAGACTATTGCAGGAGGTTTTGTACAGCTGCTGATTGGGTTTGTATCACTGTGGTACATCGCTCGGTGGAGGCACCCAACTCTCAGTTGGAAGTAAGTAGGCTAAATTTTCAAAATCTGTTATTTCTATTTCTATTTCTATTAATTAATTAGTTGGTAATATTAGGGGAATAAGAAGATGAACAGACTAAATAGGAAGAAATAAAAAAAATAGGCTATCCTCAGACATTTTTTGCCTTATGTAACAGCATATACGTACCTCTAAATGGGTTGAAATTTAATTAGTTTAGCTGTTTATCTGTATCTATTTGAGTGTAAATGAAATACAAAGTATATGTATTTTATAGATTAGGTTTATGTACTTTCATGAAACAGAAATATGTCTAGCTACTCAGATGTCAGTTACTATATAAGTACTGTAAATGGGGCAATAAACTTAATTATGAACTGAAAATAAATTTCTTTCATTTTTTTACATTTTTCATGAGAAGAAAAAAGTGACATTATTGATGCATAGAGAAACAAAATAAAAACATCACAAATATATTGTTCAGAATATAAACCTGAAAGGTAGTTATAAATCCAGTATATAAATTTAAGTCTCATATGTCATAAATCTTTGATTTTTATGAACACCGGAATATATGAATATGAATACTGATTAATGTGTTTTACAGGCTGTTGAACTTAAGATTCGTTTCAAACTCTATACGTGTTTCTACAATAACTATTTAAAAGTAATCCTATAGCTCCATCTGGTGTCCATCACTGGTAGTAAAAAAAGCATGCTTGATCCTGAAGTTATGATAGTTTTAATTTTATGCTGGCTCCTGAACATGATAAATTTATGAAACCTTACTGTGTTTTCTAAGAATGACTTCTACTACATATGTAAAAAAAATTATGAAGGGTTAGAATAAAGAATTCAAAAGATATAGGAAAATAAACTGTTGCAATTTTAATATTACTTTAATAAATCGCTATGGCCACACCGTTCAAGGTATCCTAAACCCGTTCGCAATTTAACATCTTCAGTATATTGGCATTATGTTGACAAAGTTTGGTGTGTATAAAGTAATTCTCCTCTGTGGAGTATGCATTAATTCACAGCCATATTTTTCCAAAAATCAACATTTAAACCAAAATAGCCGACTTCCTGTAGGTCGCAGCTGATGACTGTAAATTAGAAAGTTGTCCGTATTGATAAGAACAATATATATACCAAGTTTGGTGTCTGTAGCTAAAAACTAACCCCCCCACTTTTGACAAAAGGTGGCGCTATAGAGTGCCTCCTCCACGCCCTTTCATGTGCTTTTGCCATTGTCTAGCTATCATTAATACTCATATGTGTTTTAAGTTTCATGTAATTCTGAGCATTTTATCTGCCTCAAAATCACTAGAACAGAATATTCAAGATTGACACGTTGCCATGGCAACACTATATTAGATATCAATATCCCCACAACAGATTTACATCGACCGTGTTTTGTCATTATTCTGATGAAGTTTGAAGCAAATCGAGTGAAAATAAGATGCTGAATTCAAAGCATTTTGAAAATGACACACTTCCTGCTGCCAGTTGGTGGCGCTATAACTTTGACTCCTAATAGTCACATCTACAAATCTATGCGATCGGCATCATACATCGAACAATCCGATGAAAGTTTGATCTAAATCAGAAAATGTATGTGGATGTTATTAGACATTTCCTGTTTCTCATTTTTTGCCCTAATTTCAACGCCTCGCCACGGACAAACCGTTCGAGATATCAAAAATCCCCTGGCAATTTTTCATCCCCAATGTCTTGTGATCATGTTCACCGAGTTTTGTGGAGAACGGGTGGAAAACCTCAGAGGAGTATATCAAATTCCAGAGCATGCTTTTTTTGAAACAGCCCTGAATAGCTCACTTCCTGTTGGGCGGAGCCTATGACATAGAGTGCGAAAGTTGTTCGGCTCAATGAGATCTATAAGTGTACAGAGTTTCATATAAATACATGCAAGTATGTGTACGCTATGGTTCAAGATTTCTGACTGTGTTCCAGGGGGCGCCCGTAGAGCCCCTGTGCCACGCCCGGGGTCCCAGCCTCTGCGGCGTCCTGATGGCCGCAGGTTCCAATGTGTGTGCCAATTTTCAAGAGTTTTTGAGTATGTTAAGGCCTCCAAAAACCCCCGGAAGGTTAAAAAAAAAAATAAAAATAATAATAACAATAACAAGAATAATCCTTAGAAAAACAAGAGGGCCCTGCGCCCATTGGCTCGGGCCCTAATTAAAATGTCATGCACAGATTGTTACTTCTGTTGCTCAAAATGCTACAAATTAGGGCAGCTACAAGGATGAATGAAAGAGTATGTGAATACTGAAACAGACACATGGATTTCATGTTTCATTTATAATGAACTAAAATCTAATTAATTCATCAGTGTATATTATCTTATGGATGTACTATCTTCATTTGTAACTGTAATTAAGCACAGCTTGATGATATAATAATTAACTGATATTGTGAACTTCTCGGTATCCTCATATTCTCTTAGCTGTCAGACTGAGGGAGGTTTTTGTACGATGCTGTTTCACTGTGAGCACCCGTTACTATAAGCCCCCATACAGTAATAAACTCCTGCATCCTCAGGCTGGGCTCCACGTATGTTCAGTGTGAAATCAGGTTCAGATCCACTTCCACTGAACCGATCTGGGACTCCAGATTCAAGTTCACTGGCTGTGTAGATCAGGAGTTTAGGAGCTTCTCCAGGTTTCTGCAGATACCAGCTCATGTCATTACCAACTCCGCTGGTCCCAGTGCAGCTGATAGAGACAGATTCTCCTGCTTTAACAGACAGAGACTCAGGAGACTGAACCTCTTCATGAGACACTGAGAGAGAGATCAAAAACAAATATTATAATACTTCAAAATACAAAGAAAGACAAGTTTTCATCTGCTATAAAAGTCAATCTGCTGTAAATATAATAAAAACTAAAAAGCAAAGCACAAATTAAAATATTATAAAATAAATTCCAAATGATTAATGAAGAATAATGTAGAAAAATATATTTTTAAACCTTGAGCAAGCAGACAGAGTGTCCCCAGCATTAGAATAAGAGAAATCATTGTTTCTTCTGTGTGTGTGTGTCAGTGTCACACACTATAATCATCAGTGGAGTTTTAAGCACAGTGTTCAGTTAATATGCAAAACACTTTCCAAAACACATTCAGATGCATCCTGGAATTTACCTCAAAAATGATCAAAATACAAATAATACAAAATAAATTTTAAAGCATTTAATTAATTAACATTAATGCAATAAAAATGTTTGACCTGTCTAAGTAAAACTAACCTAAGATACAGTGTTTTATTGTGAGTGTTAGTGTTGATGTCAGTGTTAGTTTTAGTGCAGGAGGTTTTTGTACAGCTGTTGATTGGGTTTGTATCACTGTGGAACACGTTCGGTGGAGGCACCCGACTCTCAGTTGGAAGTAAGTAAATCTCTTTCTATTTCTATTATTTCTATTTCTAGTTCTATTAATTAATTAGTTAGTAATAATAATAATAAGAAGAAGAACAGACCAATAGAAGAAGAGTTACTAAAATTAAAAAATAGGCTATCTTTTTTTTTTGCCTTGTGTGACAGCATATACAGTGTACTTCTAAATGGGTTGGAATTAATCTTTTTATCTATTTGAGTGGTCAATAAAATTTATGCATTTTATAGATTATGTTTATGTGCTTCACGTGAAACAGAAATATGTACACATACTCAAATTTAATATACAATAAAAGTAAAATAAAATCAGGCAATAAACGTAATTTTGAACTGAAAATACATTTCTTTCATTTTTTACATTTTTCATGAGGAGAAAAAAGGGACATTATTTAATGCATAGAGAAACAAAATAAAACACGTCAAATATATTGTTCAGAATATAAACCTGAAAGGTAGTTATAAATCCAGTACATAAATTTAAGTCTCCTATAGTCATAAATCATGATTTTTATGAACACTGAATATATGAATATGAATACTGATACTAATGTGTTTTTACAGGCTGTTGAACTACAGTTCTGCTTCACAACTTCGAATTCAACATTAAAATAAATAATAATGTTTCAAAATTAAGCGTTTGCTTTACTTAAAATAATGAGTTTATTTTGGGTAAGCTGGATATTTAATTTATCTCAAAAATCTTTGATTTGATATATCTAATTGCAGCATTATTTCACAGTGTTGATTAAGTTTTTTAATTACTTTTTTCATTGAATGTCACATGAGACAATAAATTATATGTTTTCTTCTGGTGTAGTTTTCAAACTACAAGCAGCTATAACTGTAAGTAATACAGTAGGTTTTAACAAATAATTGAACAATAATTTGAATATATGTTGACAGAAACCATATAATATAACATTATCTATAATGAATAAATTATAATGTATGTGTGATGGCTGGTAAAACGTGGGCCGCTGTACTTCAGATCTGCTTGATTAACTCTGAACCTCTTAAAGGGAAGTGAAAGACACTCAGAAAGACTGATAGAGCTGTTTTTCAGAAGAACGAAACATCACAGTTTCCATCTGTGTCTCTCTTTAGCTGCGGCTCGTCCCACTCTGACGGTGCTGCCTCCCTCCAGAGACGAGCTGCAGCAGGGTAAGGCTACAGTGCTGTGTGTGGCCAGTAAGGGATTCCCCTCTGACTGGAAGCTGAGCTGGAAGGTGGACGGCAGCAGCAGGAGCTCTGGTGTCAATCTGAGTCCCAGTCAGCTGCAGAAGGATGGACTGTACAGCTGGAGCAGCAGCCTGAGCCTCACTGAGAGTGAGTGGAGCAGAGCAACAACCGTCAGCTGTGACGCCACGCACCCGTCCCACAATGCAGTCACCAACAGCCTCAACACACAGCGGTGTGATGAATGAAATATACACACATGCTGTTATATTGCTCATATTTTCTTATCTTTTGTAATTCTACATCTCCAATGCTTTAAATGTTTTGTTGATCATTTTTTTCTTGCTGCCAAATAAAAGCATTTTGTCTTAAATATGGTGCTGAATTATTACTAAAATATGAAATACTGTACCACTTTTATTGGTTTTACATTTTTTAGGACGTGTGATGTGATGAGCAGCCCAGAGAATATTTTTATATTGAAATATCAGTTATAGCAAAAGAGATATTTATTTTAACATGACATCTTAAACATTATATGTTAATTTAATAAAATATTTTATCTTTTTTTATTACATATTAATTCAACATTTAAAATAAGTTATTTGAAAAATCACATTGATAATAATATGGCTTTACTGAATTTTTTTTAGCTTATTTACTGATTTGCATTAAAATTGGGCTAATAGTCTGAAGTCTTTAAATGGGTGTCAGGATTTATGCACTTAAACAGGATGAAAGAAAAAAATTAACTGTTCATCACAGAATCATAGACAGAAAGTGTAGATTGATTAAATATTTTGTTCATACTGAGAAATTATATAATTCTCATTTAATAAAAATTAGTACATAATTGCTGAGTACATTCACTGTGCCGTCAGACTGCAAGGTTTTTGTTCGATGCTGTTTCACTGTGTGAACACTGTATTAGAATAAGTCCCCTTTCAGTAATATTCTCCTTCATCCTCAAGCTGGACTCCACGTATGTTTAGCATAAATTCATATCCAGAAGAAGTTCCACTGAACCTGTCTGAAATTCCAGATAAATAGTATAATCTGTAATATAGTATAATAGTAAATCAGAAGTTTAGGAACTTTTCCAGGTTGTAGCAGATACCAGCAGTGTTGGGGGTAATGCATTACAAGTAACACAAGTTACGTAATCAGAATACTTTTTTAAGTAACTAATAAAGTAATGCATTACTTTTTAATTTACAAGGAAATATCTGAGTTATGTTTTCAAATAAGTAATACCAGTTACTTTGTTTTCCAATGTACTGACTGACAGATCTTGTGTCCCCATGTTGAGAGAAATTGGGAGTAAGTGCAGAGGTGTTGTGTGCACTGTGTGAACATGATGTTACCATAGTTCTAGACAAAATATAAATATGTATTTACTCATCTCACCTGCACAAAAACAGATTCAGTATTCCTCAAAATGAATAAAAACAGTCAAATGAAAACTCAGAATATTATACAAACCTGCAATAATTAAATATGTTAAATAAGACACATATCATTTATGCATTTAATCCCATTTTATTAACAAATGTATTTGCTACTAACCTTAGATGTTCCAAATTAAACATACTTATAAGCAAAAATGACACATTTGTGTTTCATTTTTATTGCTGAACAGTGCTGAACTTTCTTCTCCTGCATCATATTCTTCATGCAATTTGTTTGAGCTGTGCTCTCTACTGTACAGACATGAATTTACATTTCCTTCAGCCTGAGGCATAGTCATTTCACTTTTGGTGGGCTTTTATATTTGTAAAAGAAGAACTTTTTTATATTAAGAACAAACTAGCAAGCCCTGCCCAGATTTAAAAGGTAACTCGAATGTAACGTAACGCGTTACTTTCCATAAAAAGTAACATAATTAGTTACTTTTTTTAGGGAGTAATGCAATATTGTAATGCATTGCTCTTAAAAGTAACTTTCCCCAACACTGGATACCAGCTCATGTAATAATCAATTCCAGAAGATGCAGTGCAGGTGATAGAAGCAGAATCTCCTGCTTTAATAGATAGAGACTCCCCACAGGAAAGAAAAAAAAAAGTGAGATCTCTTTAACATCTCAAATGTTTCTCCTAGACATAAATTAGGTTACTTTAAGATCAAATGGATGTTTTTGCTTAAGTATCATGCTCCTTAAACTTGTCTCCTGAGACAAAAACTCTAACACTCTTACAAGCCTCTTGCAAAAGAGACACAGATGACACCATTCTGTACACTTCAGGCTCAACATTGGAAAATGTTTTAGAAAAACTCCAAAAGAGTTTTGAAGACATTCAATTAGCCTTCTGTGATCTTCAATTGTCTTTAAACTCTAGTAAAACAAAATGCATGATCTTTAATCAGACACATTCTGTATCTTTGTGCCCAATAAACATCACCACCCTGAATGGGTCTAAGCTGGAATATGTGGAGAAATATAAATACCTAGGGGTCTGGCTAGACCCCTCGCTTTCCTTTCAAACCCACATAAACCATCTCCAGTCAAAGATCAAGTACAGGATTGGGTTTCTATTTCGAAATAAAGCTTCATTTACTCTACCTGCAAAACAGGCCCTTGTGAAAATGATCATCATCCCAATGCTTGACTTTGGTGATGTTGTCTACAGAACTGCTTCTAATTCTTTACTCAAGAAATTGGACGTTGTTTACCACAGTGCTATTCGCTTTATTACTAAAGCCCCATACAACACCCACCACTGCACTCTTTACTCACTAGTTGGATGGCCTTCGTTACACAACCGGTGCCTAAATCACTGGTATCAGTTAATTTACAAGTCCATAGGTAAAACACCATCTTACCTAAGTACTTTAATAACCATATCAGTGCCTGTATTTAACCTGTGTTCAAGTAAATATATCTCTCTAGACCCTACAAAAGCCTGCACCTCTTTTGGACGCTCTTCTTTTAAATTTTCTGCTGCAAATGATTGGAACACTTTACAAAAGTCTCTCAAATTAGAATCTACTGTTTCGATCACTACTTTTAAAGTTTTACTCTCAAATTTACTGACGGACCACTTTACATGTTGATGCTCTTTGCGAACAAAGTCTTATGTATTTTTTTGCACTTATTCAACTGAATGGCTGTTATTGCATTTATTTGCACATTATCAATTTACCCATGTTGGACTATACTATTATCCTACTGCTATTTTAATTGCACTGCCATTTTAATTTTTTTAAACTATTAAGTTTTTCAATTTTTACATTTATACATTGTCCAGTACTTTTAACTGAATCTGAATGTCTTCTATATTTATGACTGTGTATTTAAATGTCGGTATGTCATGTGTAACTTCATGTTGTTCATGCAAATGAGAACCTGTTCTCAACCGATTAACCTGGTTAAATAAAGGTAAAAAAAAAAAAAAGTTTTTGGATCTGTTTTTTTTTTTTTCTGAACAGGACAACAATCTTTCTCCTGTTGTTTTCTTTTTCCCATTTTTTCCCTTGAAACAATCTTTTGCATTATTTTTTTTTAGATGAACTGAATTTCATTACACAACAGTTTGAACTGAACTGCATTACATGACTGAACAGAACTGAATTCAGCTGCCATACACAGTTTTATTCCATTTTGTTTTATTTTCATGTCAGTATCATGAATGATATAACATATGATTGCTTTACTTTGCCTGTTTGAATTTGATTGAATTGTTCTTATACTGTGAGGAGTGGAAAAAAAGAGTTAAGTCAGAAAAATAGCAAATCGTAAATAGGTTTAACCAAATAATTAAACTAACTTGAATAGATTATCAAACTCAAGTGGATCCACTTAATTAAATTAACTTATTTCTTAACTAATTTCTAAAAATTTCTAAAAAGAAAAAGGAAGGAAGAGATTACTTTTATTACTTACCTTTTATCATCTATGTGATTATCCTTAAGTTGATTCATTGTTCTGTGTTTTGATTGTCTTATAATAAAATGCCGGATTTTGTTTCTTAAATCTGGTCTCCAGTCTAACTTTATGTTCATTTCTCCCACTCCTTGAGAACCTAGAATTAGTCCAGTAGATTAAGTGTCGCACTGGAGTATGCAGGTGTTACACCGACTAAGAGAGACTAGCTTTCAACTGCACAGAATGCTTCCACAATGAGAGAAAGTGGCAGCAGCGCTGTGATTCTACCACTAGCCATGTCCCATGTGAAATGGCCTTTAGACAAAGTATAGGCCTACTTGTCAGCATTCCACTCTTCCACTCACTGAATGATGCACTATTTTAACTTAAATCGACAAGTAGAATTGACCATGACATCCTCACCTTATCTTATTCCAGAAAAGTCAATCAACCAATGCTGAATGGAGCTCACATGAATGAATGTTGGGGAGAGAGCTATCTGATACATGAAATCAACACCCTCATAAAGAGGTTGACTGGCACAAAATACTTTATTTATTTTGCAAATACAAAAATATTGATCTTAAATGTATTTAAATGCAAAATGGATTTGATTTTTTCCAAAGGTTTTAAAATACGAAATACAAAACTTAAAGTATTTTGTATTTTAAATACATATATTAAATACATATATCTGAAATACATGCCCATCCCTGATAATGCACAGTATACTGCTTAATCGAGTAAAAAGCATGCATATAAGAAAGAATATGTGTGCTTATAAATGTATATACAGTATTTATAGTCTAAACTAAATCTTGATCCCACCACCTGTGGAGCAAATCAGCTGATGATGAATTTCTATATACTTACTCCAGGTGCAGGTTATGAGTATCCAAATAATAATGGCTATTAAAGTCATGTTTGCTTTTGGATCCGTTATCATGAAGGAAAGCTTTTAGTTATAAAATCACAAAGCTCAGAGATCTAATAAAGACCTCCAGAGCACTGAAGCATGCAGTTCAATGCAAAGCAGGCCTCTGTCCACAGTGATGCTAGTTTCCACAAAAATATTAAGCAGCACAATAAAGAATAAATTAAATTAAAATATATTAAAATAGAAACAGATATTTTTTAATCTAATTTTACCACTTTTTGCCACATTTAAAAACAATATAAATACTATTTATATGTGATATGAATGATATACAACACTATATTTTAAAATAGAATTTAAAAGAGAATTTTCATGTTTTTTGATGGCATGAGTTCACATATTGTAATGTGATATGATTTGTTGTCTTCATGTTGCACATAGTCAAGCTCACGTCAGAATTTGCTGCTGCTTTTTGAAGGTTTTAGGATCCTGCCAACTGAATTTAAGCATAACTGGACTAAGGCTAATATTCACTCAATCTATAGGCTGTTAATTTCAGCTGAATTCATTTCAAATGTAAAATTACAATTAAAATGTCATGGACAGATTATTACTTCTGTTGCTCAAAATGCTACAAGGATGAATGAAAGAGTATGTGAATACTGAAACAGACACATGGATTTCATGTTTCATTTATAATGAACTAAAGTCTAATTAATTCATGAATGTGTATTATCTCATGGATGTAGTATTTATATTTGCAAATCTAATTAAGCACAACTTATCTGTTGATATCATAACTGACTGATATTGTGAACTTCTCATTATCCTTATATTCTCTTAGCTGTCAGACTGAGGGAGGTTTTTGCACGAGGCTGTTTCACTGTGTGAACACTGGACCATCATAAGCCCCCATACAGTAATAAACTCCTGCATCCTCAGACTGGACTCCACGTATGTTCAGTGTGAAATCAGGTTCAGATCCACTTCCACTGAACCGATCTGGGACTCCAGATTCAAGTTCACTGGCTGTGTAGATCAGGAGTTTAGGAGCTTCTCCAGGTTTCTGCAGATACCAGCTCATGTCATTACCAACTCCGCTGGTCCCAGTGCAGCTGATAGAGACAGATTCTCCTGCTTTAACAGACAGAGACTCAGGAGACTGAACCTCTTCATGAGACACTGAGAGAGAGTGCAAAAACAAATATTATAATACTTCAAAATACAAGCAAAGACAAGTTGTCTGATATAAAGCAGTCAAACTAAATGAAATAAAACTAAAAGAAAGCACAAAATAAAATAATATAAAATAAATTACAAACGATTAATTCCATAATGTAGAAAATGTATTTTTGAACCTTGAGCAAGCAGACAGAGTGTCCCCAGCATTAGAATAATAGAAATCATTGTTTGTTCTGTGTGTGTGTCAGTGTCACACACTAATAATCATCAGTGGAGTTTTAAGCACAGTGTTCAGTTAATATGCAAAACACTTTCAAAAACACATTCAGATGCATCCTGGAATTTGCCTCAAAAATGATCAAGATACAAATAATACAAAATAAATTTTGAAGCATTTAATTAGTTAACATTAATGCAATAAAATGTTTGACCTATCGAAGCAAAACTAACCTAAGATACAGTGTTTTATTGTGAGTGTTAGTGTTGATGTCAGTGTCAGACTTATTGCAGGAGGTTTTTGTACAGCTGTTGATTGGGTTTGTATCACTGTGGTACACGTTCGGTGGAGGCACCCAACTCTCAGTTGGAAGTAAGTAGGCTAAATCTCTTTCAAAATCTGTTATTTCTATTTCTATTTCTATTAATTAATTAGTTGGTAATAATAGTAATAAGAAGATGAACAGACCAATAGAAGAAATAAAAAAATAGGCTATCCTCAGACATTTTTTTTTTGCCTTATGTAACAGCATATACAATGTACTTCTAAATGGGTTGAAATTTAATTAGTTTAGCTGTTTATCTGTATCTATTTGAGTGGTAAATGAAATACAGTATATGCATTTTATAGATTAGGTTTATGTACTTTCATGTGAAACAGAAATATGTCTAGCTACTCAGATGTCAGTTACTATATAAGTACTGTAAAATGGGGCAATAAACGTAATTATGAACTGAAAATAAATTTCTTTCATTTTTTACATTTTTCATGAGAAGAAAAAAAGGGACATTATTTGATGCATAGAGAAACAAAATAAAACACGTCAAATATATTGTTCAGAATATAAACCTGAAAGGTAGTTATAAATCCAGTATATAAATTTAAGTCTCATATAGTCATAAATCTTGATTTTTATGAACACTGAATATATGAATATGAATACTGATACTAATGTGTTTTTACAGGCTGTTGAACTTAAGATCTGCTTCACAACTTCGAATTCAACATTAAAATAAATAATAATATTTCAAAATTAAGCGTTTGCTTTACTTAAAATAAAGAGTTTATTTTGGTTAAGCTGGATATTTAATTTGTCTCAAAAATCTTAAGTTGATATATCTAATTGCAGCATTATTTCACAGTGTTGATTAAGTTTTTTAATGACTTTTTTCATTGAATGTCACATGAGACAGAAATATGTTTTCTTCTGGTGTAGTTTTCAAACTACAAGCAGCTATAACTGTAAGTAATACAGTAGGTTTTTAACAAATAATTGAACAATAATTTGAATATATGTTGTCAGAAACCATATAATATAACATTATCTATAATGAATAAATTATAATGTATGTGTGATGGCTGGTAAAACATATTTTTATAGGCTGCTGTACTTGAGATCTGCTTGATTAACTCTGAATCTCTTAAAGGGAAGTGAAAGACACTCAGAAAGACTGATAGAGCTGTTTTTCAGAAGAATGAAACATCACAGTTTCCATCTGTGTCTCTCTTTAGCTGCGGCTCGTCCCGCTCTGACGGTGCTGCCTCCCTCCAGAGACGAGCTGCAGCAGGGTAAGGCTACAGTGCTGTGTGTGGCCAGTAAGGGATTCCCCTCTGACTGGAAGCTGAGCTGGAAGGTGGACGGCAGCAGCAGGAGCTCTGGTGTCAATCTGAGTCCCAGTCAGCTGCAGAAGGATGGACTGTACAGCTGGAGCAGCAGCCTGAGCCTCACTGAGAGTGAGTGGGGCAGAGCAACAACCGTCAGCTGTGACGCCACGCACCCGTCCCACAATGCAGTCACCAACAGCCTCAACACAAAGCAGTGCAATGATGACCAGTGAAATATACACAAAACACAGTCTTAATAAAGAACAAACATCACGGTTTTCCAATTTGCTTTGTATGCAAATCTTTTTAAAGCCTGTTTAATACATATGACCAAGTATGTTTTCTTAATTTTTTTGCCAAATAAAAGCTTTATAAATCATTCATTGTTTGAATTATTTTGTCCTTAATTCATTCATTTTATTTGTTCCCTTGCTACAATATTTAATTCATTTTATTTTTATGTTATTATTTTAGGTACTTTTATCATTTATGGCGTTCACAAGAAAATAAACTGCTTATAGATTTCATTTTTCATATACCAGGGAAAACCTTTTGTGACTGCTCCGAACAAAAAACAACAAAAAATGGGTTCATTGACTTACCATGAAAAGTTGCTTTGGCTACAGTGGGCTTTCTTTGATCAAGGTTGGATGGATTGCATTGGATTGTAGTTCATGTGGAAATCTGATTGAGACATTCTGATGTTAATTATTAATAGAGTATGTAACATGTTAAGTGAGTGACAAAAATGGATATCAACAGTTCAGTAGCCTTTAAGAGTCTCTGTGTATGTTTGTGTGTAAAGTCTTTGAGGTGAATAATGATCTTCCACATTAACATCTGCAGAAGCTCTATGCTGCAATGCTGCAGTCTCACCCGAGCAGGTTTTTGTACGATGATTTTACGCTGTGTGAACGCCCAGTCTGGGTTCTTTGAGTCTCCTGTCCTGCTGTGTAGACTATTAATAAATTAAAGTTATTAATAAATAGAACTAATATTATTGTTCTGCTGTAACACTGGGCCTTACAGGGTTGGTGAAGAGTCATTGTGCGGTTTAAAAAATGTAAATGCCACATCTAACGTTGACAATATTTTTCAGAGGGTTCTGTCACCAGAAACATTTGGTAAGATATATTTTCAGAGTTAAACCCAGTTACACAATATTACAAATGTATGTCTATCAGAACGTCACATCTGCTTGTTAACCACTAGATGCCGCATTTGACACCACATGGCTCCATACACCTAATTCAAACAGAACAAGCATCCTAGGTACACGTTGTTAAATTTCTAAATAAGTAGCCCATCTCATGTTTTACTTAGATGGCGGGATCACTCAAGTCATCAAATGTTTGAAAAAACATTTTTTGTCTTGAATACAGTAGTCTCCACACTCCAAATTTTGATAAAATTACAGAAGGCAGTGGTACTCGAAAATCTTAAGGTAAAGTCCTGTGCACTGCTGACATCAAGCAGAATATTGTTATACTTTAACTGGTCTAAAACAAGACCAGTAATCGTGCATTCAGTCAGCCCTTGTTCTATTTCAGAAAAAAAAAGCACACGTTTTAAACATAGCCTATTTATTAAGGTATTCTGTCTGATAAAGCTTATCTCACGTTTTAAAGCAGTAGTAGGTAGCGCAGTCTATCGGGTTTACCCTTTGAGAGTTTCGTTTATTTATTTTTACATCACACCTGGTATGCCTGAACCACGTTGGTGTTCACGTTAACAACTCGGCTATGTTATGAAAATAATATTTTAATTCAGCAACATTGTTTAGCCTATGTCTAAAGTCCTTTGTAAATCACAAAGGTAGACCAGCTACCTGAAGAGATTTAGAATATATTCGTAGTCATTTTTGATGTCATTCAGTTTTCAGAACACATGGACATCAGTCTGTTTAATTATTTGCAGCCTTTCGAACACTGCTATAATGTCGCAAACTAATTGCTACTAGGCTTGGTATTATTCTAATTTGTTCTATAGGGCACCTCTGTAACTCCAGGTTTATGCCACCAGATGGCGCTATTAATCAGTAGACGTCACCAAAATAAGCATCACAAACGCAGTATAGATGATCCTCTGCAACGTGGCACACCATTCTAGATTCTACCCAAAATCTCTAAGGCTCGTTGGTTTAGGGGTATGATTCTCGCTTAGGGTGCGAGAGGTCCCGGGTTCAAATCCCGGACGAGCCCTTTTCGTTGCATAATTGCATGCTCTTATATTAACCACATAAAGAGAAATACTGCAATAATTCATACAATACTGTACACCACAAAAAAGTATTGGAATGTACCGATACATATATCTGTCTATCTATCTATCTATCTATCCTTAAACTGATAAGCTTAAAGCTTCAATTAAAGTATATATATTATTATTATTATCGTACTTGCACTTATAAGAAAACCACTGGATGCAATTTTAAAGCTTGTTGTAGACACAATCTCATTGCATAATCTAAAAATCTAAAGATTCTGAATATCAAACCATTAGTGAAATAAAGACAACAGAAGACATTTTTAATTTAATACTGTAATATATACTCTTTATAAAAAGACATTTGTGACATAAAAATGAAAACACGATACAAGCTAAAAATATTTCACACTGGTACAAGTCGAGAGGGAATATGCATATTTGCGCTTTATGCACAACATCTTCATTCTGTTTTGGAGCGCACCACATTTATATAGTCATAGATAGTGTTTTAATACAGTGTTAGATCTACTACCTCTCCTTACAGGGGTTAAATACAACCCAGCATTGGGAAAAATATGGTCAAACCCAGAGATTGGGTTGTTTTTGACCCAGCGGTTGGGTAACTGCCCAGAAGGCAGGGTTAACTATTTAACCTAACTGTTGGTTGAAAACAACCCAGTCGCTGGGTTTGTCCAGATTTAACCCAACATTTTGGCTTCACATACTTAGAATAGCATGACTGTTTCCATGTTTTTAATAGACTAAGCTGCATGTTAGCTAAACACACATGTGAAATAATCTCCAGTCACCTGTGTTCAAAATAAACAAACAACAAAAAAAGATACATCTACAAAAATGGCATAATCAAGGCTGGGGAAGTTGATTTCACATGCATGTTTGGCATTTCATCATTGTGAGCCACACAACACAACAGCACAAGTCTGATGAAAAGAAGCATCATCCAAACACTTTGAGCTCGTGTTGGATGGAACTAATCAGCGTTCACACTTACGTATTCCATTTAGAACTTACTTAGTTTTCAGGTATTCTCGTCTAACTCATGCAGGCTGGAACTGTGACTAAATTACTAAATCTAACGTGATGAAAAGCCAACCACTAACCTTGACACTGAATGCATAAAGCTTTTCATAATAATTTACAAAATCGATTTACATATAAAGCGGAAAGGAAGCGATAATGTAAGATAAGGCAGATCAGAGTCGTAGCTAACATCTGAGATG
Organism: Cyprinus carpio; assembly: GCF_018340385.1. NCBI lineage: Eukaryota > Metazoa > Chordata > Actinopteri > Cypriniformes > Cyprinidae > Cyprinus > Cyprinus carpio. The sequence goes on from NC_056615.1 coordinate 19,836,210, forward strand.
AAAACACGTTCTTAAAGCATTCACGTAAGTTAAACAGCGTGAATCGTATGTGAAAATAAAAAAAGGTGCTTGTGTGGTATCATAAAGTGTTTGACAATTGTAGTGTGCATCGTACACACTCTCGTCCTAGCCGCGTGTAGTTCTAGCTCAGCAGTATAACAGTCAGCTGTCAGAGTTGGCATATAAAACCATAGCTTAGTCTTGCTGGGCCAGTGTTGAAAGGGTAACAAGGCGGACGCCAGGGACAGACAGGAGACTGCTGAAGTAGCGCCGCAGGTAACCGTACACCAGCCTTTTGTCGCTAACCTTCTTTTGCAAAGCTGGCACGGGAGATAATCTCCTCACCGCATTATGTCACGCAGCCCCCGGAGGATTACAGACACGCCTGTGAGACGTGACTTCGCAAAATTCTCTATGGAAGGCCAAAAGGGTCAAAAACACGTGAATTTTTACACATCAACAACACGTTAAATACACGTGTTTAACCTGTTGTTGACGTGTTAAAATTCACGTTTTTGGCCCTTTTGGCCTTCCATAGTCCTCGAGCGTGTAGGCGTGCGACCCCGCAGGTGCTCAGTCGGGCCTGGCCTGTCACTTTTAGGGGTTTAACATGGCTCAGTGACAGCACAGTGATTTGAAAAGGCAGTTGTTAAACTTCGGGCTATACTAATAGCTAGGTACGTTCGCAACGTAACACGACCTGGAGTCAGTGTAAGAAACGAATAACAACCCTCTTGAATTGTGCTCAGAGTGAGATTAACCATACCAAAGAGGCCTGGGTCAAGTTTTAGTGGCCTTAAGGCCCGAGTCAAGTTTTTGATGGTTCCAAATATAAACTACACACAATCAATATGGCATTTCAGCGCCAGGAGCAAAATACATGCCTCCTGACAGGAAAAAAATTGCAAATTCAGTGGACTCAAACAAGCCATTGTCTTCCTAAACAGAACAAGTGATCTGGATTAAAATGATATGGATAATTCTCAAAAGATTGTGGTTAATTATTAACCCTTGTGCCCTAAACTCTGATTTGTACTTTCTGCTCATTCAGATTTAAAGGGACAGTTTACTCAAAAATAAAAATTGTTATCTGTATGACTCTGTAGTCATACAGTAATCAGCAGTGTCCAAATGCTGTTTTGGACCCCACTGATTTTCACTGTAAGGACAAAACATTCTTCAAAATATCTTAATTTGTGTCCCACTGAAAAACGGAAGTCATACGCGTTTGGCTCGATGATCAGGATGACCATTTTGACAAATGATGACAAATTTCATTTGTGGGCAGACTGTCCCTTTAACTACAGTGCAATTCTGTGGCATAATGTAATTTATAACAGAAATACTTGTCTGATAGTTTGGAAACAAACTTAATATTGAATATGGTGATTGAAATCCACTTATAAAGCAAGTTAATTGAGAAAAGTTTCATTATAAGCAGGTGACTGTCGACACACTTTTTGTTTTTCAAAACACGTTTTCTGTTGTAATCAACAGTGTGCGACAGATGAAGCTCGTCCATGGAGTTTAAGTTATATTTAATCCAGAACATTCCTTTAAGGCAAAGCTTGATTAGAACTCCAAACGTAACTTATTCTTATGCTGGTAAAGCACAGCAATCAAGTATAATTTATTGAAGTGCAAGTCTGCTACCCTTTGCGGCTAGTCCCTCCTCGCTGACATGGAGATAGCCATGTATGAAAGACCGGGTTCCATTATTTGGCTGAGGATGTGTCACCTCTCATGGTCATTACTGTCATCGGTGCTGGACTAATCCCATCATTACACAGGGAATCCCCAGGAAGAGTTTAGAAGACGACAAAAAAAATGAAAAAATGTGAGATGTAGGAGGAAGGCAAATGGGTAACAGTTGTTGCGGTAAGCTCAGGATGAAGCGCATCACCTGCTTTCAGCTTGAGAGTGCAAAATGTTCATGTAGGAAATAACATAATACATATCAATCGTCATCAAGTAACTTTTAGCAAAGCAAGTCCTTGCAGACACACCACATGAAACGACCATCCTGATCCGTTAAGTTTGTCTAGCGTCATGTCCTGAATGATCAAAAAGTGTTGATTTCAATCAAAGTTCATGAATATCACCACAGAGACTGAGTGAAAAAAAAAAAAAAAACACATGCACCCTTGTCAAAACCAAAGGACAGGGTGTCCGGGAAGTTGATCTTGTCCCATAATTATTCCCAAATGTTTCCATGCTAATCCCATAGCAGTGGGTCATGCCCCTGGGTTGCATCAGCTTATTGTGAAAATGACTGGAAATTATTATAATTTTTTTTTAAAAGCATCCAGTTTCTCAGTTACTTTTATTTGTGTGTGTGTTGTTCGTTAGGATCAGAATGGTGTCATAAGGCCACCATGGTGCAGGGATGTTTGAGTTTGCAGGGCAGGACGCCCCTGTTGAGCTGGTAGAACTCTACCAGATGAATCAGGTCTGTGAACTTGGTAGAGCCATCATCAAGGCTAAAAAACACCTGGCCGTCCTCCTCAAACTGCCAGAGAAAAAGAGATGAGAATAAGACAGATTTTTAAATCACTGAATCAATTTTTAAATCATAAACTCTATTGTCAAGCAGACATTCTCACAAAAAAAAAAATGTGGCATAATGTTATGGTGATTGGGGTAAACTGTGAATTACTAAAGCAAAATTCCATTCACAATTATTTAATATAATTTTATATTAATTACTTATATATTTATATATAGTTTCATATTAAAACATTCAGCATTTTATATAAATAATATAAAAATTATAATAAATATATAAGAAAATAATATCAAATTTATATTATAATATTATATTTTATATATTATTATATATAAATTGTGTAGAATATAAATGTTAAATACATTCAGCATTTTACATAATATAAAAATTAATTTATTACACATAATTAAGAATATATTTACTAATTAAGTACACATAGGCCTAAAATTATAATTAACAAAAACATTTTATATATTTCCTTTAATAAATCATGCCTCATTTTCAGCTAAAAAAAAAATTATACACTGCAAATTCACTAGCATGCACAAAATATAAATATATATAATATACAATATTTATATAAATACATTTTTTTCACAAAACTTACAAAATTATTTTTTTAAATAAATGTAACCTAAAAAAGTTTTAACATCTAAATTCTCATGTACCTCTCTCAATCACTGACTGTAATCACTGTAAATTACACCTTTTATAAGTATAAGGTAACATGACAAAAAAATAGCAGTTTGCCCTGCTCTTTATTCTTGTATAGGCATTAATACATGCAAAAGGGTAGTTTGTATTGAGTGTTTATTAGGGACTCACAGGCAAAATCTGGAAGTGTTTAATCTTCTGATGATGGCACAGCGTGAGAACAAATGCTTTCGGGTTGCTCTGGCTGTCTCTCAACAGGAATAACCTGCAAGACATAAGAATGATTAATTTCCCTGCCCACTTATAAAACAGCAATTAATATTGCCTATAAATATGGAAAGTGTCATACCCATCAACTTGACCCTGCTGCGTAATCATCCTGTGGGACTCCTCTCTCATAATGCGGCCATGGAACCATAACTGTGTCCGGTGGATCACTGAGGACATAAACGCAAAGTCCACATTTACCGGCATGAAATATTGTTATTTCTATTAAAGTACCACTTAAATCAACTGGTGTTGAAGGTGCTAAACTTTAAGTAAATGCTGCAACACTCACCTGAGCTTAACGGCGAGGGATGTAGAGGACTGGGGCTTCCCAAAACATTCATTCTCTGACTCCGCTTCTATACAGAGATTTTAAATATTGTTATAAATGCAATAAAAAAAAAAATCAAACACCTAATTCAGTGCCCGAGAATACATGTATTAACTACTCACTCTCCAAGTGTGTCCCTCTTCCATGGCAGCGCTCTGAGCCTCCACAGGGTTGTCAATCACACGACCGGTCCTTCCTGAGAAATCCATGGCCACCAGTGAATTCTCAGACAC